>NC_142874.1:72495939-72798439 GCF_051225735.1 Oryctolagus cuniculus | reverse complement strand
CCACGGCGATAACACAACGCAGGAACGACCTCGAATCTTGTCAGCTTCTTAGATCTGTTTCACCTCAGCCAGCAGGAACGTCCCAGCTCACCGCCGCGACTGTCTTCTCCCAATCCCGCTTGTCTCTTTTGCGCCCTGTGTCCAGTGTTTTTCCACGGTACCTGCTCCAAACCCTCCTCTGGAGCTTTCTAGTGGCCAAGCATCAACGCCTTCATCAGTGAAACAGCAGTAACACCCCTGCAGCCTCGCCCGCGCCGGGACTGAGGAACGGCAGAGTGTGAGAGTGGTCTACTCATGCTATTGTCTGTCAACCACGTGGCTATCGTGTGCGTCTTTTAAGCCCCTGGCACTTTACCTTAAAGGAACCTTCCGACTTTAAGGTCGGAAACACCCGTCTCTAAGCCGCCTCTGCAGCTCCAGTGCCCCTCGGAAGAACCCAGCCAGGCTTGGAGTTTGCGCACTAGCGACGGCTCAAGCCCCCAGCTTTCCCACCCGCAGCCGTCGCGCCCTGATGACGCAAATCTCCTTCGCCGCAGAGCGAGCGGAGCGCGGGTCTAGAGTCTTCGCGTTTCCTCACGGATTTTGGTGCCCGTGGGGCCCGTGAGCTTACACCATGAAGGAAACGCCACTCTCAAACTGCGAGCGCCGCTTCCTACTCCGTGCCATTGAAGAGAAGAAGGTAAACGGCCCCCCCGCGAAACTGCGCGCCGCGCGGGCGCTCAGCTCACACGGGGTGAACTCGCAGACTTTACCAGCGTGGGCCGCAGGAGGCCCTGGGGAACCAGCCGGAATGTTCCCCCAGCCTCTCAGGCGATATGTCACCCCAACGGGTTCTTTTCGAGGCGTGAGTCGTCCCAGCAACTTCCAGTGCTTGGGCATCTAGCTTCCGCTCTCCTAGCGGGATGGGGTGGTTAAGATCCCACTTTGCTCCAGGGCGGACGCATAGTAATTGCTCAAGAAATACTTGTTGAAGGAATAAGAGAATGAATGTTGTGCTTACAGCGGCTGGATGGCAGACAGACCTACGATTATAGGAACATAAGGATCTCGTTTGGGACAGATTATGGGTGCTGTATTGTGGAACTTGGGAAAACAAGGTAAGAGAGTTCAGATTAGACGACAGATTCAACAAGGAGTGGTTAGCACAGAAGTCGGGACAGTACTTTGTGGTCATGCCTTAAGTTTTTAATCCTGAACATCTTTTCTTCATGAGTATCTGATCTCTACAAATCATGTAGGTGACCAGCAGTGGTTACTTTGTATTTGTTTCCTGAACTCCTTTCACCGTAGAGAGTGAGGGATGTAGAGATTGCGAGCATTTTGGCACTAATAGGTCCCACATTCCTCTTTTTCCTGAGTGACGTGAAAACTAGGTTTTTAATATTCACTTGAAACTTTTGAGGCTATTTGGTCAGATAATGTTGCTAAACCATGCCATGTGAAAACCCTTAAGAATTCTAGTTTCCATGACATTTTGTATTGATAAATACTCGTTTCAGGAAGAAGTAAAGGTCATTGATTTCCTTCTAAGTCTGTGAAATAGTAAATTTTGTTATAAGAGTGTATCCTTTATCTCTGCATATATTCCATATGTAATTTCTGCTTCAGAATATATCGTTCTGAGTATAGCATTACGTAGAGTAAGACAATGTTGTCTAAGATTTTTTTTAATTGGAAAGGAAATATATTTAGCAAACTGCTTTGTGCCTTTATCTTTACAGAGTTCTTGGACAGGTTTCCTGTGAACTTGTTGCTCCAAAACTCAATAGAGCAACAGAAGGTATTCTTTTTTGTAACCTTGAGCTCTCTCAGATGGCTGCCCCGGCTTTTGAACCTGGCAGGTACTTAAATCTTTTTCTTAAGCTTTCACCATAGGAGAATCTAATAACAGTAAGCTATTGTTTTAGTGCCTTATGAATATAATGTATAATGTAATGGTATTATATTTCATGACATCAACCCATTCCTGTTTTCTTAGGCAGTCCGATCTTTTGGTGAAGTTGAATCGACTCTTGGAAAGATGTCTAAGAAATTCGAAGTGTATGGATACTGAGTCTCTCTGTGTTGTTGCTGGTGAAAAGGTGGGGAAATATACCTAAGATTCTTTTTCTGGTAAAGCTTTATTTACTTAAAAGTCAGAATGAGAGAGAGCTTCCATCTGCTCATTTGCTCCCCAAATGGCCACAATGGCCATATACCCAAAATTATTAATCTTAGGGTGAATATTGTTGATTTATTGGTCTCTATTACTATGATTTTCAGAACTTAGTTGATTAGATTTATACTGGTTCACTTTCTGAGTACTATTCTTGGAACTTTGTACCATCCCTGTTGTTTTTTTTAAAGGGTGAAGAATAGCAACTTGGATATATGTTGAACCATTTAATTTAAAGAACTTGTGACTCTTTCATATCATCTCTCTTTTATTTTCTCACGTTAAGTCTATTGATAATGTTTTCCTTTTCAATGGGACGAACAACTTATAAACAAACCCAAATCCTTCATGTGGGTAGGTTATTGATATACACAGTGTCAGTGGTATGGCTGACATTGGAAATCTTTGTCTCCATAAATTGTGCTGTATGAGGATAATACAACTGTGATTTTTTAAAAAAAATTATTTGAAGGGCAGAGTTTACAGGGCTGAGGGAGAGACAAGAGAAATCTTCCATCTACTGGTTCACTCTGCAAATAGCCGCAGTGGTCAGAGCTGAGCCAGGAGCCAGAAGCTTCTTCTAGATCTCCCACGTGGCTACAGGGGCCCAAGGACTTGGACCATCTTCTGCTGCTTTCCTAGGCACATTAGGAGGGAGCTGGATCAGAAGTAGAGCAGCCAAGATTTGAACCAGTGCCCTTATGGGATGCTGGTGGTGCAGGCAGCAGCTTTACCTACTATACCGCAGTGCTGGCCCCAGAATTTGAAGTTTTTAAGTTAGCAGGTAAAATAGAAATATACTCAGGTTTAGAGTTAGGAAAATATTAAATTTAGATGGTAGAGTGGTTTTGTTTAGGATATTCATATTGTTGCTAAGTGACTCAAATAGTAAAGTAAACTGTTGGTATTAAAGGTTTTTTTTTAAAGATTTATTTATTTATTTGAAAGTCAAAGTTACACAGAAAGAGGAGAGGCAGAGAGAGAGAGAGAGAGAAGTCTTCCATTTGCTGGTTCACTCCCCAATGGGCCACAATGGCCAGAGCTGCACCGATCTGAAGCCAGGAGCTAGGAGTTTCTTCTGGGTCTCCCACAAGGGTGCAGGGGCCCAAGGACTTTGCCATCCTTTACTGTTCTCCCAGGCCATAGAAGAGAGCTGGATTGGAAGTGGAGCAACTGGGACTCAAACCGGTTCCTATATGGGATGTGGGCACTGGAGGCAGTGGCTTTACTCGCTATGCCACAGCGCCAGCCCCAAAAATGTTTCTTTAACGTAAAATTTTTCTACGTATATTTTTATTGAAAATCTTGAAGTAACTGTGTTTTAAAAGCAAGAAATATATTTTTAACAGTGTTATTTTTCCTCTAAGTGGCCACCGGTTGTAATCAGTCTGGATTTATTTTTATCCTAAATTCACTTTCAGGTTTGGCAAATACGTGTTGACCTACATTTATTAAATCATGATGGAAATATTATTGATGCTGCGAGCATTGCTGCAATTGTGGCTTTATGTCACTTCCGAAGACCTGATGTGTCTGTCCAAGGAGATGAAGTAACTCTGGTAAGTTCCTATGAAGTGAGCCAGGATCCTTCCAGGAATGAATGAGTATCCTAGATGTACAGGCAACTTGTTACAAACAAAGTCACATTATAGATGGCCAGTAGGTAAGTTCTAAAATTTGTTGATAAGGCAAAGACTATGTCTAATCCAAATTGCCCTAGAAATCTGTTTCCTGTATTGAAATGTCATTAAGAACATACCCTAGCGACCAGCACTGTGGCATAGTGGGCAAAACCACTGCCTGTAGTGCCAGCATCCCTTTTGGGTGCCAGTTCAAGTCCCAGCTGCTCCACTTCCTATCCAGCTCTCTGCTATGGCCTGGGAAAGCAATGGAAGATGGCCCAAGTCCTTGGGGCCCTGCACCCACGTGGGGGACCTGGAAGAAGCTCTTGGCCGGCGCCGCGACTCAATAGGCTAATCCTCCGCCTGCGGCGCCGGCACACCGGGTTCTAGTCCCAGTCGGGGCGCCAGATTCTGTCCCGGTTGCCCCTCTTTCAGGCCAGCTCTCTGCTGTGGCCAGGGAGTGCAGTGGAGGATGGCCCAAGTGCTTGGGCCCTGCACCCGCATGGGAGACCAGGAGAAGCAGCTGGCTCCTGGCTTCAGATCAGTGCGGTGCATTGGCCTCAGCGGCCATTGGAGGATATACCAATGGAAAAAGGAATACCTTTCTCTCTGTCTCTCTCTCTCACTGTCCACTCTGCCTGTCAAAAAAAAAAAAAAAAAAAAAAAAAAAAAAAGCAGCAGCAGCAGCTCTTAGCTCCTGGCTTCAGATTGGCACAGCTTCAGCCATTGCAGCCAGTTGGGGAGTGAACCAGTGGAGGGAGGACCTCTCTCTGGCTCTCCTCTCTGTGTAACTCTGACTTTCAAATGAATAAATAAATCTTAAAAAAAAAAAAAAAAAAAAAAAAAAGAAGAAAGAAAAGGAAAGAAAGTTGCACTCAGTAGTGTTTTTAAAAAAAAGAAAAAACATACCCTAGGGGTAGGCATTAGGTTCAGCAGTTAGAACACTGGACTGCCTGGATTTGAGTCCCAGCTCTACTTCCAATTCTGGTTTCTTCCTAATGTGTACCCTGGAGGCTATGTTGATGGCTCAGATTTGTGGGTCCCAGTCACCTACATGGGATACCCAGATTGAGGTCCAGGCTCGTGGCTTTGCCCTGGCCCAGCCAGGCTGTGGCAGGCATTTAGAGTGAGCCAGCATATGGGAAATGTCTGTCATGTGTCTTGTCTGTCTTTCTCTGCCTTTCACACAAAACACACCTTAGCTTGATTTTCTAAGGTAGAATGAGAGGGCTGCTTCTTTGGATCGAACATTAGATGAAGTAGTTGGCTTATGTTTAGGCATCACACGTGTAAAAAATACCTGACTCAGCACAGTGAATTGCCAGCAGATGCACATCTGTCTTCAGGACTTTTGTTCATTAAGCAAAATAAATGGCAGATGGACCTCAGAAATACCTGTAGAACTTGTTAAAACTTACTGCTAGGCTCCACTGCTGAGGTACAACAGGAGTAGAACCCAAGTGCTGCTTGTCCAGAGACCACATTCTGAAAACCATTTCACATTCTGAAAACCATTCACTAATCTATGTTGTCTTCCTCTTTCGTCTGCCAGTTTTGGTTTATATAAGTTATGTGCTGAAATAATGAAAGTACACTGTAGTTATAGTTTGAGTCTTGATGTTGCAAAAGGGAACACCAGATGCCCATATTTTCTAAGTAATCATAATGTATTTTCAGATATTAAACTAGAGCAGATTCTTTAAAGACTTAGGGGAAGTGACAAAGGTTTACTAACAGTAATCTTCCTTTAGAGGAGAGAGTTGTAACAAGGAAGTTTAAAAAAAAAAGTAAGAAGCAATTATTTGACTTGAAAGATCCAAAAATACTGTAAAGTTACTGTTTGTGGGAATGTAAAATGATACAGCTATGTTGGAGAAATTTGGGTGTTTATCTTAAAGTTAAGCATAACACTCTTTATATTTTTTAGTACACTTGTAGTATTAGAATTGGCAGTGCCTTAGAACTAGGAAAAAACATTTCCAGCAATTTCTTGGTTAGGAATCTGCAGGTGGAATGGGAGCATTTGTTTGCCCAGAGACTTACATGCACATGTTCATAGCAGCATTAATTGTAGTAGCCAAAAACTGAAAATAACCCAGATATTCATTACCTTGTAAGTTGATTACAAAATGTGATATATTTATATAACAGCATACTCTTTAGCACTGAACTGTTACTCTTTATTTTTTTACGATTTATTTTATTTATTTAAAAATCAGAGTTAGAGGGAGAAACAGAAATCTTCCATCTGCTGTCTCACTCCCCAAATGGCCACAAGAGTCAGGACTGGGTCAGACTGAAGTCTGGAACTTCTTGGGTACAGGGGCCCAGGCATGCGGGCAATCCTCCACTGCTTTTTTTTTTTTTTTTTTTTTTTTTTACAGGCAGAATGGACAGTGAGAGACAGACAGACAGACAGAAAGGTCTTCCTTTGCCGTTGGTTCACTCTCTAATGGCCACCACGGCCTGCGTGCTGTGGCCGGCGCATCGCACTGATCCGAAGCCGGGAGCCAGGTGCTTCTTCTCGTCTCCCATGGGGTGCAGGGCCCAAGCACTTGGGCCATCCTCCACTGCACTCCCGGGCCATAGCAGAGAGCTGGCCTGGAAGAGGGGCAACCAGGACAGAATCCGGCGCCCTGACCGGGACTAGAACCCGGTGTGCCCATGCCGCTAGGTGGAGGATTAGCCTAGTGAGCTGCGGCGCCGGCCTCCACTGCTTTCTTAGGTGCATTAGCAGGGAGTTGGATCAGAAGTAGAGCAGCCAGGACCCAAACAGGCACCTATTTGGGATGCCAGCATTTCAGGATGCGGCTTAACCTCCTAAGCAACAAAACTGCCCCTATGAAGTATTACTCTTTTAGAACTGAACTGTTGATACATGCTATAAAGCACTCAAACAGGTAATTGTAAAAGAGGTCATTTAGAACTAAGAATGAAAATTTCATTTTTTATTTTAGTATGACTTTTTTTAAAGTATGTTTTTAACTTCATGCCTGCAATGACTGAGCCTTTTCTTTTGAAACAGTATACACCAGAAGAACGTGATCCTGTGCCACTGAGCATCCACCACATGCCCATTTGTGTCAGTTTTGCCTTCTTCCAGCAAGGGTAAGTCTCACCTTGTAGTGGGCTGAAGTCTCAAATGGAGCTAGGAACTTCATTGCTCTACTCAAGTATTTAAGTGGATAATGAATAAACTCCTCCTTTGATATATATATTTAAAGATTTTTTATTTATTTGAAAGGTGGAGCTATAAAGAGGCAGAGGCAGAGAGAGATCTTCCATCTGCTGGATCACTCCCCAAATGGCCATAAGGGCTGGAGCTGGACTGATCTGAAGCCAGAAGCCAGGAGCTTCTTCTGGGTCTCCCATGCGGGTGCAGAGGCCCAAGAACTTGGGTCATCTTCTGCTGCTTTCCCAGGCCATAGCATAGATCTGGATTGGAAGTGGAGCAGCCGGGTCTCAAACTGGCACCTATCTGGGATGCCAGCACTGCAGGTGGCAGCTTATCCGCTACACCACAGTGCCGCCCCCCCCCCCTTATATTAAAACACCTTATAGCTATTTTCTTTCTTTGTAAGGGCATTAATTGGCAAAGAGCTGACCATACCAGTTATTAAGTTCTGCTATAATGAAGATACTTCCCAACGTTTTTCTTTTAATGGCGTACTTATAAGTTTACTGTGGCATGGTACTATCTTTTATAGAGTTGTACAAGTATTAAAGAGAGTTGTGTGGTACACGTTCATTTGAGGAAATAGGAATAGAAATTGTAAATTAATGGAAGACTAGTAACTTTGAGAAAAATCTAGTTTCCTTTAGTTGTCCAGTAGTTTCTTCACAACTCACTGCTAAATCCTACAGCAGTAAACCTGAAGTCTTTTAGGTCCAAGTATTGGTACTTTGAAATGAAAACTTAAGCCTTAAATCTCGAGAAACGAGGAGAGATATAAACATTTTAATACATTTTTGCATAAAAACTAGAGAAAAGCTTTCAATTTTTAGTTATCGCAGTGTAGAATTTCATTAAAATGAAATGGACCTGCTTTGTCCAATAGAAATAAAATGTAAACCATATCATAATCTTCAATTTTTAAATAGTCACATTAAAAGGGTATGAATAAACAGTAAAATTAATATGTATTTAGCCTAATATATGCAGAATATATAATCAGTATCTTAAAAATTAATTCATGAGATGTTCTTCGTACTTCTATTTCTACTAAGTCATTGAAATCTAATATTTTACCTACTGAGTTTGTAGTAGCCACATTCCTCAATAACTACATGTGACAGTTGGCTAAGGTATTGGATAGTACAGAAATAGACCATGTTTTTACTGAGCCATCAGAAGAACCTCAGAGAAGAGGACATGAAGGCAACTTTAAAATTAGCCAAATTAATGTTATCTTACGTTTTCTTAATGAGCCAGAAGTCATTTAATCAAAGAGATAACATTCGGTTTAGATTATATATTATTTAAATGAAACCAGTCTGAAGTTAATGGGATTTTACTATGATTGCTAGAAATATTCATCTAGCATGCATTGGTGTTCATAAAAACACAAACTTTTTTTTTTAACTTTTATTTAATGAATATAAATTTCCAAAGTACAGCTTATGGATTACAATGGCTTTTTCCCCCCCATAACTTCCCTCCCACCCGCAACCCTCCCCTAAAAACACAAACTTTTCAAATCTGTACAGGCATAGGCTGTCACTGTGTTTTTATTGATGCCATCTTTTTAAAAAATCCATTGCCTTTGGGAATGGGTATTTGGTTAAGATGTCCACTTCATATTGACATGCCTGGGTTCAAGTCCTTATTTTAACTCCTGACTCAAACTTCCTACTAATGCAGCCCTGGGAAGGAGCCATGCTAGCTGAAGTAATTGGATTCCTTCCACCCACGTGGGAGACCTGGATTGTGTTCTTGGCTACCAGCTTTAGCCTCAGACTGTTCCTGCTGTTGTGGGCATTTGGGGAGTGAACTAGTAGATGGGAGCATGCTCATGTGCACTCTCACTCTTAAGTGCTTGCACTCTGTGGGCTTCTCAAAAGCAAAATACAAAGCATCCATCACACTACACCTGACAGAGATTCAGCCTTAGATTTGTTCAGGTTCATGTAACATTTATTTCAGAATGTATTTATTGGTGGATCCCACTGAACGAGAAGAACGAGTAATGGATGGCTTGCTGGTGATTGCCATGAACAAGCATCGAGAGATTTGTACCATCCAGTCCAGTGGTGGGATAATGCTACTAAAAGATCAAGTTAGTACTTTGATTAATATCTGATTAAGAATGGTTCTCTTTAAAAACTTTTTCTTTTAACTAAATCTAATGAAGGTGGTTTTCAGTGATTGAGTCTAGGATATGTTAGAATCTGGTTTCAGAACTGTCACTCTCCTTTTGACTGGGGGCTCTAAGGAATCTTTCTTTCCATGCTGTACCCATTCTGGCCCTCTAGATTCTGAACTTTCCATAAAGAGATTCATATCTTTAAAAAATAAAAGGCATTAAAAGGTAGAAATTAGGTGAAAAGTTAGTTTTACTTTTAAAATTTGGATGTAACAGGCAGTAGTTCTCAAATCCAGCTATATACTGGATTCACGTGAGGGCTTTCAGAAAATGGACTGCTATATGCCATATAGTATATGTGGTTAAGAGCTTTGCGAGCTATTGTAGTTCAGTATTAGTTCTAACCCTGTCTTGTACTAATTGGCCTTAGGTGAAAGATTTCATCCCTTTGGACCTCTTTCCTTATCTGTAATAGGGAGTGATGTTACTATGATACTTAGTTGTTTAGAAGAGTGGAAGGACAGATGAACTGAAGGAGATATAGTGTGGTGTCCAGGATATAGCAAATGTGCAGTGAATGTTTTTATGATCGTTGTCATTATTGACAGTATGTAAATACTACCCAGATCCCATCTGTGGATTACTTACAGAGAAGATAGTGCATCCTTGTGTATGTATGTGTGCAGGTACATTATAAAGTTCATGGAAGACCCTTTGAATGTCTGAGGTTTCTTCCATGGTTGCTTTTATGGTTGAGTAGGCAGTTTTTGAGTCTGTTCCCTTAATGTGATGGTTCTTCAGACATTTTAAAACAGCTCTCGCCTTGCTTAAATGGTGTTTACATTGTATTATCATATTGCGGGGGGGTGATCATATTGGGGGGGGTGGTCAGGTTTAACTTGTAAAGGTAGGAAAATTAGCATCATGGTTTTAGTTTTATTAGTGAAAGCCTTTGGTTTGTTGCCTTTCAATAACAGAATTCACTTTTATAAATAGGTTTTGAGATGCAGTAAAATAGCTGGTGTGAAAGTAGCAGAAATTACAGAGCTAATACAGAAAGCCTTGGAGAATGACCAGAGAGTTAGGTAAGTTTTTTCAGAACTATATGGTCTTTTTATACAACTTTCTCTATTAAGGTTGTTGGCTTGCACAAGGACAACCATAAGATTTCACGCTTAATCACTTTTTCTTAAGTCAGTTGGATATACTAAATAGGTATTTTGAAAGTTAACTCTTTATTATACTTTATTCCAATTTAAACAACCTGTGTCATAAAGCCTCAGGAGATTTTTCTTTAAATATTAACATTTTCTTAAATAAAAAACAGTAGAGTAACTCAGCTTAATGGAAAGAACACAAACGAGATTGATTACCATCTCTGTTTCTGTTTGATCATAAAGATATATAACTCAGCACTTCAGTGTACTGTAATTTGGGAGGTTAATGCTTACCTGGTACAACTAATTTAAGGACTAGAGAGCTTAAGGTACTTCAGGCACATGTGCCTGGCACATGGCAGGCATGCGGTTTAATAAATGATAGTTATTAAAATTTTTGTTATTTTCCTTTGATAGTTTTAATGAATTGTATTGATTAGGTTAATTGGACTATTTAAGTGTTTATTATCCACCAAATAAAATAGTATCTCCCATCTATCTACCCCCTACTCCCAAAACACCTTATACAGGAAAGAAGGTGGAAAATTTGGCTTTGCAGAGTCTATACCAAATCAGAGGATCACAGCATTTAAAATGGAAAAGGCCCCTGTTGATACCTCGGATGTGGAGGAGAAAGCAGAAGAAATCATTGCTGAAGCTGAACCTCCTTCAGAAGTGTATCTTTATTGGGTAGTTTTTGCAGTAACAAGTTGATTTGTAGCACTTCTGGTGTTATTAAGGCTGTTTGGAAGGTGTACATACAGAAATTTGTTTTTGGAAACTACTTTTTTAGAGAGAGCACTTAAGACACAAGATAGTGATTTGTTTAAGTTGATGGTATAACATCTAAGGTTCTTGAACTTAATCTGCAAATACCAAAGTTCTTGGTGTGCCATTGATGCAGTGCTTAAGTCACTGCTTGGAACATACATGCATATCCCATACTGGAGTGCTTTGAATCTCAGCTCTTCCACTTCTGACCGTTTCCTGCTGATACACATGCTGAGAGTCAGCAGATGGCTCAAGTACTTGGGTTCCTGCTACCTATGTGAGGAACTCAGATTGAATTCCAAGATCCTGGCTTTGGGCTGATCCACCCCTTAACTGTTGGGTGTTTGTGTTAGATTGATCTGTCTCTCTGCCTTTCAAATAAAATGGAAAAAAAAAAAATTCTAAAACAATTTTGAAGGCCCACCTGTATATTGTTATATACTGCTCTTGAAGTTTATTCAGTCGTGCCCTCATTACTACATCTAAAGTGTTGAGAGCCTCTCTTCTTGATATTTCTTTGTATTTGCTTATTTGAGATACAGTGAGAGAAGGCAAACCCATCCACTTCCCAAATGTCTGCAGTGGCCAAGTCTGGGCTGGAGCTCCAGGTCTCCCAAATGGAATGCAGAAACCCAGTTAATTGAGCCATCACTGCTGCTTCCTAGGATGTGCACCGGCAGGAAGCTAGAGTCAGTAGCCAGACCCAGGAATCAAGCCCAGGCACTCCGATGTGGGGATGCAGGCAATTTAACTGTTAGGCTTAACCGCCTACTCCCTCTTGATGTTTCTAACCAGTGTGTCAATACAGTCTTGCCTGAGTTAGGTAGGGATTTCATTTTTCTTTCAAGTATAGCTATATTAAATTCTTTTCCTAACCATTTGAGGAACATTTGAATCAATCTTAAAATAAGAAAACTTTCTCTCTCTTTTTTTTTTTTTGAGAGGCAGAGTAGACAGAAAAACAGAGAAAGGTCTTCCTTTTGCCGTTGGTTCACCCTCCAATGGCTGCCGCGCTGCGGCCGGCGCATCGCGCTGATCCGAAGCCAGGAGCCAGGTGCTTCTCCTGGTCTCCCATGCGGGTGCAGGGCCCAAGCACTTGGGCCATCCTCCACTGCACTCCCTGGCCACAGCAGAGAGCATCCGGCACCCCGACTGGGACTAGAACCTGGAGTGCCGGCACCGCAGGCGGAGGATTAGCCTATTGAGCTGCGGCGCCAGCCAAAATAAGAAAACTTTCATTTTCATCTGTTTCAACAGCTGTCAAATAGCAATATTTATAGTATTCAGTTTTCTTAACTTATTAAGTGTTTCTAAACCTGTGCTATGGACTCCTGGAACTGCCCAAATTGGAGAGGGAATAGAAAACTCTTGGGGTGATCTTGAAGACTCTGAGAAGGAAGATGAGGACGAAGGTGGCAGTGATGAAGCTGTCATTCTTGATAGTATGAAAATGGACACTGGAATAGAAGTTTCTGATACTGGAAGCCAAGGTAAGTGAAACCGTATAGCTTTTCTTTGTAGATATGTGTCTATTATATGGAGATAATATACTGTATTTGTACATATATATAAAAGATATATGCACAGATAATGATATCTGTATAGAGAATATATGTAGATATAAATGTATATTCCTTTTTTGGAGGGGCTATTTGTGATTTAAATTTCAACTAATTAATGAGGCTAATGCCAATTTTTTTTTTTCCTTTCTAAGGTTGGTTTATTTGAAAGGCAGAGAGACAGGGAGAGAGAACTTCCACCACTGTTTATTCCCCAAATGGCTGCAACAGCTGAACAAGGCTGAAGCCAGGAGCCGAGGACTCCATCTGGGTCTCCCATGTGGGTGGCAGGTGCTCAAGTACTTGGGCCATTTTCCTGCAGTCCCAGACCTGTTAGCAGGAAGCTAAATCAGCTGGGACTCGAATCAGTATTCTGATGGTATGCTAGCATCACAAGTGGTGGCTTAGCCTGTTCCACCACAACACTAGCCCCCAGTTTTTTTCTAAAACAGTATGTTTATCTTTGTGAAGTGATGGTACATTTTGGCATGTAAATGATGGCTTTGTTATTATTTATTTGAAAGACAGTAAACATGAGCTCCCATCTTTGGCTTATAGTCAAGAGCCTGCAACAGCTAAGCCTAAAACCAGGAGCCAGGAAATGAATCTAGGTCTCCCACATGGGTGGTAGGAACCCAATTACTTGGGCTGTCACTGCCCCCTCCCAAGGTCTGCATTAGCAGGAAGCTGGAGTCAGGAGCAGGGCCTGAAGTCAAACCCATGCACTCCAATATATGGGATGTCAATTTCTAAGATTTACTTGAAAGACGGAGTTACAAAGAGAAAGAGAGGTCTTCCATCCACTGGTTCATTCCCCAGATGGCCACAATGACAGAGCTGCACCGATCCGGAGCCAGGAGTTTCTTCTGGGTCTCCCACAAGGGTGCAGGGGCCCAAGCACTTGGGCCATCTTCTACTGCTTTCCCAGGCCATAGCAGAGAGCTGGATAGGAAGAGGAGCAGCTGGGACTAGAACTGGCACCCATATGGGATGCCGGTGCTTTAGGCCAAGGCTTTAACCTGCTGTACCACAGCACCAGCCATCTGGGGAGTGAAGCAGCGGATGGAAGACCTTTCTCTCTGTCTCTGCCTCTCTCTGTAACTCTCTTTCAAATAATATTTTTCAAAATAAATCTTTCAATAGCATTGAAATGTAATAGTAAGTTTCCATTTTTCACTGTTAAAATATTACAGCATCATATTGAATGAGGTGAGTGAAGAGCTACCACATTACCTGGGAGAGTAGAACAAGTAAAGCCTTTCTAAAACATGAATGAAAGTAGAAACTACAAATGAATTGATGTGCAAGCAAACAAGAAAAGGATTAATTCACATTAATTGCTGCTGCTCAGGAGAAAAGTAGGCAAAAGATAGGAGCTGTTCTCATAGTTAACCATGGTAAATGACAGGATTTTTTTACTATAGCATTGAGCATTATTAAAAATACCAGCATTGAAAAGGGTATATGAAAATGGTTGTTTACTTCTTTCAGCATGAACATTTCTGAAAGCATTTGGCAAAAATATTTTTTAGAATGAATGTGCCTTTTAACCAAGCAATTATGCTTCCTGGAATTTCCCTTCCGGTGTTAATAGAGAAAAAATAAATACCAAGTTGGTTCTTCCAAACTTTCTTATTATTACAGTATATTAAGAATGAAAGAGTTTACCTAAACAGAAGCATTTTTACAGAAGAGCTGTTTAGAGCCCTAAGGAGCTACAGGCTAGAAAACAAAGTTTATCAGTAAGATGTCGCTCCCCCTCTTCGTGGAGGAACGACACAGGACCCTGCGCTGTTCTTTTGTCTGCTCTGCCCTCCCCGGGTTTGCTGCTGGTTCTTCCCGGGTTGGCTACCGTCCTTCCACCTCCGTGGAAGGGCGGTTTCCCCCTGCCACTTTCCCCACTTCCGCAGGGGAGCGGCACACCGCCGGCCGGCTCTCTCGGGGGCTGCACAGGTGTTCCTTCAGATAGATGTTCCCCGTGCATGTTGTCTCTCTCCTCCTTTATAGTCCTCTTCCACCAGTCCCAACTCTGCTACCCACACGCCGAGTACGCTGCTCTCCTCCAATCAGAGTCAGCTCCTGCTGCTTATTGGTTGAACTGGAGGCAGCTGTATAGAAGCTGTTTCCTCCTCTCCCAGCACCATATTGTGGGAGAGCAGATGCATAGAATAAGTCTTAATTCCAGTAACTTAGTCTAGTCCGAGTTGCTCCCAGTTGCTCCCCACAGTAAGAGTAGCTGAAACTATTAATGTAGAAATGAACATTTTAGAACCTCTGATACAAGTCCATGTGGAGTTTCCCAGATTACTTACCAACATTGTTTTCTTATCATTTTCTTAAAGATGCCCCTATAGTACTCTCAGACAGTGAAGAAGAAGAAATGGTCATTTTAGAACCAGACAAGAAAACAAAGAAAATAAGGTAACAAGTTTTTGGTTTATTTCAAACATGTACATGTAACTTAAGAGTTTGAGGCTTGCTCTCTGGTTTGACTCTCATCTTACAGAACTGTTATACACAGACATCCCTTTTTCATCAGCTGTTATGTGTTTTTTTTCACCCTGTAATTAATAAAAATTAGCACCTAACTCTCTATTAAACTATTTTTGGATACCTTTCAGGGTTACTGTATTTACTTTTCCTGCTGTCACATTTTGTACCCTAGTGCAAAAAAATAAAAGACCTCCTATTTCAGTGATCCAAAACTTAAGCATAATTAAGTGAACTGTTAATTTATTTTACTTTATCCGCAGAACACAGACCACCATTGGGAAACAAGAAAAAGCACCAAGTAAAAAGCCAATGAAAAAGAGAAAAAAGAAGAGAGCTGCTAATTAAAGCTAACATAGTTGTATATTTGTATATATAACTATTAGATGTATTTATTCAGTGCTAACAACCTGGGTATCATTTATTCACAAATCCCTAAGTTTTATTTTTTTAACATTAAAGTGAATGTTCTAGAGCTTTTTCTCTGAAAATTTTGTCATCTCAAAGCCTTATTCACCAACCTGTGTATGTGTAAAGTGTAAAAATTGATGAGGAATAAAATAATCTGATAGGCTGCTGTGTGTGTACAAAGAAGAATGATTTTCATCGTACTGGTAAATAAGCACAGATTTATTGTGCAGAAATCGGCAGACTGATCCAGTTGCTTAGGAAAATGGATATTAGAACATTGAGGGTCTGTTTTCCTAAAGTCAACTTTTTAGAGAGTGGCTTTCCACTCCCCACTGTACTGTATAAGCCAGGTAACTTTTCTAAGAAATCTTGAAGTCAGGTTTTTATCTCAAATTAAATTTGACTTATAAAATTTTCCAAATCAATTTATTAATTCTTAATATCCTGACAGCTGGCATCATTAATACTTTTAACAAAACCACTTAAAATTAGCCAAATATCTGATAGATACATGTACAAAAGATATACAAATTAAAACCATTTAAAAAGTAATAGATACCATAATTTGTTCTTGTCCATAACTTCTGTATTCAGAAATGATTGTAACATTCAAAACCCAAGATAAAAACTGTACACAATATACTTTGAGTGATTTACATCTTAGAAACAAATGCAGTCTTTCACTGTTAGACATTTAGTGTCTCTGGTGGGTTGAGGAGGGAAACACCATGATACCTGTAAATAGAAAAAGATCCAGTTTTAGTAAACGTTCACTGGGTGAAGGAAATCATGGAATGCATGTACTGGGAACTAAAGACTGCTATTTCTCTTGGATTGAATGGTGATTTTAGAATCCTGTCTGATCCCCAAAATGTAAATGCATGTCCCCTTCCTCCACTCCCTCCTCCCCTCCCCAGATGTACAGCAGGCAACATTAACTACAACTGCCTCCAAGCATACAACCAGTTATGAGACCAGCTTCTTACAGGGGCTGTGACAGAATGGTAGATTCTTTAATAAAATTAAAATGTGAAAGATTTCTTTAATATGCAAATTAACTCTTACTTTGAATTTTTGTACTTTTCTCTTATTGATTGTTGTGCATGCTGTGGTGCTTTGAGGTAGGTCTGGTGAAGGTCCATGAGACAAGGCTTAAGAGTCTCCAGAGTGTATCCAGTCTTTCGTACTAATGATTCAGGCTATGGGGAAGACAATAGAGAACCACTGAGTTTCATTTTCAACAGTGGGCAGTAAACCCAATAGTTGGCATTAAACTTCAGTTATGTTAAATTTCAGTACTAATCTTTTAACACCAATTAACAAATCTATTAGTTTCTTGGGCCCTGCTGACTTTAAGCCATTTTTACTATTTTGCCTGCCAATAGCAGGTTATATGGTCTGAATTCTTAAAGCCTGCATTTCAAATCCAAGTTACAACAGAGTTTTCAACCTCACAAATAGATGCTATTCAACAGATAAGATGCTTTAAAGAGAATATAAATTAAGTTTTTTCCAAGACAGACCATTTAGATTACCATCAGTTCTACAGGATCATTATTTAATTGACATAAGCATTTCTGTCATAAGGTAGATGTGTGAAGGCCACATCATACATACCCAGCTTTGTCCCGTGACTGTGTAGAGTGCTAAATGAAATGCTGCTCCAGCAATAACTGATGGCAGATACTTTAGGTATGGGTCAGCATCTATCAAACTTAATTCTCCCAAAAACTGAAATGAAAAATACCTTGTGACCACAAAAGCTTTACAAGTCAAACTTCAAATTCTCATTTTCTGACCTAATTTTTCCTGTGTCTGATACTTTGCTCTGTAGCAACCCTAGAAACATGCCACAACCTCATCTCACATACTGTCTTTAAATGTTCTGCTCCATTCTTGACCTGTATTTTCCCTAACAACTTCTTAGAGACAACTCTTCTGACTGCGATGCCCCAAGAATCAGCATACCACTACCCCAGTGCTTTCCCAATATATTCTTTGGCAGGTTTTCTTCCATTCTGCAATATTAATCTGTCCCTAAAATACTAAACTCTTGACCAAAGCGGTACAATTAAATTAGGACCTGCCTCTGATTGTTACCTAAAACTCCATCCAACAAAAATGAAAACCACTTACCATTGCTAAACTTTCGACTTTGCAGTTTGCAGGCTGCTGATGTAGAAAGTATTGGGTAAGAAACTGATTTACCGTTGGTGCAGCTAAGTCAAAAGCAAGGACTTTCAAAACTAGATGCTCCATTCTCAGAACTTGTTTCTTTGTATAGGTATCATCTGTAATGTATACAAACTCTGCTACTTCTGGTGGGTATATTTCTTCAAATTTTCTACAATGAAAGAAGTTTTAAGTGATCACTCTTTGGAAAAGTGAAGCATGCATCCTTATCCTAATTCTGAAGTCATTAGCAGAACATCCAGAATAAATCCAAACCTACACTCCACCAACTGTATTTCCATCAATTCTTGAGCATTATTTCTAGCAGTGTGTAGATGATTACCAATTTAAAGGTCCAAATCAGGGGCTGGCACTGTGACATAGCGGGTTATGCCTTGGCCTGTGGTGCCAGCATCCCACATGAGTGTCAGTTCAAGTCCCAGCTGCTCTACTTCTGATCCAGCCCCCTACTAATGCACCTGGGAAAGCAGTAGAAGTTGGCTCACACCCTACAAGGGACACTTGGAAGAAGTTTCAGGCTCGTTGCTCCTAGCTTCGGCCTGGCATAGTCCTGGCCATTGCAGACATTTGGGGAGTGAACCAGTGGATGAAAGAGCTCTGTGTCACGCCCCCCCCCCCCACCGCCTCTCTCTCTCTTGCTGTAACTCTGCCTTTCTAATACTAATCTTTTTAAAAAATAAGTTTCAAATTGAAAGCACTCGTAAGGCATTTCTCCCACTACTAATAAGTGAGATATTCCCCAAAAAGAGAACTGATTGAATTCTCCAAGTAGCTGAAAATTTAGGAAATACAAGTCTTAGGAAAACAAACTTTGTGCTTTTCAATTTATTTTCATGCCAATAAAAAGAAAAACACTGCTTGTATGCAAGAAAGTACTTTATTATTGAAGGAGCCACGATTTCAAAACTTTGTAATCTGGTCTTAGGTGTATAAAAACATAGCCAGCCTGTTTATTCAAGATACCCTGAAACCTAAATCTGGGAAGATTAATGTTCTAGATTAGAAAATGGAGACGTGAAAGAAACTCGTGGCTTCTAGCTTCAGCCTGGCTGTTGTAGCCATTTGGAGTGAACCAATGGATGGAGGCTCACTCGCTTGCTCTCTCTTTGTAATTTTTCAAATAAATATATAAATCTTTTTTTAAAATGTAATTTCTTCCCTACACGAAAAGGTAGTGATCACTTTTAATTAAGCAAACCAAGTTGGACTTACGAGGCTAGCAGCATAGCAGCAGTGCCCACAAGCTGAAGCTTTCCTCTCAACACAGACATTGAAGAAAGAAACCTATCGATGTAGTTCACCGCCAAATGCAGAGTCTCATTCTGTAGTTTATATTCCTCTCCTACTTCAACTAACCAGTCCACGAGGATAGCCCTCATACTGTTAGTGATGTCAGGCTGTTTCTTCATGTAACCCACTTTAGGTTTACATTTAACCTGTTGAGAAAAGTTATTTAGTCATGTTAAAGTTGCAATTGGATTATTTTACTATTCACAAAGATTCCCCATGCTATAAACTCGAGTAAAGCATTTAGGATAAAGCACTAGGTTTAAAAGATGAAACATTATCCTCTCAATTTCACTTAGTCACATTTACAAAATGGACTCGGTCTTTACCTCCATTTCCCTAAGATATGTGTGAATATCCTCATGGTAGTCTGGGACTTCATTAACACTCACTGGCTTTTCATCTTCTAATACAATTGACATGTCCATAGTATGTGGTGACTCTGAGACAATTCAAAAGATGATCAAGTTAATTGTTAAAATTTTCTGTTTAACAGCTAGAAATTACTGCTCTTATAAGGAATCTCACTATCAAAGCATTAACTTATGACGAAGTACGCAGAATATCTTAACTGTTTGGAATGATTTCAATTAATGAAGAAAAAAGAAACTGATAGGCCAGTAACAGGAAAATGAGGACTGAGTATTATCTTAAAGCATCATTCATTTCCTATGAGACAGAGGAAGATGGCACAGTGGTTCTGTTGGGACAGAGCAATTAAAATCCAAGTTTTGACATTTTTAAGATTTGCCCTGCAGACCCAATAGTCTGATATATTCAAGGAACAGTTAGGTAGTAGCTATAATCAGAGTTAAATGGTTTCCACCAAGTGTTAAGAATGAACATAAGTTTATTCTGGACAAGTTCAAACAGATGAATACTGTAATAAGATTCTTTTTATAATTTTATCTTCAAATAATACCTATTATTATTTCACTTCAAAGATCACCTTAAGGTTAAAAATTCGTTGCAAAACTGAAATAAAACCAAATTATTTCCAAAGACCTTTTTCCCTTTTATTCTGTCAACTCCTGATCAATAGAACTAAAACTAAAATCAGATTGGATCTAGTGCGCTATCAGTGATTCAATAGCCTGCGGTAAATACAGCGTACAACCCACAGGCATGGCTGTCTACAGTAGCTGCTCTCTTTGTGGGTAAGGACAAACAGCTGTGATGGAATGGCTCACTCGCGGGAGGACATTCTCACTTTGTTATCAGATGACCACTCAAACTGATTTTATAGAACCAAAATTTTCCAGCTGAGGAGATGTTAGACATCACAGGATTCTAAGAACACATCCTCAAACAGCCTTCTGTACTAGTAACTGTTTACATACAACTGAAATTTACTCTTCTCAACCAAGCAAACATTCATGGGGTCACATTAAAATAAGCATTCAAGAGCTAAATAAATTGATGTGATAGGCACATGAACACCCAAAAGAGTACCGGATTAGGACACAGGTCCTTTTGTAGGTCACTAGGTCAGGTGTTAGCTGTGCAATGTAGGTCACCTCCTATTTAAGCCTATTCCATGAAACTTAAATCACTGTGTCATAATCGTCAGGTAAGACAATGACAAGACACAAAATCTCACTAATCCAATCCAATCCAATAGTTATAATGCCCTTAGTATAACACATATTTTCTTTAAAACTTACCGAAACTACCATCCATTGGATAATCAAGAGGTACCAGTGGTTTTCTTTGTCCAGGTAAAGTGATGGCTGAATTAAAAGCCAGGACATCTTCAGGCTTGTCTTTTTTAGATTCCGTGGGCCTCTTGGGAGGCTCTTCTTCTGCTTCATCCACATGAATGGTGAATGCAGGCTGTTTACTGTTTGCTTTCCAAGGAGGAACAGAGACCTGCTCATCATTTATAGGAAGATCCTTAAGAGGTGCAACCTAAAAGGAAATTAATCACTGGCTTTGAGCCTATTAAATGAGTTTTGCCTTCTTCCCCTTATGAGATCCAATACTCGCAACAGGAAAATTAAACTTTCGAAAGTAACTTCTAGGCAAGGAATAGTTGAGCACTCAAAGGCAGAAGGAATGTTTGTTTGTCACGGACATTCCTGTGAAAGTTACACAAAAAGTCAGAACTGAGCAGATTTATACAAAACTAATCAAAGCCACATTAAGGCTAGGGTGGCAGAACTGACAAGTTGAGGAGAGATGGCACCAAAAAAAGGAATAGGTTCACCACTTTCGCCCCAGGGTGGAGCAACAGAGCAAATTCGGCCAAAATGGCGGAATTTGCCAAAAGCTACAGGTATTTTTTCACATCCTTTTCTAAAAATAGAGGGAGTCTTAACCAGATCGTGAGGGGTAAGGGGGCCAGGGCCCTAGAGCCGTGCCTGGGGTTTAAAAGTGGAAGAAAGGTGCGGAGCTGGGCAAAGACTGCACTCACGTTGTTGGACTCGCTTTGACCCCATTATCTACAGGAAGACGCCCCCAAGGGCAGACAGGCCGCACACGCAGAGTTGAGAAGGATGTAATGCTAATTAGGAAAGGGAGCAGCTACGACAGTGGCACCCCACACACACATCAGAAAACCAGGGCCCCAGTGGAATCCCGACCCCGGCTCCCCCTACAAAGCCCAGAAAACGCTTCCTTCTCACTCTCCTCCGCCCGCTAAGCCCATGCTTGACTCCCGCTCGGCCCAACCTCCTCCCGACATCCCCTATCCCTTTACCCGTCGCGTCTTGGGCCTCTGTTGTGGAACTGGACCCCGGGAGTTCCCAGCCTTCAGTACCGCCAGAGCAGCCTGGGCCCGCGGCTGCTGGGCGTGCACCGCCTTCTCGGGGTTGATGTTCTCCTGGTCCTCTAGGAGCGCCGAGCCCGCCTCGCGGGCCGCGGGCTTCGGCACGTTGTGGCCCAACATCGTTGCTCCAGGGGGCGGGCGGCGGGATCAGTCTGCCGAGCCAAGCAGCGTGCACACTCCGCCCAGTCGACCAGCGGCGCCGATCCCGCCGAGGAACGCTCCAGCCGTAGCCCCCCGCCGCAGCCCGGGCCAGTCTGCCAGCCCTCCCGCTCGCTCCCCTGTCTCCGGACCGCGCAGGATCGAGGAGGTTGCGAGAGGCGCAGGCAAACGCTGCCGGGCGCGGAGGGCAAAAAACACCCCAGCGATGTAGCGAGCAGCCCGCCGGTGCGGCGGCTGTTCATGCAGTTCAAGTATCCCGCGACTATTGAAATGGGCCAATGAAAACAGCCGGAGCCCGTTACGTCACTCGAGGCGACAAGGTCGCAGGAGAGTGAGAGCGGAGGCAGAGGGAACCCAGCAAGGGCGGGGCGGAGCAACGTCGAACTGCGGCGGGAGGAAAAACGCCTGCGCGGGGCGGAGGCTTAGGGGACGCCGGGCCCGCCCCGGGGCTTTAAGCGCCACTAGTGGGGCAGGGCTGGGTGTGCCTCTTAGGACAGACGGGATTAAAATTTTAGCAACTGTTAGTGGGCCGCTGAGCCTTCAGCTTTGGAACCGCTTATTAGCTCGAGTGACTTAT
This sequence comes from Oryctolagus cuniculus, assembly GCF_051225735.1. NCBI lineage: Eukaryota > Metazoa > Chordata > Mammalia > Lagomorpha > Leporidae > Oryctolagus > Oryctolagus cuniculus. The sequence goes on along the minus strand of NC_142874.1, from coordinate 72,775,988 downwards.
TTACCAGAGCCTGAAATCTGGGCCACTTAACTGGTCGTGGCCTCAGTAGCTCCAGTTCTTTGTCGATTAATTGGAAGTAGTAACTACACGACATAGCGTTGTAAGGATGAACTAAAGGGCATCTGCCATTAAACACGCAGTTTACATGAAAATACTTAAAAGACTACAATGTCATTTTACCATTTAGGAAGGAGGGCGGAATTCTTACACTTTTTAATTTTCTTAATTAAGATGCAAGTAACTTAGGATGCCACTTTGAACTATTGTTGATAATAGGTGAACAGAAATGTATTACAAAAATTGAAATGGACATCAGTCATTAATCTTTATCTATTTTTTCCAAGCCTTGGCAGCCAACAAAAAGGACACAGTGAAATTCTAGTGACCTAGATAAAATTATATGTTCCATTTAAAAGGAAGGTTGTTTAAATATAGTAAAAACAATATGACCTTATTAAAACAAAACTATTAACGATATTGCCTTTAACACATTTTTACATTTAATAGAAAAGGTTTGCACATAAATAATATAATGGCATATAAATAAACATCGTTTTCTGAAAAATTCATGAGCCTGCCCTTCCTGAAAACATGAAGACCAGCTTATTTTCCATGATCTTTATGCCATTTAAAAAGTTTTAAACAAATAGTCATCTGACATGAATAAATACGAATCAGGATTAATGAACAAAACATTTTCCTTCAATTAAAATAAAAAAGGAAATCATGGACACTAGTACAGGAAAATCTAAGAAGGCATTACTTTTTCTACACTCTTTTCCTGTTGTACTCTTTACAGCTCAACTGCTTACAGAACATCAAGTTAAGATCACCCCACTCTCTGAGCTCTGCTTATTTCCCTGGCAATAATGTACAGCACTGAACCAAGTTAAGCATTTCACACACTGCAGCAGTGATAAAACCAAGTAAGAGAAAAATCAGTGGCAGACCAATCCCAACTCCTAGGAAAAACCGTTGGTAGGTTATTTCCACTGGTTGATGATATATATATAGTAATCAAGACACAAGCCAGGTATCAAAACATAGGTTCTGGATCCAGCTTTATAAAATTTCAGCATATCCTCCTAGTGTGCAGTTTTACTGAGAATCAATTTTCTTATATGATTTCACAAATGTACAGAGCAGCTGTGAAGATTAAATAAAGTAATATATAAAAGTATGCACTGAAACCTATAAAGCAGTTTTCACTTAGGTGTGTATGTATGTACTTTGCAGAAAATCGGAATACATTTTCATTTTCCATATATTATTTCTCAATTTAAAAATTAAAATATCCACACTTTGTAAAACTTACTTTTTAAAAAATCCCTTGTAATCATTCCCCTTGAGTTTTAAAATAAAAATCTGTTTTTAAAAAGCTTCATGTGTCAAAAGAAATATTACTAAAAAAGTCACTATGTCTCAAATTTTTAGATATTAAATACATTGATAAATTAGGTGATAGCAAGAAGCATTTGAAACAAAAAGCATGTACAGTTAGCCTCTAACTGTGTTTGAACATTTTTGTTTCAATAGACCACTTCTTGGGAACTTTACCTTGCTGATATGTCATGCTGCGTCAAAGAAAGCAATCAATGCATTTTGGTCATAACTATCCAGAATCTCCAGTAGCAGAGGTACCTTGGTTTTTACATTGGTGCCTTTGAACTTAAACTTATCGATGAAAAGATCAGTGATCATGCCTACAAAGAAAAATGAAAATTTCCTGTCATTGATTAGTTGTATTTAACGACACACTATTAAGGAAACTGAGTAAGTAACTGCTTGGTAATCAATTTTTAATAGTATTTTTAAAGAATGAATTTATTTATTTATTTATTTATTTATTTTTATTTGAAAGAGTTCCAGGGAGAGACTGAGAGATCTTCAATTTGCTAGTTTGCTCCCCAGATGGCCACAACAGCCAGGGCTACCAGGCCAAAGCCAGGAGCCAGGGGCTTCATCCAGGTCTCCCGCACGGGTGCCAGGGTCCCAAGGACTTGGGCCATCTTCTGCTATTTTCCCAGGAGCATCAGCAGGGAGCTGGATCAGAAGTGGAGCAGCTGAGACACGAACCAGCACTTCTTTATGAGATGCTGGCATTACAAGTGGTGGCTTAACTCACTACACTATAACTCCCTGGCACCCTGATAATCTTCTTCTAAGCACGGTAATCCCATCACATAAACCTAAAAGTGCTGATATTTTAAAAACATTTTTAAGGGCCCACATTGTTGCATAACAACCACTTACAAGGCTGGCATCCCATATCAGAATGCCAGTTTAAGTCCCAGCTACTCTGCTTGTGACCCAGTTCCCTCCTTATGCACATGGGAAGCAGTGGAACACAGCACAAGTACTTGAATTCCTGCTACCCACATGGGAAACACAGATGGAGTTCCAGAGCCCTGGCTTCTGTTTGGCTCAACAGTGGCAGTTGCAGCCAAATTGTTTAGTCTCAGATTTTAGGTAAAGAACATAAAAAATGAAAATAACACCATCAACCTTGTAAGGATATTCCATCTGATTATGAAGATGGTTTAAATAGTGTTAAGCACAACAGGTCTTACATAAATACTACTAACAAAATTGTTTCTTTTTTTTTTTTTTTTTTTTTTTATTTTTTGACAGGCAGAGTGGACAGTGAGAGAGAGAGACAGAGAGAGAAAGGTCTTCCTTTGCCGTTGGTTCACCCTCCAATGGCCGCCGCTGCAGCCGGCGTACCGCGCTGATCCGATGGCAGGAGCCAGGAGCCAGGTGCTTTTCCTGGTCTCCCATGGGGTGCAGGGCCCAAGCACCTGGGCCATCCTCCACTGCACTCCCTGGCCATAGCAGAGAGCTGGCCTGGAAGAGGGGTAACCGGGACAGAATCCGGCGCCCCGACCGGGACTAGAACCCGGTGTGCCGGCGCCGCAAGGTGGAGGATTAGCCTATTGAGCCACGGCGCCGGCCACAAAATTGTTTCTTAAGCTATTCCTGCCTCCCTGCCTGCCTTCCTTTCTCATTTCCCTTATCTCCTTTATTCTTTCTCTTTATCAGCACAACTTGTGAAACACCCAACTTTTCACTACCAAAATGAGTTTTGAAGTGTAAATTGACATAGCATATATATATATATGTATATATATATCCTTCATTAAATTTTGTCTAAAAATATTTAAATGCAGCATTTTTGTATTTCACAATAGCAATAACACCTGAACAATATTTGTGTGAAATAGAGTCTAAACTCTAATGCATTGTAAATTACTTGTCTCATTTTTCCCAGTTTTTCACACACGATCCTTGGCAAAGGGCCAGTTGAAAAGAAATATAGCAAGACTACTCCAGAATGGTCTACTAACCATAAAGTCGTTCAAGATGTGCAGGTTGCTTTTTATATTCTTCCTGTAGGTGATCAGCCTCTTCAAGAATACAGCGATATTCTGGTATCAGAAAGTTTGTATTTCCTTCATGAACCTGCAATTCCTTATTTTAAATTAAAAAAAGAAGTTCAAAATTAAGTCCAGTGTAGCATTATTGATTTATAGAAATATCAATACTCATAGTAATGATCATGAATTTATGACACTTATACTTACTTTTAAAGCATCAATTAATTGTACTTTCTTGGCCAAAAGCAACTGGTACTCCAACTTTGGATGGATTAGCTTTAAAGTGTGTTTGACTGACACTTCATTTATCTCTAGAAGGAGTTGGGCCAAGTATAATTAGGTAAGTCATACTGATCAGAAACATCATTATTATAACAACAAAAAATCAGAAAGAATTACTAATTTTTTTTACCGTATGATATGTTGAGGTTAATTTTCCTTTTTGTAGCTTCTTTAGAGAGCACATCTTTCAGGATGGATATAGTAGAAATGTTGTCAGATTTAAAAACTCCTTCTCCTTTTCTATAAAAATTAATTTGTTTTTTAAAAAAAGAGCTATAGAAGTGGCCCAATAAATACATATTTTATGATTAGTCCTCAGTATTTATGTTTCACTTGATTTTTTTTATTTCTTTGTGTGTTTATCTCATTAATATAAAGCATACTTAAAAATATAATCCTGGGGCCAGGGCTGTGGCATAGACTGTTGAGCCTCTGCCTATAGTGTTGGCATCCCATATGGGCGCTGGTTGGAGTCCCAGCTGTTCCACTTCTGATCCAGCTCCCTGCTACTGGCCTGGGAAAGCAGTACAAAATTGCCCAAGTCCTTGGACCCATGCACCCACATGGGAGACCTGGAAGAAGCTCCTGGCTCCTGGCTTTGGCCTGGCCCTTCCCTGGCCATTGTGGCCATTTTGGGAGTGAACCAGAGGATTAAAGATCTGCCTGTCTCTCCTTTTCGCTATATCTCTACCTTTCAAATAAATAAATAAATAAGTCTTTAAAAAAAAAAACCCTTTACTACATATTCATGAAATTGAAGATGTTAGACGTATGCCTCCTAAAGACATGACAATTTATATAATTGATTTAAGATAACTTTTTCATCTTCACTCATATTTCCAATAGCTAACCTCTTATATATAAAACACATTTAGGCCAGCGCCGCGGCTCACTAGGCTAATCTTCCGCCTAGCAGCGCCGGCACACCGGGTTCTAGTCCCGGTTGGGGCGCCGGATTCTGTCCCGGTTGCCCCTCTTCCAGGCCAGCTCTCTGCTGTGGCCAGGGAGTGCAGTGGAGGATGGCCCAGGTGCTTGGGCCCTGCACCCCATGGGAGACCAGGAAAAGCACCTGGCTCCTGGCTCCTGCCATCGGATCAGCGCGGTGCGCTGGCCGCAGCACGCCGGCCGCGGCGGCCATTGGAGGGTGAACCAATGGCAAAAGGAAGAACTTTCTCTCTGTCTCTCTCTCTCACTGTCACTCTGCCTGTCAAAAAAAAAAAAAAAAAACATTTAGAACTGCTTACTGGTATATAAGAATATATACTGGTCTTTCTTTGGTGCAATTACTCAAATTACATTATGACTATAAGCTCCATCTTGAAAAGAAATCTTCTATCAAACCTAAAAGAATGATATCTGTTTTATCTGTTTTTCCATGCCTAGCATCTGTTGCTACTGTTTGCAATCACAGTATTCTATTTTTCTTCAACAAGCCATGCCTTCTTTTTCTCCCCTGACCCTTCTCAGGTCATATAGTTTCACTGCACTGGTCTCAATTCATTTCTGCAATGTCAGGAGGAAGCATTTAGCAATACTTTCCATAGCCCTGACCAGAGTGGTTCATGGCTTAACAAAGACACTGAATCTTGGCCAGTGCCGTGGCTCACTTGCCTAATCCTCCGCCTGCGGCGCCAGCACCCTGGGTTCTAGTCCTGGTTGGGGCACTGGTTCTGTCCCAGTTGCCCCTCTTCCAGTCCAGCTCTCTGCTGTGGCCCTGGAGTGCAGTGGAGGATGGCCCAAGTGCTTGGGCCCTGAACCCACATGGGAGACCAGGAGGAAGCACCTGGCTCCTGGTTTTGGATCGGCGCAGCACATCGGCCGTAGTGGCCATTTGGGGGGTGAACCAATGGAAGGAAGACCTTTCTCTCTGTCTGTCTCTCTCACTGTGTAACTCCTCTGCCTTGTCAAAAAAAAAAAAAAAAAAAGACTCTCAATCCTGGGACTTTTACAGGAAATAATAAGAAAAAGCTGCTATGGAAGCTGAGAAGATTTAAGGTTGGATTCCAGAGCTGCTGGTGGCCACCAAGCCACTCTATTGGTAAAACAAACAAAAAAGACAAAAACAGAACCAAGCAATGGAAAGGAATAAAAGTCTTTTTTAAAAAATATTTATTTATTAAGTTCATTTATTTATCCATTCATTCAAAAGGTAGAGTGAGAGAGTGAGAAAGACCACACAAATGACTGCAACAGTCAAGGCTTGGCCAGGATGAAGTCAGGAGCCAGGAACTCCACTGGGGTCTCTCACAAGGGTGAGAGGGCCCCATGTACTTGGGTCACCTTCCCATGCCTCCTCAGGAGCATCAGCAGGAAGCTGAATCAGAAGGACTTCAAACCAGCGCTCCAGCACTGGATGCAGCATTATAAGCAGCAGCTTAACCCAATGTACCACAACATTAGCCCCAGAATAAGTCTTGATGAAATCTCAGTTAAGCCAGTGATCCAGTTGTGCCTAAGCCAAATCACTGTTTATACTTTTTAAGTGATGTGAGCTGATAAATTCCTTTTATTTGGTTAAGGCTGCTAATATTTGATTTCTTTTTATGATGAACAAAAGTTTCCTAATTAATATTTACCACAAATCATTTATATCAACTAGCTGCAGGCAAATGCTCTTTGTTACAGAAAGATGAATAATAAACCCTTACTATTTTGATCCCAATTACATTTTAGAAATTGTGAAAATTTCACCACTATTTAATCTTAACAGATGCTATTTAATGAACACAGGCTGCCAGGCACTGTGGAATGACTCACATGGTTTATCTTTTTTTGATCATCACAATAATCCATTATTTCCATTCCTCAGAAAAGAAACTTGCAAATAAGAGCATTAAGTAACTAGCTAAGGTCACATAGATGGTAAGTCACAGAGCCAAGATTCAAACTTAAGTATGTTTGCCTCCAAGGCATACTACACTTTCCTATACATGTATTTTTAGTCAGGTACCTGAAAAGTATTTATTGAGTACATGTTGTATGCAAAATCATGTATAAAGTACTTGAGGATACATAAAAAGATAATTAAAAATAGACTCTCTCCATTAGGATATGATCTTAGAGAGAGAAACACACAAAAAATTATTATTATATACTTCAAATAATACCAAAGACAGGTAGGAATAAAATGTTATGTGTACAGAAAAAAGAATCAAAGAAGTTTTCAAAAATATAGCTATTAAGTTAGGCCTTGAAGAATAAGTGAGTTCTGAGTGTTAAGAAAAGGGCATTTAGGGAGAGGTGCTGTGGCACAGAGGATTAAGCAGCTGCTTGGGGCACCCACATCCCTTATCAGAATGCCAGTTTGAGGCCGGCGCCACGGCTCACTAGGCTAATCCTCCGCCTTGTGGCGCCGGCACACCGGGTTCTAGTCCCGGTTGGGGCGCCGGATTCTGTCCCGGTTGCCCCTCTTCCAGGCCAGCTCTCTGCTGTGGCCAGGGAGTGCAGTGGAGGATGACCCAAGTGCTTGGGCCCTGCACCTCATGGGAGACCAGGAGAAGCACCTGGCTCCTGCCTTCGGATCAGCGCGGTGCGCCGGCCGTGGCGGCCATTGGAGGGTGAACCAACGGCAAAGGAAGACCTTTCTCTCTGTCTCTCTCTCTCACTGTCCACTCTGTCAAAAAAAAAAAAAAAAAAAAAAAAAAGAATGCCAGTTTGAGTCCTGGCCATATCACATATGATCCAGCTCCCTGCTAATAAATCTGGGAAGCAACAGATGATGGCTCAAGTACTTGAGTCCTTGCCACCCAAGTGAGAGATGTGCATGGAATTCCTAAATCCTGGCTTCAGCTTGACCGAGTCCTACTTATTAAGGCCATGTTATTCTACCTTTCAAATAAATAAATAACAAATAAATCTTTAAAATCAAAGACTATTTAAAAGAAGTTAAAGGAACAGAATGGGAAGTAGGTATTTAGCAATCCCACACTGGAGTGCCTAGGTTCAATTCCTAGCTCCAGATCCTAACTATAGTTTCTGTCTCCAGCTTCCTGCCAGTGTGCCCCCTGGGAGACAGCATGTAATTGGGTTCCTGCTACCCACATGGGAGACCTGAATCACATTCCAGCTCGTGCCTTCAGTCCTGGCCATTGCAGGCACTGGGGGAATAGATCTGCAGATGTGAGCTCTTTCTCTGACTTTCAAATAAAGAAATAAAAATTAACAACAGTTTAAAAAGATACAGAATGGTAAAGAGCAAAGACATGCTATTATAAAAATATGTTAGATGCTAGGACCACGTTAAATTGTTTGCTATGACACTGTGGCAGATTCACTGTGGCACTTCACAACATGAGTAATTATTTAGGTTTGGACACTCCTAAGATGGCACAATGAAACAAGCCCGTATTACTGATACTAAATTCAGTTAGATTTATTAAGAGTTCTTTGTCCCAAAAGACTGAATTCTATGGTAAAATTACATATTCACTGCTGTTTCTAGAACTCAGCATGGTAAAGTCTCAACTAGGAAGCAGAAATCCTCAACAATTTACTTAAAGAAATAATCTTTAAGAGGCAGAGGCAGAAAAAGGATAAGCTTGCCTCCTCCCCCTCAAAAAAACAAAGCAAAATAGACTGAAAAAAAAAAAAACCCATAGATATAAGAAAAAAAGAATGGAAATACCTTGAAGAACAACAGGGTCCAATCTCAAAGAGCAGGTGTACAAAGAACTAGCCTATTTTACATTCAGCAATAGGTAAAAAGGAGAGGAAATAGTTTAGCCTCTACTATTAAGAAACTGAGAGAAAAGATTACAGTTTTCATGTAAGTTCTGTGTGTGTGTGTGTATATATATAAATATAAATATATATATATATAAAATTAAGAATATTCCTACAGGTTTTCTGTGAGATTTTTGTTACTATTGTTGCTACTCCAGAAAACTTTTTTTAAACAATTTATTTTCTCACTAATTGTTAACAATTAAGGAAAGGTACTGATCTTTGCATATTCATCTTTACTCAATCTTTTTTTTTTTTTTTAAATGTATTTATTGACTTGAAAGTCAAGGTTACACAGAGAGAGAAGGAGAGGCAGAGAGAGAGAGAGAAGTCTATCTACCAGTTCAACTCCCCAATTGGCTGCAACGGCTGGAGCTGCACCAATCTGAAGCCAGGAGCCGGGAGCTTCTTCAGGGTCTCCCATGTGGGTGCAGGGGTCCAAGGACTTGGGCTATCTTCCACTGCCTTCCCAGGCCATAGCAGAGAGCTGGATCAGAAGTGGAACAGCTGGGACTTGAACCAGCACCCAGATGGGATGCCAGCACTGCAGGCAGTGGCCTTACGCACTATGCCACAGTGCCAGCCCCTACTCAATCATTTTTCTTTCTTTCTTAATATTTATTTATTGAGAAAGAGACAAAGAGAGAGAAAGAGAGAGATCTTCCATCTACTGGTTCACTACCCAAATGGCTGCAATGGCTGGGGCTGAGCTGGTCTGAAGCCAGGAGCTTCTTCCAGGTCTCCTGCATGGGTGTAAGGGCCCAGGGACTTGGGCCATCTTCTGTTGCTTTCCCAGGCCATAAGTGGGGAGCCGGATAGGAAGTGCAGCAGCCAGGACTGGAACCAGCAACTATTGGAATGCTGGCATCACAGGCAGAGGCTTTACCCTTTATAACACAATGCTGGCCTCTCAATTACTTTTCTAATTAATTAATTATATTAAATTCTAATTAATTCTATTTGTTTTTCAATAGACTGTCTTGAATAGTATAGGTTTTCAATCCTGTTATTTTCAAATTATTCCTGTTAAATGAAAACCTAGAAGCTCCATTTAAATAAAATAACACTTGTAGACCAGTAAAAAGTTCGATTTACCTGTAAACACTTTCAAGTTGTGTATCCAGGAAGGTGTTTTGAAAGTAAAATGTCACACATTCTCCCGCTGGAGGTTTTTCGGGAACTTCGGGCAGACAAAAAACCACCCAGGAGTGAACTTCAGCAAAACTGAACTGGCCTGTTAGAGTCAATGTATTCATGGGTCTGGAATTTGATAGTAGAGGTACACATTTGTGTGAGGAAATACATAGAACTAGTACATGTACATATTAAGAAGCAGAATTCTGCAATAGTAGCTAAACAAATAGAACCAATTTTTCTCAGTTTAATCTTACATATCAAATAAATGAACACTTCATTTTCATAAGAAAACATTTGCTTGTCAAAGCTGCATTTGTGACATGTTTTAGTATTCAGTTAAGTCATATAACTAGCTTTTTAAAATTGAAACATGCTTTATAAATAAAATGTGGTTTACTCAATGATATTTCTTTTTAAAAAGTTCATCTAGCATTTCTACTACATAAACTTCAAAACATGCACAAGACTCTCCTTTTGGAAAGAATGAGCAGAATGTGAAGGCACAGAATCAGGCTTTTAAGTAAAATAGGCATGGATTTGAAACCATGTTCCATTGTGTACTAGCTGTGTGCCACTGGGCAAATTAGAGAATAATACCCTCCATCAAATCAGAGAATAATACTATCTATATGGGATAATACTTTCTATCTTGCAAAATGGTAAAATAAAGAGGTTTAAACTAAAAATGGATAATTATAAAGAGTAGAAAACAGTTTATAGAATGAAAATTCAGAAGGAAATTTAAAGTCACAGAATTAAGGAATCTAAAAAACAAGAAGGATCTTTTGAGATCATCCTTGCTAGTATTCGCATTTGCAAATGACAAAAAACAAAATTCAGAAAAATTATTTCCCCTAAGCTATATAGGAACAGACTATAATCCCAGTGCCTTGATTTCTAGTTTGCTGCTTTTTCTAGCCCACCATGCTGCTTCCATTTATGCCAATCTTGACTTTTAAGTAGGAAGACACCCTGAGAAGAATCTTTTCTTTTTTAATGTTTTCCAGAAATCTTTCATAAGAATATTCTCCTGGGGCTGGTGCTGTGGCACAGCACACATTTATTTAATTTTTAAATGTAAAATAACTACCATAATTTATAATATAAAAATAAAAGGCAAGAATATCTGAATGGTACAGTGTCCTAAAATTAAACTGCTCTTCCCTTTGTCCTACCTGCCATGATCAATAAAGTGCGTTCTTTGATGGAGTGAAAGAGGTTTTATCTGGTACTGGCGGACCTGACAGCTTTTGGGTTGAATTCTTGGAGTCACATATGCTTGAAGTGTGCCATACTGGCCTTCAATTGAACGAATCTTATTCAACACAAAAGAGAAAAGAAAATAAGAAAAATCAGCAATATAGCTTTAAAATTTTTACCACAAATTATCAGGTTTTTATACCTTGATTTCTTCTAAATTATTCTGAAAGATATAATAACATTTTATTCAAAAACTACCTTTTGTCACTAGAGTTAAAGGAAACTAGAGATTTGGGAGCTGCACTGTGGCGTAGTGGATAAAGCTACCACCTCCAGTGCTGGCATCCCATTTGGGCGTGGTTCAAGTCCCACCTGCTCCACTTCCAATCCAACTCTCTGCTATGGCCTGGGAAAGCAGTGGAAGATGACCCAAATCCTTGGGTCCCTGCACCTGTATGGGAGACCCAGAAGAAGCTCCTGGCTCCTGGCTTTGGATCAGTGCAGCTCTGGCCTTTGTAGCCAATTAGGGAGTGAACCAGCGGATGGACGATCTCTCTCTCTATCTCTGGCTGCTCCATTTCCAATCAAGCTGTCTGCTGATGGCCTGGGAAGAACAGTGGAGGATGGCTCAAATGTTTGGGTCTTTTCACCCATGTGGGAGACCAGAAGAAGCTCCTGGCTTCGGCCTGGCCCAGAGCTGGCTGTTTTGGCCATCTGGGGCATGAACCAGCAGATGGGAAGATTCTCTCTCTCTCTCTCTCTCTCTCTCTCTCTCCTGCCTCTCTGTCTTTCTCTGTGTAACACTGACTTTCAAATAAATAAATAAATCTTTAGAAAAGAGAGAGAGAGAGAGAGAGAGAGATTTGGAATTAGTAGCAAAACCAGTGTATATGTTATACTTACCACATATTTTCATTTGCCATTCTAAGACATTCATTCTCATATTCTACCTTAGCTAAAAACACAAGTTTATTATATATTTTATTAGAGTCATATGAAAAATGATTAGAATCAAGATATTTTTGTTGAAAAGATAAGTGAACTGTCAAAATAACTAAGCCATTTTTCAGAAATGAGGGTACTGTATAACACATTACCATTGTTTAAAGAGTCTGATAGAACAATATATGTTTCCAAGAAATTAACTGACTTTCAACGAAAACAGAGAAGCATGTCCATCATCTCATTATGGCATATACATACTGGAGAATTCTTTTGACTATTGCTGGTTGGATAACCTGAGAATTCACAACAATTAACAGAAAACAATAATTCACTAAATTGTAAAAAGTTAGTTTAAAAGGAATGGGAAAGCTGTCCAGCTTCTCCCTCCTGCCCAACTTTTAGCTCCTCTCCATCGCAATGCATGGAGTGGTAGTTTCCGTAAAGGTAACTTCTGTAATCTGATGTTTTAACTCACACCTTTCATGGCATAGGGGAGGAAAATAAATCAATGTTTTACCTAAATGAGAAAGGTCAATAAAATTTTAATGTAAGATTAAAGTGTTGCAAATACTGCTCTGACTAGAAAGAAAGCAAATATAAAAAAATTAACAGGGGCTAGCACTGTGGCATAGGAGGTTAAACTGCTATCTGCAGTGCCAGCATCCATATGGGCAACAATTCAGGTCCTGGCTGCTCCACTTCCACTCCTGCTCCTGCCCAATGAACCTGAAAAAGCAGCAGAAGACAGGCCATGTGCTTGGGCCCCTGCACTCACTTGGGAGACCTGCAAGAAGCTCCTGGTTCCTGGCTTCAGACCAGCCTAACTCCGGCCATTTCGGGGAATGAAACAGCTGATGGAAGATCTCTCTCTCTCTCTCTCTCTGTCTCTCCCTCTTTCTCTCTGTAACTCTGCCTTTCAAATAAATAAACAAACCTTAAAAAAATAAAAAAGATAATGAGGGGCCAGCAATGTGGTGTAGCGGGTAAAGCCGCCGCCCACAGTGCTGGCATCCCACACGGGCACTGGTTTGAGTCCGGCTGCTTCTCTTCCTATCCAGCTTTCTGCTGATGGCCTGGGAAAACAGTGGAAGATGAACCAAGTCCTTGGGCCCCAGCACCCATGTGGGAGATCCAGAAGAAGCTTCTGGCTTCTGGCTTTGGCCTGGTCTAGCTTTGTCCATTGCAGCCATTGGGGGAGTGACCAGTAGATGGAAGACTTCACTGTCACTCTCTCTCTCTCTCTGCTTGTACTCTGCCTCTCAAATAAATAAATAAATAACTTAAAAAGAGAGAATGAATAAAAACACAGAAAGAAAAAAAATACATCTGATAAACCTACATTGTAGGGTTTATTTTAAAAGTATAAACTTACACTCGCAGCAGAATTTTTCTCACAACAAAAAACTGTAATAATGAATGTAACAATTTTATATGAAAAATTTTTTCTTAGGAATTAATATAACAATTCATACTCATTGTTTTAAAATTCAAATAATAAATATTAGGACAAACACACAAACCACAGGAGCCATCTGTGCCACAGAACCACAGTTGTGGCACAGCAGGTTAAGCCACCATCTATGATGCTGGCATCCCATATGGGTGCAGGTTCAAGTCCAACTGTTCCACTTATAATCCAACTTCCTACTAATGTGCCTGGGAAAGCAGCAAAGATGGCCCAAGTGGGAGAACTGGATGAAGTTCCAAGATCCTGGCCTCAGCATGGCCCAGCCCCAAGCCATTGAAGCCATTTGGGAAGTGAATCAGTGAATGGAAAAATCTCTTTCTCTATTTTTCTCTGTCTCCCCCTATCTCTCTGTATCTCTACCTTTCAAATAAATAGGTAAATCTTAAAAACAACAACAACAAAAAACATACAAATCACCTAAAACCCTACCACCTAGAGATGATCATTATTATTATTATGGTATTTATCCTTTCACATGTCTGTGCATTTGTATAAAAACCAAATACTACATAATTTCACATAAATAAGTTCTATATATATCACAGACATCTTTCATTTCTAATATTCATATGTTCTCCCATATCTTTGCCTCTTCTATTACCATTATCTCTTATTCCCATCTGATTTATGCCTTCCCTATATTATATAACCTATTACATCATATGGGTACAGCAGACTGTTTTACACCTTTCTTGATATTTGTATCATTACAGATACAAAACATATCTAAACACATAGAGATTCTATTTGCACTTTTGTTTCTTGGAATTCCTTCCATGGTAATGGGTAAAGATCAACTCATTCTTTATACTAGTAGTATACTATTTCATTATACAGATAAATAGATATTTATTTAACCATATAATCATTAGTATTTAGTTTGATTCTACTTTTCTGCCTGTACAAGAAATGCTGTAACTAACTATATACAACATCTGCGTATATATTACTGTAATTTTATTGCTGTTAAATAGTTTCCCTTAAATGGCTATAAATAATGTTTTCATCAGCTATGACACAGAGTACTTTGCCTCATCTCTACCACATAGTAATGTTGTTCTTTATTAAAAAAACAAATTATTTATTTATTTGAGAGGCAGAAATAGAGAGAGAGAGAGACAGAATCTTGCATCCATTGGTTCACTCCCCAGATGGCTCAAATGTCCAGAGCTGGGCCGATCTGAAGCCAGGAGCCAGAAGCTTCTTCCAGACGTCCCATGTGGATGCAGGGGCCCAAGTACTTCAGCCATCTTCTCTTCTTTTTTTAAAGATTTACTTTATTTATTTGAAAGACAGAATTTTTTTTTTTTTATTTTTTTGACAGGCAGAGTTAGACAGTGAGAGAGAGAGACAGAGAGAGAAAGGTCTTCCTTCTGTTGGTTCATCCCCCAAATGGCCGCTATGGCCGTCGCGCTGCACTGCGCTGATCCGAAGCCAGGAGCCAAGTACTTCCTCCTGGTCTCCCATGGGGTGCAGGGCCCAAGCACTTGGGCCATCCTCCACTGCCTTCCCAGGTCACAGCAGAGAGCTGGACTGGAAGAGGGGCAACCGGGACAGAATCCGGCACCCCAACCAGGACTAGAACCTGGGGTACCGGTGCCACAGGTGGAGAATTAGCCTAGTGAGCCATGGCGCCGGCCTAAAAGACAGAATTATAGAGAGAGAGAAAGAGCCAGGGAGAGAAGTCTTCCATTCTGCACTCCCCAAATGACTGCAATGGCCAGAGCTGAGCTGATCTGAAACCTGGAGCCAGGAGCTTCTTCCGGGTCTCCCAGGCCAGTGCAGGGGCCCAAGAACTTGGTCCATCTTCTACTGCTTTACCAGGCCATATCAGAGAGCTGGATCGGAAGAGGAGTAGCCAGGACTCCACTTGGTGCCCATATGGGATGCCAGCGCTGCAGGCTGGGGCTTTAACCCGCTGCGCCACAGCGCTGGCCCCTGGGTCATCTTCTGCTGCCTTCTCAGGAAGCTGGATTAGAAGTAAAGCAGCTAGTAAAGCAGCTAGCTGGGGCCAGCGCCGTGGTGCAGTGGGTTAATCCTCTGCCTGTGGCGCTGGTATCCCATATGGACGCCGGTTCTAGTCCCGGCTGCTCCTCTTCCAATCCAGCTCTCTGCTGTGGCCTGGGAAGGCAATGGAAGATGGCCCAATTCCTTGGACCCCTGTACCCACATGGGAGACCAGGAGATTGGCTCCTGGCTTCGGATTGGCCATTGCAGCCATTTGGGAAGTGAACCAATGGAAGGAAGACCTTTCTCTCTGTTTCTCCTTCACACTGTCTGTAACTCTCTCTCTCAAATAATGCACAGCAGAGATAGTGATTTCTACTAAATTAACACCTAACTGACCACTGTAAAGTCATGCTCCAAAATTATTCATTTCAAGGAGAAATCCACTGCAGATAAATTATATGATATTGTAGGATATATCAAGGGAAAAAATAATGTTCAAACATTCAAGTGAGGGTAATTTCAAACATTATTTACCTTGAGTTCCAGTCTTGTGGTATTTGCCTGGCACCGATAAGTGGCAAGAACAAAGTTGTCATTTGACTAGGAAGAATTCAAAGTTGAAACAAAGATGAACTCATGTTTATATCCACAAAAAATCACCAATAATGATTATCATTTACTTGATTAACATATCATCTGTGTTAAGTGCTCTTAAAATATATTCCCATTTACTCCTACACTATGCACTATATTTTTACTAAGTTTCAATAGATGAAGAAACTGAGGCTCTGAGGGGTTAGGGAATGTTCCCTCATATGCATTTCCACAAACTTCTTAAAGATCCCTCATAGGCACGGTTTGCGTAATTTTTGTCCCCACCCCAGAAACAATTATCTTCCAATTCCATATTTGCAGGAACTTTGTATTTAATGAATAACTGACAAAATAACAAAGATGCTAATCTCAAGAAGAAAACTCAAACATTTTAATTTCAAATCATTTTTAAATCCAGCTCTCGGGGCCAGTACTGTGGCGCTGCAGGTTAATGCCCTGGCCTGAAGCGCTAGCATCCCATAGGGGCGCCAATTTGAGGCCCGGCAGCTCTACTTCCAATCCAGCTCTCTGTTATGGCCTGGTAAAGCAGTAGAAGATAGCCCAAGTCCTTGGGCCCTTGCACTAGCCTGGGAGACCCGGAAGAAGCTCCTGGCTCCAGGCTTCAGATTGGCACAACTCCAGCCATTGCAGCCAATTAGGGAGTGAACCAGCAGATGGAAGACCTCTCTCTCTGCCTCTCCTCTCTCTGTGTAACTCTTTCAAATAAATAAATAAAATAAATCTTAAAAAAAAAAAAATCCAGCTCTCTGCTATGGCCTGAGAAAGCAGAAGATGGCTGGAGACCCAGAAGAAGCTCCTGGCTGCTGACTTAGGATAGGCCCAGCTCCAGCCATTGTGACCATTTGGGGAGAGAACCAGCAGATGGAAGACCTTTCTATCTCTCCCTCTCACTGTCTCTCAAATAAATAAAATCTTTTAAAAAAATGGTATAATAGAAATAAAAGCATGAGAAGGACTCTATATTTTTTACTCACCTCAGAATCACAGCTGCTAAAGCTCACAACAGCAGAATTTTTATCCACATCAAGTAAATCTATTGGAACATCACTCTATAGTCAATATTAAAAAAAAAAAAGTTCACATAGGAAACCTAAAAGTGTTCATAAAATGTTTTTTCTCTAAGGGTTCTCCTTAGTTCTACCTTTATGTTCATCTTTAAATTTGAGAGTATGAATTCTCTTAAATTTAATAGTATATACTTCCAGCAAATAAATTTAACAAAGAATAAATATTACTTTATAATCATCTATTTTTTGTAAATGGGATTATCAAGTCATAGAATATCATCTCTTACCACCCCCTTAAAAGCATAATCTTCCTATTTTTGTCAGTAATTAAAAATTTACCATTGACTATAGATAATCATATGGCTATGATATCAATTCCTTTTTATCAATTTTAATTTCACCAGTAACACAGAATGAAAATAATCTTTGGTGCCCTTTTAGGAGGTAGTTTCTAGGAGAAAGTTAATGCATAGTGTTCTGTGTGAAAGGTGCTCCTAGAGTTGTTCAATGCAGCAGTCCATGAGCTAACATTACATGAGAAAGTTTTGTGCCTTTAAGTTTTAATTAACAATCTGATCTCTCGACCACATTGTTTTTAAATCTGTCTTCTTCCTCCAAGTTATTATTTCCTCATTTTCTGATGGGTTTTCCATCTTATACTTGTTTTCTATTCATCCTACTACCATCCTTTTCTACTTCTCAATATATGCCAATTTAGGGCCGGCGCCGCGGCTCACTAGGCTAATCTTCCGCCTAGCGACGCCGGCACACCGGGTTCTAGTCCCGGTCGGGGCACCGGATTCTGTCCCGGTTGCCCCCCTTCCAGGCCAACTCTCTGCTGTGGCCCGGGAGTGCAGTGGAGGATGGCCCAAGTGCTTGGGCCCTGCACCCCATGGGAGACCAGGAAAAGCACCTGGCTCCTTTCTGCCATCGGATCAGCGCGGTGCGCCAGCCGCAGCGCGCCGGCCGCAGCGGCCATTGGAGAGTGAACCAACGGCAAGGGAAGACCTTTCTCTCTGTCTCTCTCTCTCACTGTCCACTCTGCCTGTCAAAAAAAAAAAAGTAAAAAAAAAAATATATGCCAATTTATATTCATATATAAATTGATGAATGGAGTTATACATGATTATCTTAAATTTCACCCTTTGGGATTATATACTTTGCCTACTAGCCTACTTAGAAATTATTGAGTTAATGAGCAAGCTGTACTGTCAGCTATCATTTTAGTATTAGGAGAATTCTTTAAAGTTCCAATAAAGATATTAAATATTGGAGTTTTCTAAGCTACATATCTGTAAGATTCTCCCAGAGGGTAGCCAAAGAAGAAATTCTCTATCCTCCTACGGATCTCTTCCCAAAAGTTAATTCCATCCATCTTTTGTTTGTTTGTTAAATATAGGATAAGTTTTTTTAAGTAACGGTAAAATTCAAATAATCTGTGTGCAAACCGATTACCCAATGGAAGATTAAGAAGCCATAAAATTACGGTCTAAAACTTAAAATACTCAATAGTAATTAGTGCATTACTGGTTTACAAAACAGCTCTAATCATAAAACCAAGAAATCAGATATTGTGTTTACCTGTATTAAGACATTATCAATCGCAGTCTGTACCTCTAAAACAAGGCTGTAGCTGGCATCATCCTTATTTAATGTAAATTTGTCATTTATACTAAATGAAGGTACTGCTGATTTTGCTTTGCTTGATTGAGAAGACTTTTGATAGTTCTCTCTTTCCTGCAATACCTTACATTGTAGATGTTCCAACTCACTCCTGGAAGAAAGCAAATGCAACACTGTCACCTATAAATACAAAAATATGATGTCCTTATAATGTTTACAAAAATTTGAGATACTTATGTTTGGCAAAATATGTTTTTACTGGCTAGGCTAATACTATCACACCAATAGGAAAAAGATTTTTGTTTCTATCACTGACCAAATGATTACACATTATTTATTTCTAATCCAAAAATCAAAGCATCTACTCATTCCCATGCCGACAAAACAAATAGAGCTGTAAGTATCAAGGTAGGATGCTAATAATTAATTCTAACACACAAATCTGGCTATAAAAGCGAAACTGCACTAATTAGAAGAGAAACTAATATGGCAGAAGACCGTATGAGAAGAAACAAAACGTGAAGCCAGTCAACATGAAGGACAGTAAGAGGGAAAGGCAGAATGAAGAAGCTGCAGAATATTAACAATTTGGGGACCATAACAAGGATCATGAGTCAGTGAATGGCATAGCTCAAGTTCTACAAAGTGTTGAGACTGAACTGCACACACATTGCTTAGTGTAGTTCCAGTTAAAGGGGAAATCCACATGCAAATGAAGTAAACAGTAACTGAGATAGAATAACATGAGACTTAGCTAAGCTGGCCCCAACCCAGGGGGAAAATAATGGGAAGAAGCTTAGGAGGGATTTGTGCAATAAGCAAAGAAGATTAAGTTACTGAAGAAATACTTACTGCCAAATATTACATATTTATTCATATGTATCTAGCACTGTTCCAGGTGCTGAGCAAATAGAACAGAAATAAGTTTCTCATAGAGTTTACATTCCAGTGGAATCATGAGGGGGTAATTTGGTTATAAATAAAAGGAATTACATTGAGGATGTGAGACAGTAATCATTAATTTGACCTAATATCCTTGTTGCATGAACTTGGATATCCTGAAAGAATCTGGTGCACTTATTTGCATGAACATTTAGAGTTTTCTTTCCCAGTGGCTTTGGTGAAATGACTTGGGCTACTAGTACTTGTGATTTTTACTGCCTTAAAAAATTTTTGTAACCTTCAATTATCACACACACATATAAAAAATCAGCCCTCACTCACCTAAGAGGTTCAGCAAGGAGTGAAGTTGGAAGAGCAGCCATTAAAAGTTTCAGCAACTGGGGCTGACACTGTGGCATAGCAGGTAAAGATGCCACCTGCAGTGCCAGCATCCCATGTGGGTGCCAGTTCAAATCACAGCTGCTCCACTTCCAATCCAGCTCTCTGCTATGGCCTGGGAAAGCAGCAGAAGATGGCCAAACGCCTTGGGCCCCTGCACCCACGTGGGAGACCCGGAAGAAGCTCCTGGCTCCTGGCTTCAGATCGGCCCAGCTCTGGCCATTGCAGCCACCTGGGGAGTGAACCAGTGGATGGAAGACCTCTTTCTCTCTCTGCTTCTCCTTCTCTCTCTGTTTAACTCTAACTTTCAAATAAATACTTAAAAAAAAAGTTTCAGCAACTGTCACATCATTGTATGAAGCAACTTTACATGAGTCTTGGGTCCTTTTTTGTAGGACATGTCAGGTTGAGCAGGCCATGAAAGCAATCCCTGCATCTAAGGAGCCAACATTACTCACTTCCAGTAAGACAACAAATAAGCCACAGTTACAGATTCAAAAGGGTCCACAGGAACACTGAACAAGAGTTCATAAAAAATAGTCATCTGTCTTGCTTCCTTTCTAATGTTTGTGAAAAACAACAAAACCATATACAGATAAACAATTAAAAATACAATTCTTGATCTAAGAAAGTCAATACAGAAAATGCACTTCTAGAAAAAGTATTCAAAACATTACACAATTCTTATTTTTTTCAAATCCATAAACATTCACTTTAATTTAATTATTTATGTATTTATTTGAAAGGCAAAGTAGAGTAAGAGAGGGACAGACAAAGACAGAGATATCTCCCATCTGCTGGTTTACTCCCCAAATGGCCACAATGGCCAGGGCTGGGCCAGGCCAAAGTCAAGAACCTGGAATTCTGAGTTTCCCACTTGGGTACAAGGGCCCAAGGACTTAGGCCACCTTCCACTGCTTTCCCACACGTGTTAGCAGGAAGCTGGATCAGAAGTGGAGCAACCGGGACTCAAACTCACACCTATATTCAATGCTAGTGTCCCAGGTGGTAGCTTAACCCACTGAACCACAAAGCCAGCCCCAAACATTCACTTTAGAAGGTGATTATTGTATCATTTCTTCTAATAAAATATGGTACATCTATAAATAATAAAAAGCAATAACTACACATTCCATGAGATGAAATTTTAAAAAGTAAACAAAAAATTCAAAGTTACCGTAAAGAAGAAATTTTATTCTGCATCTCCTGATTAATTTTTACTTCTTCTCCTGGTCCACTTTCCTTATGAATGGGCTCTGTTGTCAGACCTGTAACCCAGCCTGTAGAGATGAATCACAATCCTGCATCATTTAGTGTTTCTAGTGTTAAAAAAGTTATATTACACATTATATAGCAGAAACGCCAATATATATGCCCCTTTGTCCACCACCAACAAACTAATTTAGCCCTAGGACTTCTTCAGAAAACAAAATCAAAGCTGAAAAACATCCAAACCATAAAGAAATTACTTGGGTTTTTTTGTTCTACTATTCCTTCTTTGCCTGAAATATTGTAATACTATGATTAAAGGAATCTTTTAGTTTTTGACAATTTCAAATTGTTTTTCAAGGTTGGCAAAAGTCAACATCGTCGGGATTAAACATGACAATAGGTCTGATCTGATTTCATCATCATTTAAAAAATCATCTATTATTTTTCACTTTAAGCTTCTGTGTGGGAGCAAACTGTTGAAATCTTTACTTAATGTATACTAAACTGATCTTCTGTATATAAAGAGAATCGAAAATGAATCTTGATGTGAATGGAAGGGGAGAGGGAGAGGGAAAGGGGAGGGTTGCGGGTGAGAGGGACATTATTGGGGGGAAGCCATTGTAATCCATAAGCCATACTTTGGAAATTTATATTCATTAAATAAAAGTTAAAAAAAAAAAGTCAAAGACTTGAAATAGGAGAATAATAAACTATATTATTGGCTTTTTGTAATTGTAATAAAGATCCAAAACCTTTGAAATGTAAAAAAAAAAAAAAAAGTCAACATAGTCCAGCAAATTCAAAAATAGCTAATAAGGCCGGTGCCGCGGCTCACTAGGCTAATCCTCTGCCTTGCGGCGCTGGCACACCAGGTTCTAGTCCCGGTCAGGGCGCCGGATTCTGTCCCGGTTGCCCCTCTTCCAGGCCAGCTCTCTGCTGTGGCCAGGGAACGCAGTGGAGGATGGCCCAAGTACTTGGGCCCTGCACCCCATGGGAGACCAGGATAAGTACCTGGCTCCTGCCATAGGATCAGTGCGGTGCGCCGGCCGCGGCAGCCATTGGAGGGTGAACCAACGGCAAAGGAAGACCTTTCTCTCTGTCTCTCTCTCTCTCACTGTCCACTCTGCCTGTCAAAAAATAAAAATAAATAAATAAATAAATAAAATCGTTAATAAATAAGAATTGCTAGGAGTAGGTGTCTAGCATATTGGTTAAGATGACCACATTCTATAACAGAGCGCCTAGATTCGATTTCTGGCTTTGGCTCCTAACTCCACCTTTCAGCCAAAGCAAGCCCTGGGAGGCAGCAGGGTGATGATTCAAGCAATTGAGTCCCTGCCAATCTCATAAGAGATCTGGATTATGATGCCTGCTCCTGAGTCCAATCTCAGCACAATACGGATGCTGTTGGCATTTGGGGAAGCTGCGGGACTCTGTCTCTCACAAAAAAGAAAAAAAAAAAGTCTTTTGAAAATTACTTTCATGGAAATATAAGCTCTCACAAACCTACTGTGAACTGCAAAAATTAGCTACTCATAAATAATCAAGTTTTAATTATTATTAATTTCAGTAAATTCTTCTTTTTAAACCCTCCTTCTCCCAAAAATCACTTAATTTTCAAAGGTACTGAAACAGGATACATACTCTTATTCAGGAGCTGATACTGTGGCATGGAAGGTTAAGCCTACACCTGCAGTGCCGGCATTCCATATGGGAGTCAGTTTAAGCCCCGAACTGCTCCACTCTGATCCAGCTCCCTGCTAAAGCGCCCAGGAAAGTAGAGTAAGTTGGCTCAGCTTTTGGGCCCCTGAACCTATGTGGGAGACCCAGAAGAAGCTCCTGGCTCCTGGCTTCAGACTGGCCCAGCTCCGGCCATTGCAGACATTCAGGGAGTGAACTAGTACAAGAACTTTCTGTCTCTCTCCGTCTCTCTGTCTCTCTCTCTCCCCCTCTAACTCTGCCTTTCAAATAAATAGATTTTTAAAAAGTAATCATCAAAAGCAATTTATCAAATTAGTTATTTTTTGTTATTGATTCTTTCTTGAACTATCTATTATCACTTACTTTACCTGAATATGTAGCCACCACGATTTCATCATAGCCATCTTTCCCTACACAACCTCCTTGGATAGATGTGACACTTTCAGACAACACCTGAAATAAATCCAAGCCCAACAACGTCATTAATACCTAAATGTTTCACTTTAAAGCCACAAAAATTATTTACGTGCCTCCTGACATTCAACATATACTTAATATTAATTATATGTAGATACTGAGATTAAAAAGACAAATATCTTAAACAAATGCCAGAAATTTCCAGTGTTTTTAAATCTGAGAAAGAATATTCAAAATGACTAGTATATTTGTGTGTACTATCCAGTTTAATCACCTAAGGGGCTGGAGTTGTGACACAGCAGGTAAAGCCACCACCTATGATACCAGCATCCCATAAGGGTCCTAGCTGCTCCACTTCCTATCCAGCTCCCTGCTAATGTGCCTGGGAAAGCATCAGAAGATGAAGCGCTTGGGTGGAAGTGCTTGGGCCCCTGCACCCATGTGGGAGACGCAGAAGAAGTTCCTGGCTCCTGGATTGGGCCTGGTCCAGCCCTGGTCGTTTTGGCCATTTGGGGAGTGAACCAGAGCATGGAAAATCTCTGTCTCTCCCTCTCTGTGTGTAACTCTGCCTTACAAAGGAATAAAATAAATCTCTTTTAAAGCATCATCTAATTAGTGGGGCTGGCGCCGTGGCTCACTTGGTTAATCCTCCGCCTGCTGCGCCAGCATCCCATATGGGCACTGGGTTCCAGTCCCAGTTGCATCTTTTCCAGTCCAGCTCTCTGCTGTGGCCAGGGAGGGCAGTGGAGGATGGCCCAAGTGCTTGGGCTCTGCACTCGAATGGGAAGAGGAGGCACCTGGCTCTTGGCTTTGGATCAGTGCAGCGTGCTGGCCGCTGCGGCCATTTCGGGGGTGAACCAACAGAAGGAAGACCTTTCTCTCTGTCTCTCTCTCTCTCTCTCTCACTGTCTAATTCTGCCTGTCAAAAAAAAATAAATAAATAAAAATTAAAAATTAAAAAAATCATCTAATAAGCAAAAACAGTTTTATTTCTATAAAGAAGTTTTTATAAAAAAAATTATAAGCAACACTGCCAGTAAGTTTGGTCTACCATCTGAATTCCATAATCTGATGCATTTTCTCTGAATCTTTCAGGTGAATAATAAAGACAGCCTAAAAGAAGCCTATATGAATCTGCTACTTTGAGAAAAATCAAGTTTTCAGATGGTTCAAGGTTTATAGTATCATCTTCCAAGCAATAGTTCCCTCCCAAGCATGTCTTAGATGAGTCAACCAGTATGTCTTTTTTTTTTTTTTTTTGAGATTCATTTATTTTTTTGAAAGGCAGACCTACAGAGAGAGAGGGGGAGAGACAGAGAGAACTCTTTCATCCACTGGTTCACTCCCCAAAAGGTCACAATGACCATAGCTGGGCCAATCCAAAGCCAGGGGCCAGGAACTTTCCCCAAGTCTCCCACGTGGACACAGGGGCCCAAGTTCTTGGGCCATCTTCTGCTGCCCTCTCAGGCACATTAGCAGGAGCCAGATTGGAAGTGGAGGAGCCAGGACTCAAACTCATGCCCATATGGAATGCTGGCACCTCAGAACACCACAGCACTGGCTCCATAATATGTCTTTTTAACAAGCATTCTAGGCCACCAACTTTCAACTTTTTTGGGAAGCAAGCAATAAAATTTATATTGCAAGCTGGTATGTATTCACACATGAACACACACAACAATAAACTTACAAGGCAGTGTTATATTCTGATATATTCTAATAGAATTCTAATCTATTCTATTAAAATTTTTAAAACTACATTAGCAACCTACTAACAGGCTTTGACTAGTAGTCTGGAAAAACTCTGAGAGGTAATTCCTGTCAGGCATGGCTGAGAACCAATATTTTAAAGCAGGTGGTAGAAGGAACATAAACTTGTATTAAACTAAACAAAAAGCTGGCTCTCTTTACCTACTGTCTACCTACTCTATCTAGCTCTCTTTACCTACTCTGTTCTGCAAAGCTATCTTGGTTATTCTTGAGGCTACTTACCTGAGACTCAAGTAACAAAAGTTTTATTATAATTTACAAAAAGTTTCATTTTTTTAGAGTGGGATACCTAATTTACTTTACAATAAAAAAGGCGCATTTTTGACAAGTGTCCTGGTTTACTTAACATATACTGGAAGTCTTCAAAAATTTTTTTGTTCATGTTCCCACTAAAGTAATTATGAACAAAACTATGTACTGTCCTACATATTTTAAACATCTGTATTCTTCATCACAACTTTAAACAATTACAAGAAATGAAGTTCCTGTAAGTTGTAAGCAATATTTTAAAATAAAACTGTAACATCTTTTAATCATATTCAGTGAATCTAATTAGCAGTACAAATTTACATATACAGTCATTGACTTAAAAACTGGAGAAATATATCCTTCTTTAAAACCTGAAATTTTACATTGCTATTTTTTTCTCCTTGAACTTTTATTTTCACTGCACTTTTCCCATGTGCTCTTATGTTTATACAATGTACTAATATAAAATTCTTTTATATTTCTTCATATTTCTCTATAACCAAAAAAAATAAATTTAAATTATCTTCTGTGATCATAAAGCTGTATGCATAAGCAATTTCTATAATTATAATTAGCATTACATAAATAATTAAGACAAATATACAAGCTTAAGTAAACAATTATTAATCATAATAACAGCCCTGATTATTGCAATGAGATGCTGACACACAGAGAGAATCTTCCACCTGCTGTTTCACTCCCCAAAATCCCACATAAGCCAGGGCTGGGCCAGGCTGAAGCCAGGAGCCCAGAACTCAATTTGGGTCTTCCACATGATGGCAGGAACCAATTATCTTGAGACATCACTACTACCTCCCAGGTGCAAATCAGCAGAGAGCTGGAACCAGAAATGGAGCCACAACTCAAACTCAGACACAGACACTACATTATGGGAGCAGGCATCCCAAGCAGCATCTTGACTGTTAAATCCATTACCTGTCCCTGACTTTTTTCTTTCTCTCTTTTTTTTTTTCCTTTTTCCTAAAAACAAGTCTCAAAGGATCCTGCATGAAGCAAGATGTGGAAGCCCTGGGTTGGAGAACACCTGTTTATGAAAATGAAAGATTAAATTTACACTAGCATGCTTCTCTATATAAATAAAAATTCAGCATAAATAAACGGAATCACATTAAAGTCTGCAAACTTATCTCTAGTATTTTTTCTCATACAGCTAGCCTTTGAGTACCTGTAAGTAAACTGCTACTTTTCACACTTTAAGGATACTTCTGACACTATCCTAATGATAGGAAGTTCATTCCTAAACTTTGTTTTAAAACAACAGTCTCAGGGCCAGTGCTGTGGCTTAGCAGGTAAAGCTGCCACCTGCAGTGCTGGCATCCCATATGGGCGCCGGTTCAAGACCCAGCTGTTCCACTTCCAATCCAGCTCTCTGCTACAGTCTGGGAAAGCACAGAAGATGGCCCAAGTGCTTGGGCCCCTGCACCCGATTGGGAGACCCGGAAGAAGTTCCTAGCTCCTGGCTTCAGTCAGGCCCATCTCCAACCATTGTAGCCATTTGGGGAGTGAACAAGCAGATGGAAGACCTCTCTCTCTCTCTGCCTCTGTAACTTGCCTTCAAAATAAATAAATAAATCTTAAAAAAAAAGCCTCACTTATGTTACCAAAAAATACAAATGTTATTCCCATAATGTATTGTTATATATTATAGAAACTAAAACATTTAATGCTTTTAAAATTTATAATAATTTCTAAAGTATAATGAAAGAATAATTTATTTTTCAGCTCAAAGACAATAGTCTATTACTCACACACTTGAGTAGTTTTAAAGATTTTGATAAAATCAAAATAATGATATTTTAAACCAAGCACAAGATTTTAATATATTTTCACTTCAAATTCAAGCTATTAATCATCTCTATAATAATTTGTTGAATAATAAGCATATATAGTATTCTTCTAACGAACTCACCTGATCATATCGTAGAACAGGCTCATTTGCATTATCAAAACTATACACTTCCACTATTCCATCATCTCTCCCAACAAGTAAATCTTTAACACCATCACCCACAATATCAAAGCTGTCAATACACAAAACACCTTTAAAAAAGATACACAATAGTTATTAAAAAAAAAACTAATGGTTGTAGTCAAGAATATACCAACTCAGAATGGGTATAAAAAATGACTCTGAGCATAATTCAGTGCCCTTCTCTTTCCATCCTCTTTCCAGGGCATTATATGTGGCACTGACATCAAGTTTACAGCTCCCTCCAGCTCTGGCTCCGCCCCAGAGCTCTATTCTCATATATCCAATTGGCATCTTTGCACACACACCTGTATCTCAAACATTCCATGCCCCAAACAAAATTTGTGATTTCTCTCTTCACCACATGCCTTTAGGATTACTTCTTTCTCAGTCTCTCTCCAGCTCAGTAAATTACATCACTCAGTTGTACACGCCAAAAATTGAGGCTACATCTTGTTTCCTTTCTTTTTCTCAACTCCCCATATCAGATCCACTAGCAAATTATATACTCTCCCTCTGTGATATTTACTGAAATTATCTCCTTCTTTCTTCTTCCAGCTACCATTAGCCTAGACTAGGCTAACTTCTGCTCAAGTTTTTTCCATTGATTTTTTTCCTTTTCTTGGAACATTCTTTTCCTCAAATCCTCAAATTTCTAACACATTTTCTTATCAATCACAGCTCAAATTTCCACCTCTTCTAGGAGGCATTCTTTAACCACTCAATCTAAAAGTGCCTTCCTCTTCCCACAATCATTCACTAATGCACTATCCCTTGTATCTTCTGGAGGTAACTAGGTGAAGCTACCTATGTATTCACTCTGCCTCCCCTAACAAGCATTTGTTGAAACAATAAATGAATATATCAATAAAAAACTTAGCACCTACAAATTCGGGAATAAATTCTCCCAGATAAATTCCCTAGGAAAACCGGTTGGAGGGTTTTTGGGGTTGTTGCAGTCAGAAGAGTCTTCAAACAACCAATATGTCAACCAATACAGATGTTTCTCTTTCTTCATATGATGAAGATCAGGGATCCAAACTTATCCAAAAAGCTAAAGAGGCACCATTTGTCCCCATTGGAATGGCGGGGTTTGCAGCGATTGTTGCATATGGACTGTACAAACTGAAGAGCAGGGGAAATACGAAAATGTCCCTTCACCTCATTCACATGCGTGTGGCGGCTCAAGGCTTTGTTGTAGGAGCAATGACTCTTGGTATGGGCTATTCCATGTATCGGGAATTCTGGGTGAAACCTAAACCTTAGAAGAGATGCTGGCTTGGCCTTGTTGGAGATGTTTCCTTTAGTTAGACATCTCATATTGAGGTTATGTGTTATATCGAAAATAAATAATTTGAGTGGGTTTAGACAATAATACATGGTATTTTGAATATGGACCTCCTCGTGACCAAATTATTAGTGACTAGTTCACTAATAGGTCCCTCGGGGAGTCAGGTTAACACAATGTCACATTTTACACCTGGTGTTAAAATGTTCTCCCTCCACCCCAACCCTTGTGATGAAATTAGTCCTAAAGATCACAGCAGGCCAATGCTGAAGTTACTCCCAGTTTGCTGCAGAGTGTCACATGCTTCGTGTGTTGGAAAGGAGTCCTGTTTACCCAGTTAATTCACTTTTTTCTGCCTGCCTCATAGACTGGATGAATATTTCAGTTTTTGGGATTGGTTATCTCTTAAAGAACTCTTTTTCAAAAAGTTCATGGAATATAATTTGTAAAGCCTCCCACACCTGAATGTGTGTGTGTGTGTACTTGTGTGTGTACACAAACAAAAGGTAGCAAGCTTTTAAGACAGCTGCATAGTAGTATTTATTTCAGAATCATACTTGTAGATGTGAGACTAATTTAATTATGGATTCCAGGTTAGCTCTTTTGTAAAAACTGCAGAATTATATTTTTGCTGCTGTTATACTAGCATAATTTCTAAATGTCACCTTGAAATAGAAACATGTATTTTAACTGCTAATACAAAGGTAAATTAACACTTTTAAAATGTGTGCAGTGTTTTTTAATTTTCTGTGTAAGACTCATAAATGTTAAATTACCTATAGTGGAAGTGATCAATAGTTTATGAGCAAGCTGGTTGGTCAGACATTATACACAAACTTTGATATACTACAGGATACATTATTGCAGTTGTGAAATCTCTTGTCTAACCTGAACTTACATTCCATGGTGATAGCATGATCTACATATTGTTATTAAAGTAAGTAAACACAAAAAAAAATTCCCTAGGAAATATGAATATTCCCTGACCCACAGACTGTATTTTTTCTTTGCCTCATTATAAGTACTCCTAGATTCCAACTAATTCTCTATTTCAGACCATGAAAAATGGATTTTAGCAAAGAATGATGCACATTAGCCTTTAAAATCCTGTCTATCCCAAATTACTATCAACATTTCTCACTTAGTATTCCAATAGTATGACAGATGTGATAACAAACAAATAGCAGATAAATTCAGAATTGGCTCTATGAGTTGCTAAATCTGCTATATAATGTGAATAAATAAAAGTTATATAATCTTTTTTTTTTTTTTTTTTGACAGGCAGAGTGGACAGTGAGAGAGAGACAGAGAGAAAGGTCTTCCTTTGCCGTTGGTTCACCCTCCAATGGCCGCCGCGGCTGGTGCGCTGCGGCCGGTGCACCGCGCTGATCCGATGGCAGGAGCCAGGAGCCAGGTGCTTTTCCTGGTCTCCCATGGGGTGCAGGGCCCAAGCACCTGGGCCATCCTCCACTGCACTCCCGGGCCACAGCAGAGGGCTGGCCTGGAAGAGGGGCAACCGGGACAGAATCCGGAGCCCCGACCGGGACTAGAACCCGGTGTGCCGGCGCCGCAAGGCGGAGGATTAGCCTAGTGAGCCGCGGCGCCGGCCAATAAAAGTTATATAATCTATAATCTATTTTGTTTCATAATCATTGAAATTTCAGAATATGAACTACAACAAAAGCATACCTCCCCTCTTCTTCTCATTTCGAATTTCCCACTTGTGTATTGGTTTAGATGCAGTGATCTGAATAAGCCCAAGTTTTCCATCTGATGTTCCAAACAAAATGTCCTCTCCAGAGTTACCTGTTTACAATTGAAATCAAACATACTACATTTATCCCATAATTCATAATCTCTCTTTAAACTTAAAAGTGTTTTCACATAAAAAATCTAATTTTTTAAATATTATAAGAAAACTTTGGAAGAACACTTACATATTTTTAACTCTACAAGTTAAAACCCTTTGCCATCATCTAATTTTAGATGAAGAAACTGAAAATCAAAATTCAGTAACCCATTATTGTTCATTACCGACAAGTTATTATAAAAAAAAGTGTTGCAGTTCTAGTTCATGTTCAATACACAATTTCCTGTTTCACTTAATGTTTTAATAATATATAGATGATTGAGTAAAATGAGATTTTGATTACCGCCATTTCCATTGTATAGTTCTAAGACGGTTGGTGGGCCAGGAATTTCAATTTCATACATTACATCAGATCCCTAAAAGGAGAATAAGTATTTAAAAATCCAAACGGTTTACAAATTTAAAATAATATAAATAACATCAATATTCAAATACAGTACTCTTATTAACACCTAGAATAAAACTGCTGAAAAAATTAGGTCATAAATATCAACTTGTATTTGTTAGTAATTTTATATATATTAACATTTTTGAAAATAATATATGTATAAAATGTAAAAATCAAGGAGAAAATACTAAAACATTCTCCTTTTTTTTTTTTTCAACAGGCAGAGTGGACAGTGAGAGAGAGACAGAGAAAAATGTCTTCCTTTTTCCGTTGGTTCACCCTCCAATGGCCGCTGCAGCCGGAGCACTACTCTGATCCGAAGCCAGGAGCCACGCGCTTCTCCTGGTCTCCCATGCGGGTGCAGGGCCCAAGGACTTGGGCCATCCTCCACTGCACTCCTGGGCCACAGTAGAGAGCTGGCCTGGAAGAGGGGCAACCGGGACAGAATCCGGCGCCCCAACCGGGACTAGAACCCGGAGTGCTGGCACCGCTAGGTGGAGGATTAGCCTATTGAGCCACGGCACCGGCTCCCCAATCCAATTTTTTCCTGTAATTTGATTTTTTGGAGGGAAGTGAGGGTGAAATAAGAAGCTAACGAATTGTAAAGCCAAAAAGCTCAGGAGGGTTCTCTGTATTAGGAATATCCAATTCTGATTGTACTAATTCAGAAATTGTGTTTGGAGATGGGAAAAGCAACGTTTTTCTTCCACATATTGCTCCTAAAAACTTGTAAAAAATCTCAACACACTTGCCTCAAGTAAAAATAAATCAATTTACCAATTATTAAAATGTTTTTCCAGAAAAATTTTATATAGAACACTTAAATAGTAATCACTGAAACAGTTTATCTCAAGTGCACAACATTCATCAATATTCACTTATGTAAATTACACAAAGTTAAAAAAATACTAATAATGGTAACCTGTAAAACTCTGAGCACTCGGTCCTGGCAGGCCAATACTGGTGTAATACGTGGTACTCTTTCCACTGGAAGGCAGATGACATCATTGATTTTGTCCCCAGAAAGGTAGTAATGTTGGTCTTTGCAGTCACAATAATGGTTATAGATGTAATTTGCACTGAGAAAGAGGTCTGAGCCAGATATGTGCCTGAGAACATTAAAATAACAATTTAACACAGCCACATTTAAAAAATAAGCATAGGTCACTCCTGACTTTTTTTCAGAGGAAAATAAAACTAGGTGCCAGTGTTGTGACGCAGCAGCAGCAGGTTAAGCCACCACTTGTTAACACCAGCATCTCAAATGAGCACCAGTTATGATACAGCTCCATGCTAATGCACCTGGGAAAGCAGCAAATATGGGAGATCTGGATGGATTTCTTGGCTCGTAACATCAGCTTTGCTCAGCCTTGGCTGCTGCAGCCATTTTTGGAGTGAACCAGAAGATGGAAAAATCAATCTCTCTCCCTATCCCACCTTCCCCTCTAACTCTACCTTTCAAATAAATAAATAAGTCTTCAAAAAAAAGAAGAAAGAATGAAAACAAAAAAATAAACAGTTCACTACAATTTTACCATATTGAACATGATTTTCTTTCATTTCCCCCACTCAATTTTCTGGCTTTTGGGCATAAGACTGAAAACTGAAAATGAGGATCTTAAATCCTTGGGCCATTCAATAGACTGAGCTCAGAAAATCCAAAAATAAAAATAATGAAAATGTGATTATCTGAAGATAATTACTATATCAAAAAACAATTTTTCTTTTTTTAGATTTTATTTATTTATATGACAAAATTACAGACAGTGAGAGAGAGAGAGATAGAGAGAAAGGTGTTCCTTCTGTTGGATCACTCGCCAAATGGCCACAAGGGTCAGAGCTGTGCCAATACGAAGCCAGGAGCCAGGAGCCAGGAGCTTCTTTCCAGTCTCCCACGTGGGTACAGGGGCCCAAGCACTTGGGCCATCCTCCACTGCCTTCCTAGGCCATAGCAGAGAGCTGGATTGAAAGGAGCAGCCAGGACTAGAACTGGTGCCCATATGGGATGCCAGTGCTTCAGGTGGAAGATTAACCTACTACGCCACAGTTGGGCTACTTTTAAAATTTTTATTTATTTTCATTTTATTTGAAAGGCAGAGAAACAGAGAGAAATCTCCCATCTGCTGATCCACTCCCAAAATGCTACAACAAAAAGACTGGGTGAGACCAAAGACAGGAACACAGAGCAGCTCAATCCAGGTCTCCCGTGTGGTTGGCAGAAGCCATCATCTGCTGCCTTCCAGGTTGAACATGACCAGAAAGCTGAATTAGAAACAAAGGAACTGGGGCTCAAACCAGACACTCCAATACAGTACACAGGTATCTCAACCAGTGTCTTAACTTCTGTGCCAAATGCCTGCTCCTCACCTCACTGCACACACCCTATATACACACACATTTAATATCATTCTTATCAACTTTATAAAATTCTATATCTTTTTCAAGCTCTGCAAGTCCATTTTGAAGTCAATATGCATTATAATAGCCAAAGCACTATTTAGCAATCACTGTTGTTGACAAGAGTGAGGAATAGATGAAAGCATTGAGCAGGGAAGGATGTATGAGATAAACATTTTTTAAGTGATCAGTTTCCTTACCAAATATTTTGAAGTTTTAACTTTTATTTTCCTATGAAACATTATAAATGTTCAGATTAAGATAATACATTTTGGGGGCCAGCGTTGTGGCATGGCAGGTAAAGCTGCCACCTGCAGCGCCAGCATCCCATATGGGCACTAGTTCAAGTCCCAGCTGTTCCTCTTCTGATCCAGCTCCCTGTTAATGACCTGGAAAAGCAGTGGAAGATGGCCCAAGTGCTTGGCCCCTGTGCCCACAAGGGAGACCTTGAGGAAACTCCTGGCTCCTGGCTTAGGAAGTGCTCGGTGATGCCCGCTGCAGCAATTTGGGGTATGAACCTCTCTCTCTCCCTCCCCCTCTCTCTCTCTCTCTGCTTTTACCTCTCTGTAACTCTGCCTTTCAAATAAATAAATAAATCTTTTAAAGAAAAAGATAATAAATAATAAATTTTCAAAACCTAAATAAAATACCTTAAAATTCCACCTCTGCCATTCCAGCAAAAATATTTAAGAAAGTAAAGAAAATATGAGTATTAATGGGAAACTCCTTATTTTCCTCTTACCTGTATATATAACCTCTCTGAACATAGGGATATTCTAGTTAATAAATTACTTTGATTTCACTGTTTCACCATTATTTTTGGCCATGTCTGTGTACAAGAGTGTATCAAAAGTGTTACATTGTTAAAACACTTGAAATTACTTCCATCTGTCGTTAAATTTTGATCTAATCTTTTCAAGACACAGTTTTGTAGCCCAAATATCAGGAGATATGCTGTGCATTATATGGAATTATACAAATTTCAGTTTCCAAATCTAGGAGTCTGGTTGTTTGTACAAATTAGTTGTATCAGATTCAAATAACGCACTGTTTTCTAAAAAAAAAAAAAAAAACCAATCTTGATTATTCTGATTCAGCAAGTATGAGATAGGAAAAGTAATCCCAAGCTTCCCAAGGGATTCTCCTAAGTAGCATGTGTAAGAAACTGCAAATCAGATTAACTAAATTTAAAGCCCTTTCTAACTGCCCTGTCCCCCATCAAATGATTCAAAAGCTAAAATTTTTCAAAAAAAAAAAAATTTCACATATCAGGAGACCACTAAAGGAGTTATTTTTCTGTGAGTCTTACAAGATTTACCTGAAATTATACCCTTCTGGTAGTCACAAACTTTGAAGGTCAGCCTTTTAATATAATGTTGCTCCCTAAAACCCAGAGCTACCAAAGACAATTAAAGAATATGAACCTAAATATCCTGAGGATGTTTTCTCTATTGCCTGATCAAGAATCACAACTGAAGCAAGTTATAAATACTATAAAGTTTTAAAAGAAAACAACACTTTAGCAGCCAATCAATTCTGTGTTGAGTCTAGGTTAAACTTAGTTTCTGATTAATAAAATACTTTAGTCAATTTTATTTTCCAGAAAACTTAAGATATGTTAGTTAATAAGTTGCTCTACATCTAAAATATTATCAATACATAGGTAAAAATAAAAAAGAGAATAATAAACATACATGGCTTTAATGCTTTCAGTGAGGTTTGTTTCAAAAGAGAGGAACTGCTTTCCTCTCTTTGTGAAGCCTCTAATCTCAGATCCAGCAGCAACAAAAATCTTCTCCTGAGGTGTGTTCAGAACCCCTCCTAGTTCCAGCCTCTCGATCTTCAGGCCTGGTAAAGTCTTGAACACAGTCTGCAAACATCATTCATGGAACAAATGGTAAGACACAAGTTTCTTTATTGTAAGCATTTTCCTTTACCATAAAATACACTATGATTTTAAATTTATAAAATATTAGAGTTCTAATACATAGAAACAACCACAGATAAGAACCTATTCAGGGGGCCAATGCTGTGGTGCATGTTAATCCTCTGCCTGCAGTGCCAGCATCCCATATGGGTGCTGGTTTGAGTCCCAGCTGCACCACTTCCGATCTAGCTCTTTGCTTTGGCCTGGGAAAGCAGTAGAAGATGGCCCAAGTGCTTGGGCCCTGCCCCCATGTGGAGATCCAGAAGAAGCTCCTGGCTCCTGGCTTTGGATCAGCTCCGCTCTGAATGTTGCGGACATTTTGGGGGGTGAACCAGCAGATGGAAAACCTTTCTGTCTCTCCCTCTCACTGTCTGTAACTCTACCCCTCAAATAAATAAATAAAATCTTTTAAAAAAAGAAAAAAGTAAAAATCTATTCAGGTCTTCAGGGGGTTGTTTTGGAAAATATTTCTACATACATAATAATGACCTAATTGAAGTCTATACTCTTATATTTCTAAGTAGGGTTCACTAATCATCACTGTTAACAGCACTAAATTTTTTAAGATTTATTTTATTCTTTGAAAGACAGAGTTACAGAGAGGGGTAGAGCCAGAGAGAGGGAGAAAGTCCTCCATTACCCGTTCACTCCCCAAATAACTGCAACAGCCAGAGCTTAGCTGATCTGAAGCCAGGAGCCAGGAGTTTCTTCTGGGTCTCCCATGTGGGTGCAGGGGCCCAAGGACTTGGGCCATCTTCTATTGCTTTCCCAGGCCACAGCAGAGTGGTGGATTGGAGGTAAAACAGCTGGGATTTGAACCCATGTCCACATGGGATGCTGGCGCTGCAGTCCAGGGCTTCAACCTGCTGCACCACAGCACCAGCCCCAACATCACTAAATTTATGAAAATACAGAATCTCAGGTCCAACACCAGATCTACCAAATGGGAATCAGCATTTTAACAAGATTTCCCAGCTGGGTCCTATACACATTAAAGTTTGAGAAGCACTGTTTTAAGCAATATTCTTATCCACAGGAAAGCCTAAGTATCAAAATCTTTAATTAGGTCCACCAGATACCATTTTCACATTTTAATCATTTTTTTTTTTTTTCATTTTTGACAGACAGGGTGAACAGTGAGAGAGAGACAGAGAGAAAGATCTTCCTTTTTGCCATTGGTTCACCCTCCAATGGCCGCTGCGGCCGGCGCACCACGCTGATCTGAAGGCAGGAGCCAGGTGCTTCCCCTGGTCTCCCATGGGATGCAGGGCCCAAGCACCTGGGCCATCCTCCACTGCACTCCCGGGCCACAGCAGAGAGCTGGCCTGGAAGAGGGGCAACCGGGACAGAATCCGGTGCCCCGACTGGGACTAGAACCCGGTGTGCCGGTGCCGCAAGGCAGAGGATTAGACTATTGAGCCACAGCACCGGCCTAATCATCTTTATTTAAAAAAAGATTTTTCCTTATTTGAAAGGCACAGTCACAGGGAAAGAGAGGGGAAAGACACAGAGAGAAATCTTTCATCCACTGGTTCACTCCCCAGATGGCCACAACAGCCAGGGCTGGACCAGACAGATGGCAGGAACCAGGAGCTTCTTCTGGGTCTCCCATATGGGTGGGCCATCTTCTGCTGCTTTCCCAGGCACATTAGCAGGGAGCTGGATAGCAGAAGTAGAGCAGCTGGGACTCAAACAGGCACCATTATGAGATGCCAACATCACAGGGGGCAGCTTTACCTGCTACACCACAAGGCTGGTCCCTAATCATCTCTTTGAAATTAATCTCTTGGGGCAGGTGCTGTGGTGAAACAGGTAAAACTGCCCCTGCAGTGCCAGCATCCCACATGGGTACCGGTTTGAGTCCCAGCTGCTCCACTTCCAATCCTGCTCTGTGCTATGGCCTGAGAAAGCAGTAGAAGATGGCCTAAGTCCTTGGGCCCTTGCACCCATGTGGGCCTTCACAACCCCTTCTCCCTTGTCTGTATTTTAGAAAAATTTTTAACCTAGGAGTATTCAACAAGTAGTACATTTCATTTAGAAAAGTTTGTTGGGGGCTAGTCTTATGGCGTAGCAGGTTAAGTTGCCTCCTGGAACACCAATGTTTCCTGAGGGCACCAGTTTGAGTGCCAGTCCCTCTACTTCTGACCCAGCACCCTGATTATGCACCTGGGAAAGCAGCAGAAGACAGCCCAAGTCCCTGGGTCCCTGAACCCATGTAGGAAAACCAGATGAAGCTTCTGGCTCCTGGCTTCAGGCTGGCCCATCCAGAGCCATTGCAGCCACTTGGCGAGTAAATCAACAGATGGAAGATATCTCTCCCTCTCTCTATAACTGCCTTTCAATAAGTAAATATTTTTAAAGATTTATTTATTTATTTGAAAGGCAGAGTTACAGAGAGGTAGAGAGAGGACTTTCACACGCTGGTCCACTCCCCAGATGGTTGCAACGGCCAGAGCTGCGCCAATCTGAAGCCAGGAGCCAGGAGCTTCTTCCAGGCCACCAATGTGGATCCAGGGGCCCAAGTCTTCTACTGCTTTCCCAGGCCATAGCAGAGAGCTGGATCAAATATAGAGCAGTTGGGACTTGAACCAGTGCCCATAACGGATGCTTTACCCGCTATGCCACAGCACTGGCCCCCAGTAAAATAAATGTAAAAAGAAGAGAAAGAAAAGCTTTTCTCACTTGCATTGAAGCTATACTTACCACTGTTTCTCCTTTCTTCATGCCAAAGCACATAACTACCCCATCATTGTCTCCAATAACCACCTGTAATAGATTGAAGAGAATCCAAAATTATTATAACTATGTCCTTTATGAGAAAAGCAAGATTCTCAATAAATAAATTATGACTTTAAAAATAGATCAGAAGCTGGTGCTCTGTTATAGTGGGTAAAGCCGCTACCTGCAATGCCAGCATCCCATATGGGCACTATCAGTTTGAGTCTCGGCTGCTTGACTTCCTTTTTTTATTTTTTTTTATAGATTTATTTATCTATTTGAAAGTCAGAGTTAAACAGAGAGAGAAGGAGAGGCAGAGAGAGAGAGAGAGAGAGAGAGAGAGAGAGAGAGGTCTTCCATCCACTGGTTCACTCCCCATTTGGCTGCAATGGCCGGAGCTGCACCAATCCAAAACCAGGAGCCAGGAGCTTCTTCCGGGTCTCCCACATGGGTGCAGGGGCCCAAGGATTTGGGCCATCTTCTACTGCTTTCCCAGGCCATAGCAGAGAGCTGTATCGGATGTAGAGTAGCCAGGACTTGAACTGGCACCCATATGGGATGCTGGCACTGTAAACAGCAACCTTACCCACTACACCACAGCACCAGTCCCTTGGCTACTCTACTTTCCATCTAGCTCTCTGCCATGGCCTGGAAAAGTGGTGGAAGAGGGTCCGAGTCCTTGGGCCCTAGCGGATGGAAGACCTGTCTCTCTGCCTCTGCCTCTCTGTAACTTTGCCTTTCAAATAAATAAATAAATCTTAAAAAAAAAAAAAAAGTAGAGAGGTAAGAATATCTATGAAAACAACTCCCACAAAAACTAATCCTCCGTGGAGCCAGAGCTGTGGCATAGTAGGTTAAGCCTCTGTCTGCAGCACCAGCATCCCATATGGGCACTGCTTCATGTCCCAGATGCTCTTCTTTATGATCCAGCTCTCTGCTTGTGTCCTGGCAAAGCAGTGGAAGACGGCTCAAGTGCTTGGGCCCTGCACCCACATGGAAGATCCAGAATGAAGTTCCTGGCTCCTGGCTTCAGATCAGCTCAACTACAGCCATCGCAGCCATGTGGGGAGTGAACCAGCAGGTGAAAGACCTCTCTGTCTCTCCCTCTCTGTCTGTAACTCTACCTCTCAAATAAAAATAATTTAAAAAAAGTCTTTATTCCTCTGAAGAGTAAGAAAGGGCTAAAAGAGAAACTATGAAGAATCAATATGAAAGTTATTGGCAACTTCAAATTCACGGAAAATAGAATTAGAAAATAACGTTTATTTCAGTGCAAATTTTTTTTGAAATTTATGCATATGAGAGGTATCCAAAAAGTTCATGAAAAATGTATATTATGAGAAAATTATGCATGGATTTCAAAACTTCTGCACCAAAATTAACTTTTCTTAAATGTATTTATTTATTATTTGACAGGTAGAGTTATAGACAGTGAGAGAGAGAGATAGAAAGGTCTTCCTTCCATTGGTTTACCCCCCAAATGGCCACTATGGCCGGCGCTACGCCGATCCAAAGCCAGGAGCTAGGTGCTTCCTCCTGGTCTCCCATGTGGGTGCAGGGCCCAAGGACCTGGGCCATTCCTCCACTGCCTTCCCGGGCCACGGCAGAGAGCTGGACTGCAAGAGGAGCAACTGGGACTAGAACCTGGTGCCCATATTGGATGCCGGCGCCACAGGAGGAGGATTAGCCAAGTGAGCCACGGCGCCGGCCTCCAAAATTAACTTTTAATTTCCATTTTTCCATGAACTTACCCTCCTATTTTGTTCTTAGAAGGTTAATTTAAGAACATATGGCCCAAAATGGCAAAAATAATTTTTTCTTAACTAAAGCAAAAGTTAAATTAACTTTCATAGCAGACTATCAAATAAGGTTGTGATCAAACTGCTTAATAATCTCTAAAACCTTTTTAATGGGAAATGTTGAGCAAATGAATAAGTACACAAAACATCATTCAACAATTACTAACACATGGCCAGTGGATTATTTTGAAATAAACATAGAGCGAAATTTTAGCACTTTTTTCTCAGAGACAGATAATCAAGCAGACAAAAGATATTACAGAAACAATTACCTTTTACCTAATATACATGTGTCTGTTTCTATGTGTGCATGTACAGTTGAGGAACCCTCAAAAAGTTCATGGAAAATGCATGTTACAAAAACATTATGCATGGATTTCACATTTTGCTTCAAAATAAACCTTTTATAAATTGTCTGAACAGGATC
Organism: Oryctolagus cuniculus; assembly: GCF_051225735.1. Taxonomy (NCBI): domain Eukaryota; kingdom Metazoa; phylum Chordata; class Mammalia; order Lagomorpha; family Leporidae; genus Oryctolagus; species Oryctolagus cuniculus. The sequence continues at coordinate 72,736,231 of NC_142874.1, read as the reverse complement.
CAGTTAGAAAGGATCCTCTTCAGCACAGTGCCGGCCACGGAGGCCATTTAGGGAGTGAATTTGGGGAGTGAACCAATGGAAGGAAGACCTTTCTCTCTGTCTCTCTCTCACTGTCTAACTCTGTCAAATTAAAAAAAAAAAAAAGGATCCTCTATCACAGAAAAATGAATTCTGCTAAACTAAAGCAAAAACATCAAATTTATGATGACGCTCATGTGGAAGAATGGTGAAATCGTTGTTGTTTTACAAAAATGTATGGGAACAATGCCACAAAGAAATCAACAATCTGCAAATGGATAATTTAAGAAGGGACCAGATAACACTGAATATGAAGCACCTAGCAGACCATTCAATATGGGACAAAAAATTAATCTTGTTGGTGCCCAAATTGAAGATTAACAATTAACATCAGAAATTATAGCCAACATAATAGATCCTCAACTGGTTCAGCTTATTGAGTCCTGGCTAAAAATTAAACTGCAGCAAACATTCTGGTGAACAAGTGGCCAAACTGTTATATCTAGATCAGCTGCAGTCAAGAGCAGAACTTTTAAAATAAAAGATTTATTCAAAGAACTAGACCAAGAATTGAAACATTGTTTTACCAGTACAATCCTGAAGACAAAGCAAAATCAAAGCAATGGCTACCAGGATGAGGTGAAAGTAGTCCAATAACAGCAAAAGTGGACTGGTGATGAGCAAAATCATGGGAACAATTTGTTGGGAAGCTCAAGGAATTTTGTTTGTTGGCTTCTTGGAAGACCAAAAAATGAATACTTATTAACAGAGTGTTCTGATAAAGCTAACCAAAGGTTAGCATAAACTTTTTTTTGTTTAGCTCAGAAAAGCTTCACCAGAGAAATCTACCAGAACAATGCTCCTACTTATTCCTTTCATCAAACAATTTTTCTGAGTTGTTAATGGGAAATAATTAGGAATCAACCTCACATTCTTGACTTGGATCCTTTTGACTTCTTTTTATTTCCTAATCTAAATATATATACATATACAAATATATATATATATAGAGAGAGAGAGAGAGAGAGAGAGAGAGAGAGAAAGAGAGAGAGAGAGAGATACTGGCACTATGGTGTAGCCAGTAAAGTTGCTACCTGCAGGACCAGCATCCCATATGGGTGCCAGTTCAGGTCCCAGCTGCTCCACTTCTGATCCAGCTCCCTGCTAATGTATCTGGGAAAGCAGAAGATGGCCCAAATCCTTAGGCTCCTGCACACACACAGAAGACCTGGATGAAGCTCCTGGCTTCTGGCTTCAGCCTGATCCAGCCCCAGCCACTGTGGCCATTTGGAGAGTAAACCAGTGGATGGAAGCTCTCTCTCCCTTTCTCTTTTTTTTCTCTCTCTGCCTCTGCCTCCGCCTCACATTCTATGTAACTCTTTCAAATAAGTAAATAAATCTTTAAAATATATCTTTAAAATAAATCTTTAAAGGGTACCCATTTCCTTCAGTTAATAATAGTAATAAAAAAGACTGCTTTGACATGATTAAATTTCCAGGACCCTCCATTCTTTCAGGTTGAACTAAATGGCTGTAATATTGCTTACAAAAGTAGCTTGAACTTGATGGAGCTTATGTTGAGAACTACAGGTTATATTTTTACCTTTTAATTCTGTTTTCTGTTAACTGTTTTTTTTTTTTTTAAGATTTATTTATTTAATTTGAAAGTCCGAGTTACACACAGAGAGAAGGAGAGGCAGAGAGAGAGAGAGGTCTTCCATCTGCTGGTTCACTCCCCAATTGGCCACAATGACCGGAGCTGTACCATTTCGAAGCCAGGAGCCAGGAACTTCTTCCGGGTCTCCCATGCTGGTGCAGGGGCCCAAGCACTTGGGCCATCTTCCACTGCTTTCCCAGGCCACAAGCAGAGACCTGGATCAGAAGTGGAGCAGCAGGAATTTGAACTGGCATCCATATGGGATGCCATATAAGGCATGGCAGGCGGCAGCTTTACCTGCTACACCACAGCGCCAGCCCCTGTTAACTGTTTTTTAAGATTTTTTTAATTTATTTGAAAGGCAGAGTTAGAGAGATGAAGAGGCAGACAGAGATATCTTCCATTCACTGGTTCACTCCCCAAATGGCTGCAACAGGGGAGCTGGGTGCCATAGGCTGCAGCCTTACTCACTATGCCACAGCACCAGCCCCTCCTTTAACTTTTTGAAGTCTCCTCATGTATTTAATGGGAACTGTGTTCCTATATAAATAAATCACTCATTTCAAGAATCAGAATATTCATATTCTTTTCAATCATACAAAATATTAGAAAATTGATATATGTTAGGGTATAAAATCAATTTCAAAAATCAAAAGGCTGGCAATACACAGAACATGTTCTTGGGCCACTAATTCTTAACTTTCTTGGGGAACAAAAACCCCTTGGTGTGATACCAGCTGTGTACTATCTCCCAAGAACAAGGAACATTCATAAAAAAATTAGACACACATTTTCAGGGGATTTACAGATATTTGTTATTGTCAGAGATTTATTTTCAGACAAAAATAAGTAAGACTAGTTAAGATTTGAATTTTTTGACAATATACTATCCCAAGAACTTATAAAATTGTAGCTGATTAATAGGAATCCTCAAAGTGTGATCCCTGGAATTCTGGGGGTAAATGAGAATGTTTTAGGAGAGCTAACAAGTCAAAATTATTTTTTTTAAAGATTTATTTTATTTATTTGAAAGACAGAGTTACAGAGAGAGGTAGAGCCAGAGAGAGAGAGAGGTCTTCCATCTGCTGGTTCACTCCCCAAATGACTGCAATGGCCAGAGCTGAGCTGATCCGAAGCCAGGACCATGAGCTTCTTACAGGTCTCCCATGTGGGTGCAGGGACCCAAGGTCTTGGACCATCTTCCACTGCTTTCCCAGGCCAAAGTAGAGAGCTGGATGGGAAGTGAAGCAGTCAGGACTCGAACCGATGCCCGTAGGGGATGCTGGCGCTGCAGGCCGTGGCTTTAATCTACGGTGTCACAGGTTAAAACTATTTTAAAAAAACTATTTTAAAAAATAATAATAAATCTTCATTTTCCTTTTCCTTTTGGTTGATATTTGTGATGAAGGTGCAAAAACAATGGGTAAAAATGGCAGTGTCTGACAAGAATCAGCAATAACATCAGAGTATAAAGTGGTCACTAATAATCATCATTATTATTTGATAGCAGAAAAAAAATACAGCTTCTCATAAGAATGTCCTTAATGAAACAATAAAAATTATTAATTTTATTAAATCTTAACCCTTGATTATATATCCTTTTTTTTTTTTTTTTTTTTTTTTTTTTTGGACAGGCAGAGTGGATAGTGAGAGAGAGAGAGACAGAGAGAAAGGTCTTCCTTTTTGCCATTGGTTCACACTCCAATGGCTGCCGTGGCCGGCGCATCGCACTGATCCAAAGCCAGGAGGAGCCAAGGACCTGGGCCATCCTCCACTGCACTCCCGGGCCATAGCAGAGAGCTGGCCTGGAAGAGGGGCAACCGGGACTAGAACCGGGTGTGCTGGCGCTGCAAGGCGGAGGATTAGCCTACTGAGCCGCGGTGCCAGCCTGATTATATATCCTTTTAATACTCAGTGTAACAAAATAGGAAATATGCATAAAGCACTTCTTTTTTTTATTGTTTTATTTTATTTTATTTTATTTTGACAGGCAGAGTGGACAGTGAGAGAGAGAGAGAGACAGAGAGAAAGGTCTTCCTTTTGCCGTTGGTTATATAAAGCACTTCTAAATACTGAAGCAGTTTTAAGGAAAAGCAATTGTGTAATTATGTTTTTTTTTAATTGTTTCAGTAATGAGATAAACTATCTGCATTTTTCAAGAAACAAATTTTTGAGAAATAAAGAATGACTAAAAACTATTGTTATTAACATCTGGTATTTGGTAGACATTTTTTTAAAACCCAAAGTAAGTCTGTCATTTCAAAGGAAAACAGCTGACATTATTTGTCATCAACGATAAAATTTGAACTTTATGGGACCAGCATTGTGGCACAGCCATTTAAGCTGTCACCTGCAATGCTGGCATTCCCACATGGGTGCAAGTTTGAATCCCAGTTGTTCCACTTCTGATCCAGCTATCTGCTAATGTGCCTGGGAAAGCAGCGGAAGATGTCCCAAGTGCTTGGGCCTTTGCACTCAAGTGGGAGAACTGGATGAAGTTCCTGGCTTACGGCTTTAGCCTGGCCCAGCACCGGCCGTTGCAGCCATCTGGGGAGTGAACCAGCCAATAGAGGATTTCTGTCTCTCCCTTTCTAGTTCTGCTTTTCAAATAAAACAAAGAAATCTTAACAACAACAAAAAATGAGCTTTAAAATGAAGACTTGTATTGCTACTATGAATTTGACAGCTTCAAAATTCTTAACTTTTCTGACGATATCAGTAGGGATATTAACAAATTTGATATTCTATAATTGTATCCTAAAATATATCAACATTAGAAGATACATGTAACAATGAACCAACAATCTTAAGTATTACTAGATGCTATAAAATTATGCATGAAAAAAATCAATGATTTTAATGTATCAAAGTATGAAAAGTTCACCAATATGGTTTAGAGTCCATGGTGCAACTACTATATATCAAGTTTACATGTAATATCAAATAGGAAGAGTCATAATTAACTAGAAAAGCTATTTAAATATGCCTATTTTCAACTATGTATCTGTTGAGGTTGGATTTTCTTCATATACTATAACCAAAACAACATATCCTGACAGATTGAATGCAGAAATCAGATATGACCATCTACCTTTCTTTGTATATGCCACACATTAAAAAATTCTCAAAAATAAAACATCAAAATCTTCGCTTTAAAAAATAGCTGTTTTTCATAAAAATGCAACATGAAATAGGATTATTATCTTCAAAATAAAATCTTTTTTTTTAAAGATTGATTTATTTATTTGACAGAGTTACACAGAGAGAGGAGAGGCAGAGAGAGAGAGAGGTCTTCCATCCAATGGTTCACTCCCCAGTTGGCTGCAATGGCTGGAGCTGTGCCAATCCGAAGCCAGGAGCCAGGAGCTTCTTCCGGGTCTCCCACACAGGTGCAGGGGTTCAAGGTCTTGGGCCATCCTCTACTGCTTTCCCAGGCCACAGCAGAGCTGGATCGGAAGTGGAGCAGCCAGGACTCAAACCGGCGCCCATGTGGCATGCTGGCACTGCAGGCCAGGGCGTTAACCCCTGAGCCACAGTGCTAGCCTCAATCTTTTTTTTTTTTTAAGATTTATTTATTTATTTGAAAGGCAGAGTTACAGATAGAGAGGGAGAGACAGAGAGATCTTCCATCCACTGGTTCACCCCCGAAATGGTCGCAACAGCCAGAGCTAGGACAGTCTGAAGGCAGCAGCCAGAAGCTTCTTCTGGGTGTCTCATATAAGTGCAAGGGTCCAAGTACTTGGGCCATCCTTCACTGCTTTTGCAAACACATTAGCAGGGAGTTGGAGTGGAAGTGGAGCAGCCAGGATTCCACAAGAGCCCACATAGGATGCCGGCATTGCAGGTGGCAGCTTTACCCATTCCACCACAACACAGCCCCAAAAGAAAATCTTACACATTTAAGAGTTGTAATTTTAAAACAGCAAATGTTGATGTAACCTCTACAAACAAAAATTCTTTGGTGTCCTCAATAATTTAAGTGTATAAAGGGGTCTTAAGACCAAACAGTTTGAAAAGTATTGCTTGAGTAGACTGTGATGATCAGAAATCTGTAATTTATCATGATAAAATATTAATATATCAGGATAATGTATTTATCTTACAGTTATTAAAATATCCAACTAATCTACCAAGAAATTATAATTGTTTTATGGAAATCATGGGACCAATAGTTCAATAAAAATAATCAATACTGTTAAATACAAAGTTTGGTATCAAAATAATTAATGACTCTTAAAAAGTATTACAAAGTTTAAAGTAAGCATTTTCTCTATTCCTATTTTATATTTCTTTCTCCAAATACACAATCTGGTACACACAAAAGAATAAAAATGATGTAAGGATTTTATTTTTCAGTTTTTATTTATTTATTTGGGAGGTAGAGAGAAAGAGACAGACGGAGTTCCTATTTATTATTCACTCCCAAGATGCAACAATGGCTGAGCTGAACCACAGCCAGGAGCAAGGAACACAATACACGTTTCAGGAACACAATACATGTTTTCCACCTGGGTGGCAGGAACCCAATTACTTAAACCATCAACTTTGCCTCGCTGGATCTTCATCAGCAAGAAGCTGTAATCAGGAATCAGAGCTGGAAATCATACCCAGACAGTCCAATGTGGGGTGTCTTAAATACTAGTCTAATGTTCCTTCTCTGGTAAATATTTTTTAACAAGGTCACTTACATTATTTACTAATCATACATAATAATTTTTAATATCCAAGAAAAGGACAGTCTATAAAAGTCCCTTGGTAGTTGGTCTTCTGTTCAAATTACTCTTTTAATTATTTTTTTTTTAATTTTATTTGACAGAGTTATAGACGGTGATAGAAAGACAGACAAAGGTCTTCCTTCCATTGGTTCACTCCCCAAATGGCCGCTACAACCGGCGCACTGTGCTGATCAGAAGCCACGAGCCAGGTGTTTCTTCCTGGTCTCCCATGTGGGTGCAGGACCCAAGCACTTGGGCCATCCTCCACTGCCCTCCCGGGCCACAGCAGAGAGCTGGACTGGAAGAGGAACAACCAGGACAGAATCCGGCACCCTAACCAGGACTAGAACTCAGGGTGCCAGTGCCGCAGGCAGAGGATTAGCCAAGTAAGCCGTGGCGCCAGCCAACACTAACATTTTTAAAAGAATAATTTACCAGTAAAGAATAGGAGCCCCTCTTTTATGGGAGATAGGGAGAAGTGAAGAAAGCAGTATCTACACTGTACCTTTTGTGTTGCTCTATGTCTTGAGGCAGGAAGTAGTTTCATAGTCTTCTGAGAGGTCACTCCCACCTAAAGAAACACACCAGTCAGCTAGTGAAAGTCTTCTGATAAACTATAATTTGAAACTACCATAGAAGAGAATGGGTGAACCCTAGATTCAGATAATAGGGAGCCTTTTTTTTTATTGAAGTGACTTTTTAATAAAATATGTCACAAGACAGAACATATGGAACCACCCAAAATAGTAAAGTTTATACCATAATGTTTCAAGCCAAAAATAATTTATGACACATTGGTAAAGTGCTTCATGAAAAAAATATTTTTAGAAGCCTTCTTTTCCAACTTCACACAGTTGTTGACGATTTTTTTGTAAAGTGATTAAAATCTTTAGAAACAAATTATACTTACTGAAAATGTAACAAAGAAACTTGGGCCAAAGTATCAAGCATGCTCTTGGCAATGACATCTAATCTAACTGACAATGAACATTTTTACAAAAGAATCACAGGATGGAAACAGCATGCTTTGTTCAGCACAAAAAAGTCACTTAGTGGTCTACAGTTAGAGGAGGAGGATGAGACTAAAGGGAGAGAAGATGGAGAAAACAACACAGTGTGAAAAAATGTGAATATGATTTTACTCTGTACTTCAGCCAGTATTAAAGTTTAATCTGCTTAGACTTGTATTTTAAAATATCAATTTATCAAATGACATGAAAGATGGAGGTGAAGCTGGAAGCCTTGAACTCAATTGGGAAGCTATATCAATTATCCAAGTAAGAGAAGACCAGAGACCAAACTGAGGGTAACAGAGATGGGGAAAAATAGGAAAGACTGAAGAGACCTTAGAGAGATGAAAGCAACACAGTGTAGTGACTGGTTGGATATAGGAGATATTAAGGTGAGAAGTACCTAGCATAACTCCCAGGGAGACTGGGTAAACTTTTCCACCATTAGCTAAAATAGGATGGCTGAAAATGGAGGAGATAGGGAATTGGGATAGACAGTTCTAAGGCCGAAAGAAATCGTAAAAGGCACTGTGGATAACAGAAAAGCCACCAGTTCTGCACTCCAAGCCTTTGATTCAAACAGCAACTCCATAAATGTTAAGAATTATTTCCCTTCTCTGAGCCCCTGGGTAGGCATTTACAATATTACCTATGTGCTGCCACAGGCCCTAGCATCAAGATCTAGGACTTAGCAGACAAGATCATCGTACATGAACTGAAACAGTAAGTTAGTACCAGCAGCAAGGCAGAGCCACCCCAGTGTACCTCTTTGGCCTGGTCTGCTGATGGCCAGACCCTGTTTGCTGGCTACACAGACAACCTGGTGCGAGTGTGGCAGGTGACCATCGGCACCCGCTAAGCATTTTTGGCATGACTTTAACAATAAATTGACGTTGACTTTATATAAATATATATATAATATTACATATGTTGGCATGTACTATGATGATTAAATATTTATATATGCTAAGCTATTGATCAGATGCTCAATAAAATGGTTGTGGTTTTTATTACGATCTGGCTGATGCGGTCAGCTCACAGTAAGAAACAAGTCTCTGGAGCCTGGGAAAGGAGACTGCGTAGAGATGGGAGACAGCAGACTCGGGGACCGCGGGCAGCGGCAGCCGGGGAGCAGAAGAGCCACGGGAAGAAAACTGGGATGCGATCGCGTCAGGGCCAGGCAGGCGACAGCCCCGCGGGGAGGTATGCCGCCCCTTCCCACGCCCCGGCAGACCCTCCCAGACCACTCCGAGCTGCCTGTGAATATGAACGGCGGTGGGCAGCACCCGCTCCCGGCAACCCCTCCACGACGTCAGTGAAAGGAACAAAATCCTGTGGGAGCGGGCTCGTCTATACCTGTACGTAATCCGCACGATTTAAAACCAGATCCATGACGGTGACACGGACTCATGGGACAGCGCCACACAGAAACAGGAGGGACACCGGCTGCCAGCAACCAGGCACCCGCCCTTGTCCCGCCCAAAGGACAACAACAGCTACTACGGCCTCTGTAGACAAAGCTCCGGCCGGGAGGCTGGGCAGCGGCGCCTGGCATGACGTAAGCACGCTCACGCGATTGGCCCCGAGACAAAATGAAGTCCCGCCCCTCACCCGAAGGGCCGCCCACTTACAGCCCGCTCCAATCAGAGGCGGAAAGGAATGGAGACCAAGATGCAGTGGATGGGGAAGGGCGGTTTCCAGAGAGACCGGAGATGCAGTCTTGGCTCCGCCCTCACCGCTGCGCCGAGCTAAGCCGTCTGAGGAGAAGCATTAATGTGGAACCCGGGCAGATGCTGACCTAGTTCGCTTTAGCGACCTAGTTCACTTTGACGCTGCAAGGCGTCCCGCAGGAGTTAGATTGTACCGTATGAAGCGTTAGCTGACATCTGCAGTTCTACAAATGCTTAAAAAAAATCTTTTCAGGAGTCCAGCGCTGTGGGGTAGCGAGTAAAGCCCCCGCCTGCAGTGCCAGCATCCCTTACACGCGGCGGTTCGAAACCGGCTGCTCCATTTCTGATCCAGCTCTCTGGCCTGGGAAAGCGGAACAAGATGGCTCAAGTCCTAGGACCACTGCACTTTCATGGGAAGACCTGGAGGAAACTCCTGACTCCTGGCTTCGGATCAGCGCAGCTCCAGCTGTTGAGGCCGTTTGGGGAGTGAACCAGGAGGGAAGACCTCTCTCTACCTCTGCCTATCTGTAACTCTGACTTTCAAATACATAAGTAAATCTTTTTTTATTTTTTTTATTTTTTTTTATTTTTTGACAGGCAGAGTGGACAGTGAGAGAGAGAGAGACAGAGAGAAAGGTCTTTCTTTGCCGTTGGTTCACCCTCCAATGGCCGCCGCGGCCGGCGCACCGCGCTGATCTGATGGCAGGAGCCAGGAGCCAGGTGCTTTTCCTGGTCTCCCATGGGGTGCAGGGCCCAAGCACCTGGGCCATCCTCCACTGCACTCCCTGGCCACAGCAGAGACCTGGCCTGGAAGAGGGGCAACCGGGACAGAATCCGGCGCCCCAACCGGGACTAGAACCCCGTGTGCCGGCGCCGCTAGGCAGAGGATTAGACTAGTGAGCCGCGGCGCCGACCCCATAAGTAAATCTTTAAAAAAAAATCTATTGAGGACCTCAGAGACCTTTTGGTTATGTGAATAATCTATCGCTATTCACTGGTTTAGACATTAGAACTGAAAACATTTTATAAAAAAGCCATTACATAAGTGTTTTCATAACTATATTTTCCAAATAAAAAAAATAAACGAGTAATGTAGAATTAGTTGCTTTTCCTATATGAGAAGCTAAAAAAATAAATAAATAAACGCACCAGTTTTGGGTGCAAATCCTTGCAACTTGGTAGTAGACAGCAGGAGTCTCAGATCTGCTTCCATATTCAATCTATTCAGATGTGTTGTTTTCGATTAAGTGCATGAATAAAATTTCTTCTGAACTCAACAAGTGGTACTTTTTGAATAGTTAATTGCAAATCAGAATGTAACTTCCCTGTATAACATAAACACAGACACACACACACACACACACACACAATCCCATTTGTTAATAGATCTCTTCAGAAAAATCTTAGTTGTGGAAAGTTGTCAAATTCTCCCTGCATCCTCACATGGTCTTCTGCCTGTATCTGTGTCTCATCTCCTCCTCTTTTTATGTGGACATCAGTCATATTGGATTGGGGCCCAATCTAATGACTTCATTTTAAATCCTTTACCTCTTTAGAGACTGTCTCCAGCTACATCTGAGATACTCCAGGTTAGAACTTCAGCATCTGTGCTGGGTCACACAGTTCAGCCCACAGCAGAAAGGAACCATCTGATCTCAAAAGGTCAGAAGAAATTAAAGAGGAAAGAAGAGACATAAAAAGGAAGATTACACATTCTGATGTGTCACAAAGATATCTAAAGATAAGCCAAAAGGGGAAAAATATGTGCAAAGAATTAACCTTTGAAAATTTTATAGAAATTAATGATTAAAAGAAATACAGTAATTCCAACAACAAATACAAAACATACATAATTCATAAAGAAAATAGATATTGAATAATCATTGAAATCTATTACCTTGTAATCAGTAATATTAAAGCGTAATACTTTTCATTTTGCCTTTCAAATTAGAAAAAATGTAAATGATGACACAATATTGTGTAAAGGAAACTTGTGCTCAGCTGTGATATTTTAAACCATAAGATGCTTTTCAAAAGCAGCTTAGCCATATGTATCCATACCTATGAATGTGTGGCTATATTTTCACCCTGTAGTCCCGATGGGAATACTCAGTCTATGGAAACAAGATAAAGTAGGTAAGAGGTCATTTGAAGCATTATTTAAAATAGGGACCTAACTGTCCAAAAATAGGAAATGGTGGATCCATCCACTTTGTGGACTATTACATAGCCATTGAAAGGGAATATAATGAAGGCTATATAACAATTTAGAAAGCATTCAGAAAATAGCAAAAGAGGACACAAAGCAGGGGATTACATGATTACAATTATGTGAAAGGGGTATTAAGAAATGCATCAAAAATTGTTTGGGGCCGGTGTTGTGGCTCAGTGGGTTAATGCCCTGGCCTGAAGCACCAGCATCCCATATGGGTGCTGGTTCGAGACCCGGCTGTTCCACTTCCAATCCAGCTCTCTGCTATGGCCTGGGAAAGCAGTAGAAGATGGCTGAATCCTTGGGTCCCTGCCCTTTCGTGGGAGACCTGGAAGAGGCTCCTGGCTCCTGGCTCCTGGCTTCGGATTGCAAGGTACTGATAAAGGCTGGGCTAAGTCAGCGGGCACCAGCTCCTCCCATGGATGATTTTTCTGTGTCCCTTCTCAGGCCCTGACAATGCATGCTAACAACTTAGGGAAAGTGCTATGGATATCATTTTTACTACTTTTTTATTTTCATTTTAACAAACAATCAAAATAATAAAAGCTGGATTAAGTGGAAATTATTTTTTAGAAAACAACCTTTTGAGGGGAATATGAAGCGTATTCTACGGCTGGATCAGATTTTTAGGAACCGTCAATGTTTTCCCACTTGGATTCACAAACCCCTTTCATGGCACTTTATTTTTTCTTTTTTAAGATTTACTTATTTATTTGTAAGTCACAAAGAGAGAGGGAGAGACAGAGAGAGGGATCTTCCATCCACTGGTTCACTCCCCAGATAGCTGCCATGGCCAGGGCTGGGCCAGGAACTTCATCCAGGTCTTTCACATAGGTGCTGTGGCTCAAGCACGTGGGCCATCTTCGGCATTTTCCCGGGTGCATTCACAGGGAGCTGGATCAAAAGTGGAGAGCCAGAACACAAACTGGTGCCCATATGTGACTCCAGAGTCAAAGGTGACAGCCTTACCCACTATGCCACAACAACAGCCCTTCATGCCACTGTATAATATTTCCAAGTACTATATAATCTTTAGAAGTCCTTAGGGATTTTAATAATTGTCTCATTTTTCATTTTATATGATTGAAAGGTAATTTTTAAAGAAAAGCTGTTTTACTTTAAATTGCTATAGTATTTAAGATAGTATTATAAAATTCATCTTTATGTGATCTTTACAATGTTTGTAATAAAGACAAATATTGGCAATTCTTAGTTTCTATTTAACAAGTGATGCCCACTGTTTAAATTAATTGTGCAAAAGAATTTATTTTGAAATCACATTATTTTGAAACACTAAAATAAGGCCATGACATTGCCTCAAAAATAGATGAAAAGAGTTTGCAAAATGATATTTGAAATTTTGTCATTTTTCATATAAAAAAGCAAGTACTTTATTCTGTATGTTCTGTTTTGGTTCTAAAAGATCAGCAAAGGTTTCAAACTACTAATGTTAAGCATGTCTCAAAAAATCAGCAGGTGGGAAGTTTTCATTCATAATACAGGAATGCCAAGTTATACAAAATGGCCACTGTATTTTTTCTTAGTAAACATACTTTAAGGTCCTAGAGACAACTTGGTGTTTTACCTGAAAACCAACAGATGATTTCTTCTTGGCCATGATAAAGATCACCTTGAGATAAAGTTGCAGAATTTGGTATGCACCTCATTAATCTATAGCCTTGTGTTGTGGTATTAAAGCCATGAATATGAGTAAAAAATTAAAATGATTAAAAATACAAGCAATTTAAGGGGCTAGCACTGTGGTACAACGGGTTAAACCCTTGCAGTGCCAGCATCCCATATGGGCGCCGATTTGAGTCCCACCTGTTCCACTTCCCTACTAATGGCCTTGGAAAGCAGTGGAGGACAGCCTAAGCGCTTTGTCCTCTGCACCCACGTAGGAGACAGAGGAAACTCCTGGCTCCTGGCTTTGACCTGACTCAGTGCCAGTCACTGAAGCCATTTGGGAAATGAACCAATGGATGGAAGACCTCTCTCTCTCTCTCTCTCTCTCTCTCTTTCTCTACCTCTCTCTGTAACTCTGCCTTTCAAATAAATAAAAACAAAATATCTCTTAAAAAAAAAAGCAATTTAAATTGTATTTAAGTCAAAACTATCAACACAGTTAGTGGTGATCTGCTGAGTGTCTGAGTCATAAGCATACACACTAGTTTTCATTAACACATAGAACAAATTTGGAAACTCTGAAACTCTTGTTTTAAAGGAAATAATTTATAGAAGCCCATATAAGGTGAATCTTTTTTTTTTTTTTTTTTTTTTTTTTTTGATAGGCAGAGTGCACAGTGAGAGAGAGAGACAGAGAGAAAGGTCTTCCTTTTTTCCGCTGGTTCACCCACCCCCCAATGGCCACTGTGGCCACTGCACCACACTGATCCGAAGCCAGGAACCAGGTGCTTCTCCTGGTCTACCATGTGGGTGCAGGCCCCAAGGACTTGGGGCATCCTCCACTGCACTCCCGGGCCACAGCAGAGAGCTGGACTGGAAGAGGAGCAACCGGTGCCCAGACCGGAACTAGAACCCAGGGTGCTGGTGCCGCAGGCGGAGGATTAGCCTATTGAGCCGTGGCGCCAGCTGGTTGATCTGTTTTGTTTTTGTTTTTGTTTTTTTTAAATAGACAGTAATGCCGATCATTACCATCTTGGATGATGGTATCAACTCCCTGAACCACCTCTATGACCTCCCACCCCTGACCCAGAAACCAGGAACTCTGCATGTAGGGTTCCCAACGTGTTGGACTTAACTAGTTAGGAAGACAGGAGAAGTGAAGAGAATTGTCCCAGGCCACAATTCATTACTATAGCTTCAGTTCTCTGTAGCAATTGTCCATCAGGCAATTTACCTTCCTGTTTATAAAAACTGCTTTTATTTGACTGACACATTTGGAATATAAAAATATTGGCGATGGTTGGACAATTCAGTTATCCTAAATTGGACTAGTTTTCTTGTAATAACCACAACATACTTAGGCCATTTCTAAGTTCTTAGAGTGCACAGAACTCTTTGAAGACACTGGATACCACTTTTCACAGTACCCACTTTTACTTCGAGTCTATGAATCCAAGCTTTTCAACAAACCATGAATTACATAAAAGCAAGAGTACTCAGTAAGTGTAATGCAGCAGGCACTTTATAAAGTGCCAAACTTGTTCCTTTACCTTATCTGTAACAGAGAAAAGAAGTGAGAATAGCAAACAGCCAAAAAGTACATCTCTGTACAAGAAAAATCACAGGGCTTTGACAATCTTCTAATTAACTGGAAGCACCTTGACATCCTTTTCTAGGTAAGGTGCTTTGGTCCTGTTAAAATGCTCCCTTCTCCATGCTGTCCCACCTTCTCTGAGCTCTGCTTTCCTGACAGACCTGTTACAATGAGTAAAGCAAGGACTTGCTGACCCTGAGCTATCTTTAATCTTAAAAGTATTAAGCCTCACCTTGCCCTATGGTGCCACATTAATGCCTTACCACTTAACAACAACTAAGGAGATTTGAATGCAGTGATTCATTGAAGGAATGCCCTCAGGAAAAAGAGGAGAGCAGGAAAAGGTGGGGAATGAAGCAACAGAGATACCATTTCAGCTTGAATCTGGCTTCAGCCTAATGCTTTCATGGGCTCTAAAGCAGGAATTACATGGAAAGGTTGGCTCAACCTTGAGTCAAGGGAACCAGCTTTGGGCTGGGATTGCAGCACGGAGTGTTAAGCCACCACCAGTGATGTCAGCATTCCATAGGAGTGCAGGTTCGAGCCCCACCTGCTATACTTCCTATCCAGTTCCCTGCTAATGTATCTGGGAAAGCAGTGGAGGATGGCCCAAGTGTGTGGGCCCTGGCAACCACGTGGGAGATCTGGAAGAAGCTCCTGGCTTCAGCTTGGCCCAGCCCTCACCATTGTTGCCACATGGGGCTGGACCAGCAGCTGGAAAGTCTCTCTCTTCCTCCCTCTCTCTAACTCTGTCTTTCAAATAAATAATCTTAAAAAAGAAGGGGGAGGATGGCAGTTTTTTATGCCCTACCCCAGTCTGACTGGTTCTGGGGAGCAGGAGGTGTAGAACCCAAGACAAGTTTGCTTCTTTTCCTTTCAGTTGAGGGCAACTCCCTGGGGAAGTGATTAGCTGGGAACTGTTGAGGAGTAGCTGGGAGACAACAGGTGCATTGGCCCAGTAGAAGGGAGCTGGGCAGACCATCAGTATCATCAACGGCACCTACTACACTTTGTTATATCTTTCTTCCTATTATCTGGAAACCATGGAGAAGAAGAAAGGTGAAATATCTCAAATATATCAGCTGCATATAGTTTAGTAAATAAAACCCCTGTGTTAACAGTGCTACAGTTGTGGGAGGCATGGACCAAAAAAAAAAAAAGCCACCTATGTACACCCATGGTGTGGATGCCATAAATTTCATCTTCATACCTCTCTGATCTCCAAATTCCAAGGATCTCTGGCTAATTGTCCCCACTCAAATCTGCCACTTTTTCACTGAGCATTTTTTCCAACCTCAAATATGAAAATTACTTATTCTGTTCCCTAGCTACAAGCAAAAACTCCCACACATGGAATCCTAAACTATACTACAAAACTCAAAGTATCATCTATTACAGAAACTTCATATCTTCACCATTTTAATAGAAAGTATAGTAACATAACAATGGAAAAATTCAATATTTTATTCAGTTCAGAGGCATAACATGAAATACATAAAATTTGAAAAGTGTTTCAAATAGTATTAGCATAGCACAAAAGCTAATGAAATATTTTATAATGGTAGAACAAGATGTATAAAGTTTTAAATTTGTTTTGACTCTCAAAAAATTAGAGATTCAGAAGTAATTTTTAAAGAATTTTATGTAGTTCCATTTAACATTCAATTTTACCTTTGAAATATCTGGAAAGCCTTCCTGGTGTGAACCTAACTATTTTGAAGTATCATGGTTTTTAAGACTGCTAAAGCTCTTTACAGTGTTAAAGTCCTTTCTTATTAACATCATGAGGTGTTGTAGATTACCAGTATTCAGTTCAGTCATGTAGTCAGTCAAATTCAGACACAGTACAGACCACTCTGTGCAGAAAGTAGAATTGGAACCCTTTTATTAGAAAAAAGATGTCAGTAATTATCTTTGATGATGGCGAGAGAGGCCTCAAAAGGAAGCAGAACAGACCTGGTGTTGCCTGGCCATGTCTTTCTAGACAGTCACTGCTCTTTTCTACTTCTTCCCATGAGCAAATCCTCAAAACTCTTGCCCAAAACTAATGGGCAAGATATGAAGTCAATCTTTTCTCTTATTTTGTTTATTGAAATATCAGAGGCAGATGTTAGGAGGTTATTACAGAACACAACTTTGCATAACACCCAACTTAAAAAAAAACCTCACCGGGCCGGCGCCGCGGCTCACTAGGCTAATCCTCCACCTTGCGGCGCTGGCACACCGGGTTCTAGTCCTGGTCGGGGCGCCGGATTCTGTCCTGGTTGCCCTTCTTCCAGGCCACCTCTCTGCTGTGGCCAGGGAGTGCAGTGGAGGATGGCCCAAGTACTTGGGCCCAGCACCCCATGGGAGACTAGGAGAAGTACCTGGCTCCTGCCATCGGATCGGCGCGGTGCGCTGGTTGCAGCGCGCTGGCCGCGGTGGCCATTGGAGGGTGAACCAACGGCAAAGGAAGACCTTTCTCTCTGTCTCTCTCTCTTACTGTCCACTCCTGCCTGTCAAAACAAAAACAAAAACAAAAAACAAAACCTCACCACCCACTGACAAAATTTACATTACTCAAAAACAACAAATGGAAGTCTAACACAGAAAGCAAACAGTATATATTTTAGAAAAAATTTTAATGTGTTGTTTTGAATAATTCTATGAAACTTAAATATGTCATTATATTTTCTAATTCATTTCTTGTTAAATTCTTCACTTGGCTCATTGGTTCTAGGATTATCATTGATGCTAAAATTCCAAGAAAATCTCACCTAGTTGTGGCTGGTTGTAAAATTTCTTCAGTTTCTATATTAAAAAAAAATCTTTCAGCACTTGGACAAGGGAAGATAGGCTACATAGTGATGACTCTTTATTTTTATTTATATTTTATTGGCAGTTCAGTTGGTTTCAACAACATTTATTGAGCACCTACTATGTACCAGGCACTGTCCTAGATGCTGGAGACACAAAGATGAATAAGACATGGTCCCTGTCCCAAGGACTTTATAGTCTCTTGGAGGCAAACAGATAGTGCAAAGAATTACATGATATCTAAAATGAACAAAAACATCAGAGATGTAGGCAATATTGGGCTTTTAAATACAATGGTATGGCATTGTTTGCAATGTCAAGGCAGACAATTAAATGCATTTTCATGTGATAAAACAAGAAAATCATTAAGACCTAACTTTTAAAGATTCACATGATAAAGGTAGTTAACGCTAAAACTTTACACCATCGTTTTTCAAGTATTTCATACTTAGAAATATTATTGCCAACATTTGTGCTATAGTCAAAGCCATGATTCCAGGTGAGTGTATCATTCATATCTCAGCATGCTGGGATTCAGTTTCTCACTGAGTTTATGAATGAGAATGGCTAATTCCTCAGTTGCTTGACTCTTGTCTTCCAAAAGTTCATAACGCAGGCTGGAGATATCTTGCTTGATTTCTTTCAATTCACCTAGAGTATTTGTATTAAAAATAAACATATTTAGTTGATAATTTGCTCTTTGGACTTAGAAAACAGTGAAATTCATATATATGAATACATTTATTTCATAAAGTCTCCAAGTTAACATTTTCAATTTCTTTCCTTTAAAATGTTTTAGATATAGTCCAACTATATTTTTAATAGTAAAATTCAGCACTAAGTAGTATCGTTTGGCTCACTCAACTGTTCACACAGCATGAGTCTCTGATAACTGCTCTACAACCAAGATATCTCCTTTCTGTCTATAAGGAGTACCCTTGTCTCCTTCAAGCATAGGGTTTGACACCTTCA
Source organism: Oryctolagus cuniculus (assembly GCF_051225735.1). Taxonomy (NCBI): domain Eukaryota; kingdom Metazoa; phylum Chordata; class Mammalia; order Lagomorpha; family Leporidae; genus Oryctolagus; species Oryctolagus cuniculus. The sequence goes on along the minus strand of NC_142874.1, from coordinate 72,717,961 downwards.
TTGAGCTCCCCCTGTTACTAGGCTCAAAGGGAATCCCAGCAAAACTAAACTACATCAAAAATCAAATCAGTCTATTTTACAGGCACTACCCACACAGAGGAAGTAAATATTGAAGAGAGGAAAGGAAAGGAGAAAGATTAGGGGTGTTTATTAAGAAGGCAATAATAATGAATATGGGGTCAAGGAACACATGGTTTGTGTGACACAGAGAATCGGTGCATAAGGAAATAACACACAACAGTGACACTAGGGGGTGTGTATGTGAACCTTCTGGCCATGCACACACTCCATACTCTCTGGAGAGAACAGGGGAGCTTTGCCTATTGAAACACAAATGCACCCATAATTCAGTCTGGCAGTATTTTGAGCATAGTTAGATTGCAATTAAAACTGGATTCTCTTGTGAGGGACTGTAATGCAGATAAGCTAATGACCTTGAAAATAAAGTTGGGCAGGAAATTATCTTAAATCTCAGAAATTATTCTTTAACTCATTGGTACTTTGACTTAGCTTTTCATAGTATAATAGAATGCAAAAGGCATCTTTGAGGATATTTCCTGTATCTTTATGATGCATTAAAGTATAATTTCTTTGTTCTACTATATAGAAAGCAGAACCTTTCAATTTTAAGTAATTTTAAGTATTCCTCAAGAATACACATAAGGGCCAGCATTGTGGTGCAGCAGGTTAGGCCACCACCTGCAATGCCAGCATCCTGTAGGAGTGCTGGTTCAAGTCCTAGCTGCTTCACTTTTTTTTTTTTTTTTTGGGGGGGGTGCTCCACTTCTGATCCAGCTCCCTGTTAATGAGCCTGGGAAAACAGTGGAAGATGGCTTAAGTGCTTGGACTCCTGCCACACATGTGAGAGACCCAGATGGAGTTCCAAGCTCCTGCCTTCAGCCTGGCCCAGCCTGGGGCAGGCTGGGCCATGGTTGCTATTTGGGGAGTGAACCAGCAAATGGAAGGTTTCTTTCTCTCTGTCTCAGTCTCTCTCTCAGTCACTCTGGCTGTCAAATAAATAAATAAATCTTAAAAAGAAAAAAAGCTCATCAACAATTTTACCGCAAAAATTTAGCCCTTCTCTCGCCAGTCAGACAGATCTGATGGCATCTCATTAGAACAGTTTCCATTTTTAGGACAACGTATTGCTCCCAAGTTGATTTCTTTCCAACTCTGGGACTGAACTTTGGCTCTACCCTTCAGTCTTCGATGAAAAAACTTTTGTAGTCCACATAGATGCCCTGCCTCGGATCTGCCTTGAATAATAGGCATGCTTGGATGACGAGCCATGGAGAAGAGTCACATTCAAAAACAGGTTGAGTATTTGTATCTGGACACCAAGCAGAGGGTCTTCTGGAGACTGTGAATTCTGAATCAAGTGCTCTTTTACCTATGTCACTGGAAAGATGTTCACACTAACACAAAGTCACTAAAAAAACTGATTACTACTGACTACCTATGTAAGGATTTAAAAACCCTAAAAACATGGCAGCCTTTATATTCTAAGCATCAGTTGGAGAACTCTAAGATAAATTTCCTCTGATCAACATTTTTAATAACTGTTTCTTTAGAAAGATGGAATTTTCAAAATGTACCATAATATTCTGCTGTCAATCTTAGGAACCCTAATGGCAAACTGAGATTGGGTGTTTTTTTTTTTTTTTTTAAGAACTTATTTATTGGCTGGCGCCACAGCTCAATAGGCTAATCCTCAATAGGCTAGCGGCGCCGGCACACCGGGTTCTAGTCCCGGTCAGGGCACCAGATTCTGTCCTGGTTGCCCCTCTTCCAGGCCAGCTCTCTGCTATGGCCCAGGAAGGCAGTGGAGGATGGCCCAAGTACTTGGGCCCTGCACCCCATGGGAGACCAGGAGAAGCACCTGGCTCCTGCCTTCGGATCAGCGCGGCGTGCCGGCCACAGCGCGCTGGCCGCAGCAGCCATTGGACAGTGAACCAACGGCAAAAGGAAGACCTTTCTCTCTGTCTCTCTCTCACTATCCACTCTGCCTGTCAAAAAAAAAACTTATTTATTTATTTGAAAAGCAGAGTTACACAGAGAGAGGGAGAGAGAGAGAGAGATCTTCCATCCTCTGATTCATTCCGCAAATGGCCACAATGGTCAGGTCTGGGCCAGGAGCTAGGAGCTACATCCAGGTCTCCCCAAGTAGGTGGCAGGGGCCCAAGTACTTGGGCCATCTTCTGCTGCTTTTACCAGGCCAAAAGCAGGGAGCTGGATTGGAAATGGAGCAGAAGGGATTTGAACCAGCACCCATATGGAATGCCGGTATTGCGGGTGGCAGCCTAACCTGGTAGGCCACAATGCTGGCTCCAACCAAAAGATTGAGTTTTTAAAGTATGCTTCAATATGATGTTTTCCAAGATCATTAAGTTCATTACTAAAGGACATTTCTCATCTTGGAGATGCTTACCTTCATTAACTTCATCATTTTCTTTGTCTACTTGTGCTTTCAAAACATATCGTTTTAAAAGTCTTTTCATTATCTGCTGTTGGGCAAAAAGAGATGGTCATATCACCAATGATACACATAAGGACCCTGAATCTCATTCTCCAAAGAACCTTAAATACCTGTAAAGCAAACAACTTAGGGGAGAACAATTGTATGTCACTATTTACAGGAGAATTACCCAGGATTTAAAACTTAATCTTTTTCACCTGCTGAGACATTGCATAATCCACAAACAGCCTCTTCTCCCCACCCCAGGAATAGAAGCTTTCAAAACAAAGTTAAGCTGGAAAATTTCAACTTACAGTTTCTCTTTCAACTAATGGTTTCTCTTTAAGGCACACTGATCCTACATTATGACCTATGCACACAACCTGCCTTATTGTTTTCTATTTAAAAGCATATACGAATACAGAGAATTTGGAGATATAGAGAACAAAAGGAATAGTCATTGATAACTACAATATCTATCTAAAGATATTAACTTTTTTGTGTGTATATCTTTCTAGTATCTTTAAGTTCTGCATAAATACCAATATGATATGTTTTTAGAGTATTATATGTTCTGTTATATTGCATGCTTATCTCTCACAGCCTTATATAGAGAGTGACTATTTTTCAATCTAAATAAATGCTCTGACAGGAGAATTATCCTACAGAAAATTATTTATACATATGGAAAAAATTAAACTGGAACCCTATCTCATATACCATGAATAAAAAATTAGTTCCTCATGCCTTTTAAGTATGTAAGACAAAGTTTCTGAATCCTTTAAAAGGAAATATAAGGGAATATATTTCAAGGTAAAGCTAGATTTAAAAAATAAATAAATAAATTTTAATCATAATAGAAAATACTAATAAATTCAATTTCAATCAAATTTTTAAAATACCATAAAGGAAGTAACAAGGCAAGCTACAAACTGTAAGAAAATGCTGTAAATAATTATAACTGACAAATAATTTGGATCCAAATATATAAAGAACTTTACTTGAATGACAAGACCTGAACCAAATTTTAAAATGGACAAAAGAGTCATTTCCCTGAAGCAAAAATGTGAATGCTCAATAAGTTTAGGAAGCTTTTTGCTTGTGGAAATACAAATTATGACTAAAAGCAGATAAAAATTTGCCTCTCATAAAGGGAAAATAAATTTGATAATGCCAAGTGTTGGAGAGTATATGAATCAATGAGAATGTTCATATTTCACTGGCATGAGTATAAGTAGACCGATCACTTTGAATATAATTTGTTATTATCTTTTCAAGTTGAACATATGCAAACCCTTTCTTCAAAAAGCCCATCCTTTGGTATAGAACCTAGAGAAGCTTTGCACACATAAACCCAGAAACATAACAGTGATACTTACAGCAACCCTATTCCAAAGAGCAAAAACTGGAAGCAATCTAAACACACACCAACACAAGAATAGACCAAAAATTGTAGTAGAGCACACAGTGTAATGTCATTTGTTCATTAACAAAATTAATGAACCACAGCCACAGACACAGTGTGGATGAGCCTTAGAAGCACCATGCTGATTGAAAAATTCCAGTTGCAGAAGACTGCATGGAGTATGACACTATTCTTATGAAGCTCAACGACAAATACATCTGTGTGATACATTTTTAGGATTATCTACTTATAAAATAAACATATTTGAAAAGAATGCCGTAACAAGAAGATAAGAAATCCCCACTTCAGGACAGTGATTTCCTCTTCAGTGAAGGCACAAGGATGGGACAGAGCATAACATGTAAGTAGAAAACAGCAATGAGCAATGTTATCTTTGTCAGGTAAAGTGGTGGTTTCATAGGTGTGCATCTGCTCATGCTTCATAGTTTATTACGTGTACCATACATTCTTGTGCATGTATCAAATATCACATTTAAAATATAATAAAGGAAAGGGAGAAAGGGCCAGAATGAGAAATCAAGTACAGTAAGAACAGAATATACACCTTAGTTTTAAGGAAGTAGAAATTATAACCTTAGTTGTCCCACTAGATGCCAAGGACAAGTGAAATAGAAGAATATAGGATGATTCAAAATCTGTTTTAGAAAATAACAACAGGAGAGACCCCTATTGAGTAGGAAAAGTGCATTTTACTAGTTAAACCATAAAACCTGTTGAGTTGTGTGGAATCTGGACCTCAAGACAGATTCACAGATGGGTGGCTCTTAAACTGGACTCATTCACTCATTCAGCAAATATTTACTGAGAGCCAATCCCATGTCAGGGACTGTATTAGCTGCCAGGGACACAGCACTGAATGCAGTCCCTAGATCAGTGAAATTTCTTATCTGCACAGACAATTCATTATGATGGGTAAACACAGCAGAGATCTCATCAAATAAAGGGGACAGTGAAGACAGATTCCTTTAGAAAGAAAATACAAAGCTATGCATAGTAGTTAAACCAGTTTGAAAGTTAGTAATATAAATCAGGGGTGGGGGGGAGAAGCTATTCAACAAATAAAGCTCGAACAATGGGCTAACCTTATGGGAAAGTTAAAATTAGATGTCAACCTCACACCATGTACCAAAAAAGAGAGCCAATTGGATTAAATAATTTTAAAGAAAAAGGCCAATATTGAATATGTAAAAGGACAAGCCATGAGGAGACTGATAAAATCTATATTCAAGTAATTTTTAAACTTTAATACAATAAAGGATAGCAATGAAATGTAACCTAATGTAAGAGAAATTGCTATGGTTTTAATATCTGTCCCTCCCCCAAACTCAGGAGTTTAGTCCCCAAAGTCTAAAGTTAATGAGACCAAGAGGGTGGAAATTTGACTTAGATTAGATCAGAATTGACTCTTGGTGGCTTTATAAGGAGAGAGGGGGAGTGAGAGAGAGAATACAAGACAGACAGATGCACTCACCTCCCTGTCTCTTGCCATGTGATTTGTTTTGCACTGCCTCAAGACTCTTAACAAGAAGGCCACTGCCAGACGAGGCTCCCAAACCTGGCACCTCCAGAAATGTGAGCTACAATAAGCTTCTTTCCTTTAGAAAGTACCCTGCCTCTAGTAGTTCTTTACAGTGATGGAAATCTAACAGGGATTTTTCCAATCCTTCTGGGATTTCTGATAAGCCCTAACCCAATGACAAAGCATGCTACTTACCTATGGAATAAGATCAAGTTGCCATTAGCAGCTGGGAATGGCCACTTCCCCTCAGGGTTTACTGAGATCATCAGACCAGAACTGAGCTGACCACCCACTTCCTCCCCACCCCCACAAGGAAAAGGACTGAGAATGGAAGGGATCCTGGGCCTTACAGGAAGAGGAACAATTCCCTCCCTTTGCTCTCCATCCTGGTAAAGAAAAGAATAAGAGAATCTAAGGTGGTCACTCATAAAAGATGAGAGTATCTGAAAGAAAGGAAGCCCTGCATGCTGTACTCAATTGAGTGTCTACTCTGGCAGCCTTTCTGGCTTCCTCCTGGCCGTTAAATCAGGGAGAAAAAAGAAACAAGAGGAGCTGGCACTGTGGCATAGCGGGTTAAGCTGCTGCCTGTGACACCGGCATCCCATATGGGTGCCACTTGGAGTCCCAGCTGCTTCACTTCCAATCCAGCTCCCTGCTAACGGCCTGGGAAAGGCAGGGGAGGGTGGCCCAGGTACTTGGGCCCCTGCTACCCACATGGGAGACTCAGATGAAGCTCCGGGCTCCCAGCTTCAGTTTGCCCAAGTCTCAGCCCCAGACATCGTGGCCATCTGGGAAGTGAACAAGCTGATGGAAGATCTCTGTCTCTCTCTAACTCTGCCTTTCAAATAAATTAATTTTTAAAAAATAACTAGACAAGAGAGGCAGCAATCTAAATTTCCACGGGGAATTTCCATTGGGTTGGTGGGAGGCAGTAATACCCATCAGTGGGAAAGGATCATTGTCTATTCAGCAAATGGGGCTAGAACAAAGAGTTATCCTCAAGGAACAAGTTCCAATTAGACTGACACCTCATGTCAGAGTCAGCCATTGAGCCCTCCAAACACATCTCACCCACGTGGACACAGAGGATATCAAAGTTTGGTCACTGTTAGTGACACACTGTTGAAATGAAGAAAAAAAAATATATATATATATCTAGAACTAGCGGATGCTGAATATCAATTGCTTTTTGCTTCTGTACTGTGCTGCTTGCTCAATGACTTAGTGCCGGATGTCCAGAGTAAGAAAAGCGGGGTGGGGGGGGGGTGATAATTGTACCACCATGACAGGCTTCACAAACTCCAGGAAGACGGGAAGGCCCAATTCTTAGAAAACAAAACTTAGTAAATACTTCCTGAAATTAATGGTCTCCTACTTCCTTGTGTGACCACTTCCTTCTGAGACATATAGTCCTGGACTGCTGAGATGCACCAATAAAATACTCAAATTTAGGTAATTAACATATGAAGAATAAGAAACTAATATACTTGTGTGATGACGGATGTACTTGTTTACTCAAGCGTATAAAAACGCTGAGAAGGAGAGAGGCGGGGCTTCTCACCCCCCACTGCCTATGTTGTATGTGTGGTGGGAGCCCCAGCTCCTGGCAATAAAACAATAAATCCTCTTGCCCTTGCATCTGTGACTGTCTTTTGTGGGTTAATTGGGAAAGGTCTCAGATCCCATAATTCAACAACACAACTAGGAAAACCTTGCATGCTGTGGCTAACTCAGGTGAAAAGATGCTTGCCCTGTGTTGCCTTCTGCCTGCTCATAAGACAGGAGATGAGCACCAGGAAGATCTATGCCAGGTTGACCACAGTCTCCTCACATCTACACCCCAAGAACCACAGAAGAATTCAGCAGGGGACAGGTGGGTGAAAGGAGAAGACCTTCAGATTTGATTTGGAGACACGTTTCAAAACAAAAACCGCTGCCCAGTTTTAAAATGAGTATTCTTTTATCCACTGATAAGAGGTGCATTCCCTAAAAGGCAGCAATGATTGGGGCTGGGCCAGGCAAAAGTCAGGAGCAAGGAGCTTCATCCAGCTCTCCCACTTGGGTTCAGGGGCCCAAGCACTTGGGCCATCTTCTGCTGCTTCCCCAGGCCATAGCAGAGAGCTGGATGGAAAGTGGAACAGCCAGGACTTGAACTGGCAAAGTGGCAAACTGGTGCCCAAATGGGATGCTGGCGCTACAGGAGATGGCTTTAATCAGCTGTGCTACTGCAACAGACCCTCTCTAAAACATTTATATAATATTATCTGAAAAAAAAACAAAGTTTACATAGGGGTGAGTGTTTTACCCAAAAGTTAAACTGTCTGTGTCCCCTACTGTAGTACCTGAGTTGCAGTCCCCATTCCAACTTCTTGCTAATTCTAACCCTGGAAGGCAGTGGCTCAAATAGTTGTGTTCCTGCCACTCACTTGGGAGACCTAGATTGAGTTCCCAGCTTCAGCCTGACCTAGCCCTCTCCACTTCCCACACTGTTGCAGGCCTTTGAAGAGTGAAGCAGTGGATAAGAGCTCTCTCTGCCTCTCAAATAAGTAAAAATATAGAAAAGAAAAAGTATGTGAACTTATATTTATCACCAGAATCAAAGATGATACAAAAATATAATATTTTTAAAATGTATGTAGAGTTTAGGTTCCCTACAAACACTCTGAACAAAGCTACATGCCAAATCCCCTCACTGAAGAGAAAATATTCACTTTCATTTCGTCTTTAACTTATAGGGAAAATTATGGTCACATTAAATTTTTCCCTTTTAAACTTTGGCATGTTGTAGGCTTGCCACGTCGCCATAAAATTTTTCACCTTAATATTTACAGTTAAAATATACTTATTCACCACTGCTCTAAGGTGGAGCTTCTGTAAAAGGCATGAAGATACTTGATATTGGATTGAAACCATTTTCCCCAGAGATGCACCAGCTAGTAATAATCTATCCTTTTGTTCATGTTGGAAAAATAATTCATGTGAATTGCAAAATGACCTTCAGCTCAGAGAAGAGGGCATAGATTAGCAATTTCCATTCAGTCCGGAAGCTTTGGCAAAGACAATCTCCTTAAGGTCTCCTTCCCCTATTGCAATAGCTCCTGAATAAAATCTGTTTTTACCATTTTACTGTCCAGCTCTTTCTTTAACATAATTAAGAACATGAGTGGCAAGTACAAATTGCCTGGATTTGAATTGTGACTTAATCATTTAGAAGCTGTGGAATCTTGCTGCCTTAACCTATAATGGAAATACTGGAAAGAGATAGTACATGTAAATTACTCAGTTAACATAACTATTATTCTATGTTTATCATCTTGGCCTCTGTAAAGCAAACCTTTTTTCGAATGTTAACTTACTTATTTTCTTTTTTATTTTATTTATTTATTTATTTTTTGACAGGCAGAGTGGACAGTGAGAGAGAGAGAGACAGAGAGAAAGGTCTTCCTTTGCCATTGGTTCACCCTCCAATGGCCGCCACAGCTGGCGCGCTGCGGCAGGTGCACTGTGCTGATCTGAAGGCAGGAGCCAGGTGCTTCTCCTGGTCTCCCATGGGGTGCAGGGCCCAAGCACTTGGGCCATCCTCCACTGCACTCCCGGGCCACAGCAGAGAGCTGGCCTGGAAGAGGGGCAACCGGGACAGAATCCAGCGCCCCGACCTGGACTAGAAGCCGGTGTGCCGGCGCCGCTAGGCAGAGGATTAGCCTGTTACTTGTTTTCAACTACTTGAAAAGCAGAGTGACAGAGAGAGACAGAGAGAGAAAGAGATGAGATATTTTCCATCCACTGGTTCACACCCACACAACTAGGGTGGGGCCAAGCCAAAGACAGGAGCCTGGAACTCCATGGGATCTTCCCTGTAGGTGGCAGGGGGCCAAGCACTTGAGCCATAATCTGCTGCCTCTAGGAAGCATTAGCAGGAACCTGGATTGGAAGCAGCCAGCACTCTGATCTGGGAGGCAAGTGTCATTAGCCGAACAATGCTTCCCCTCCCCCAAGCAAATCTTGATTCACTCACCTTAATAACAATACTGTAAGCAAGGACCATGAAAGTCAGAGTAGTCAAAAATACAATTGTAAACATTATGTTTACCTAAATTTCTCTCTTCAAAGCCAGTTCCAAAAATTAAACTGACCCATAACAGCTTCATCTTTTTTTCTCTCTCAGCCACCTTGCTTAATACCACAATAGAAGTCTGCTCCACATTCCACAAACCTCCAGGAATAGGCTAGATTTGATGAGGCTGTGAGTCACTCTTTAAAGAGTAGATGATAGATTTTGTTTCTGTCCAGGGTATGGAAGCCTAGAGAGAAAGTCCAAAACTGTAACTGAGTGGCACCGTAACAGCAGAACCAGTTTAAACCATCAATAACAGGATACCAAGCCACCTTTCAAATACAACAGAGCCCAAATCGCAGGGCAGGTAACCTGGGTATGCGCAGGGGAGGAAGCCTTTAGTCTTAAGGAACATCTTGGAACCAGTATTTCCTTCCCACATAAGAAGGGAGCATGACCGGAACCTGAACGCCAGAAACCTTTCGGGATTAAGGGCTCATTTGACCTGGAAGATACTGTGCAGAGCTCCATCTCACTTATGCCTTACCATAAATGGCCTGGTTCAAAACCCTCCACCCCCAATTAAAGATTGCCTAGCCAGTGCTTCCGCATACCTGCTTGTCTTCCCCATACCACCCGCCCAGACATGAGAAAGGGGAGACTGATTTGAGCCCAATTCCAGCTTCTTTGCTAGCTGACCCCACTAAAAAGCCATTCTTTGTTCAAAAGCTGGTGCTGCAGTATTGGCTTCTATGCATATCAGACCTCGCTCCACAGCAGTAGCCAGGTGAAGTACAGAGTAAAGTTTTAACAGGGAAGGGACCTTTAAAGTCATCGTTTTTTCATATTTTCATTATTAGACTCCTGACAGATCACCTTACACAATCCCTGTATAAACATCTGTGATTCAGAGTGTGGTGCTTTTCCCAAACAGCTAATTTAATCCATTTTTGGGCAACTGTAGCTGTTAGCAAACAATCCCTGTGTACTGGGAACAAATCTGCTTTACTGTACCTTCTAGCCACTGGTCCAAGTGCTGTTCCTTGGAACAAGAAAATATATTTGCTGTTGCTACCACTTGATTGACTTTCAAATATTTCTTCTTTTGGGTCCCATACCATTTCATTTAACTGTAGTTAGATTTACTTACATTTCATATAGAGGCATACCTACACTACAAAGTCTTATTACAGTTTTGCGTGTATGTTGGCCTACATTTTTCTTTCCTTTCCTTCTTCCTCACCTCAACATTGCTCTTTTACTCCAGTGGAGAGATTTTTGAAGTCATGGACTGTATCTTAAAGCCTAACACCATGCACAATAGGGCTTATCCTAAATGCGCCAGGAAGCTCATTGCGACTGAAGCACCATGCTAATGCTTTATTTTGTCCACTTTGACAGAGAAAGGACATAGGCCTCAGCCATTCTAGCTGCTTGTCTGAAAGCAGATACAACCCATCCCACCTCACTCCCAGGACTCCTTTGCCCCTGCATTCTTTCTCAAAGCAGCTCAATCCCACACCCTGCATTGTCCCCTACCCCACCCTCTGCATTCTTTTCCAGCCAACTGGTCTGGGCAGAGAGGAAGGCCCATAGAGTTTTGAGAAAAACCTGTACCAACTAGCTCAGCTCCACCCACCGTCCTCCCCTCTGGACCCTTAGTCTACCTTAGTCTACCGGATCTATATAAGATCCAGCCTGCCTTGCGCTCGCTCTGTGTGCATGCCAGCAGTTGATCACCTCTGTGAACTTACTGCCCTTGAAAGAAATTTGTTTTGCCTGTGAGTTCATATCCTATCGCTTCTCTGTTCTGCCTCTCTTTCCTCACACCCTTTAGAGACAGACTGCAAGTGTTTCCAGTAAAGCAGTGATCCCCTTCTCTTAGAGCACTACCTGGGCTTAAGGTATTCCCCAACCAAAGCTGGTTGTTAAAGCAGAGCTGCCGCAAGAAGAACCACAGACAGAGTAAGACAGAGCCTAGTTCTCAATACACCTTAACACATCTGTCTGCTTTCAACTTGAAATAATGAAAGTAGCACAGGTACTCAAGAAAACATCACTAAAATTGGCAAAAATTCAATCATAATCATCCTTCCAAGTCCTTATATTGTCAAGAAAAGTCACCCCCAGTTTTTAAAAAGGATTTTTACACACATAAAAGATTTTAGCGTGCTATTAATAATTAATTTTAATATAAATCCTGCCATTGATCAAAGCATTTTTGAAACTTTGTTGGCCCTAGAGGCACATTCTAATTTCTGTCTCTAAAGAAATATTTTGTAGAGGAAACACTCATTTGCATATAAAACACTTAAAGTGATGACCCTCTTGGTGAAGGCCATGTGTTTTTTGAAGGTGAATGTGATTATTTTTGAAAAATAACTTATTATTTTTCAAAAAATTATTAATATGGATAATTAACTGAATTTAGTAACCAGAAAATAATGAAATATTTTTGTTTGCTTAAAACTACAGAAGTATTTTTAGGCGTGCCATTTAATTCAACTTATATAAACTTTTTTCTTTTAGTTTTTATTTATTTATTTGAAAGGTAGAGAGAGAGGCAGAGACAGAAAGAGATTGTCCACCCGTTGGTTTACTCCCGAAATACCCTCAATAGCTGGGACTGGCCCTGGCTAAAGCCAGGATCTGTAAACAATCCTGCTCTCCCTCATGGGTGGCAGGAACCTAACTACTTAAGTCTGCTGCCTCCCAGAGCACACATTAGTAGGAAGCTAAAACTGGAAGCACAGGCATCCCAAGTGTCATCTTAGCCTCTGAGCCACAGGCCCACCCTTGTAACAGTGATTATTTAAAATGTTCTAAAAACGTTCTGAGTTGTGATAGCACCACTAGAATTAGTGAATTCCAGGTGTTACCCTTTTGAGGGAAAAATTTCCATTCAGCAGACTTAGTCCTAGAATATTTTAAAGGTAAGTCTTATCTATGGTAATCATAGTTCATGAAACAAAATTCCATAAAAATGAAACAACTGCTGTTATTACCCATGGATTGAATTTTTTTAAGATTTAAGAGGATTATTTACTAATTTGTATTTTATCTGAAAGAGACACAAAGAAACAGACAAAAATTTTCACCTCCTGGTTCATTCCCCAAATGGCCTACAAAAGCCAGGGGTGAGCCAGGTCCAAGCCAGGAGCCAGGTCCAAGCCAGGAGTCAGGAACTCCATCCAGGTATCCGAGTGAGTAGCAGGGACCCCCATATCTAAGCCATTGCTGCTGCCTTCCAGGGAGCACCTAAGCAGGACGTTGGCATAGGAAATGGAGCTGGGACCCAAACCCAGGTACCACGATAGGGGATGAGGGCATTCCAAGTGGCATCTTAACCACCAGACCAAATGCCCACCCACTCCCAGAGTTGTTTTATTTTTTTTAATCCCCAAATCACATGTCAAAATCCTAAATGCAAATATGAAGGGATTAGGAGGTGATACAATCATGAGGGTAGAACCTTCATGAATGGGATTAGTATTTTAATAAAGGACCCCCATAGCTTTCTTGCCCCTACTCCACTTTTTTGTTTTGTTTTGGTTTTGGGCACAGAAACACTCTGATAGCTTTGGGATCCGCAAGGAAGGAAGGCCTACACTTCCGGGAATGGAAAGTCCTTGTCAAGGTCCCTGAGGGTGCCTAAAGGTCAACCAATGAGAATCAGACCCACCTCAACCTTTAACTCCCATGCCCTGAATCTGTAAAAGGAGTTCTCCCAATCTCTGAAGCGCGACTTTCCCAGCCCCCCACCCTCACCCCCCACCCACCTTCTGTTGCTCTGTTGGGACCAGGGAACCTCGCCCGGGAGCTGAACCCCAATAAAAGCCTGTGAATTAATCGATTCGTCTGCCTGGGAAGATCCGTTAGGCGCCGGACACCTTATACTTATACACTCGTGAGAGATGGCTATCTATGATCCAAGGAGCAGGTACCCACCTGGCAGCTGGATCTTGACTTCCAGCCTCAGAACTATGAAAAGTAACAAAATACCTCCAGAACCATGAGAAAGCTAACAAATACACTGTTAAAGAACAGATGAAAACATATACTATGGTTTGAACAAGATCTGGCTTCTAGACACATGTGATTGTTCAACCCCAAAGTCACAAGTTAATGGTACAAAGTGGGTGGAAACCCAATTATGGTGACTGGGGTTGGGGTCTCATACAAAGATTGTCACTGGGGGTATGCCATCAGAAACCTGAGTCAGGTTTCACCACTCTCTCTGCTTCCTGGCTCACCATGCAATTGTTCAACCTCATATGCTCCCATGTTGCCATCTTCTGGTCTCACCAGATGGCCCAACAGATAGGGCCCACCCAATCTTGGATTGTTTACTTCTGAAACCCTGAGCTAAAAACAAACCTTCCTGAGTAGTTTCACTGAGGTACTTTGTTATGATTCTGAAAGGCTGAGCAAGTCAACATAAAACCATTATTTAAACCATAATACTATCTTTAACATATGAAGCAAAAAAATGTCTTTGAAGTAAGATCACAAAGAGGTCAAAGAGAACAGGACCTTATGGCAAAGTGACTTAAGCCACCACCTGTGGTGGGATGCAGGCATCCCACATGGGAGTGCCTGGAGTCTAGTCTTGCTTTTGCTTTCCATGCAGCTCCCTGGTAATACACTTGGGAACAGCAGATGATGACCCAAGTACTTGGATTCCTTCCACCCACATGGAAGACTTGGACGGATTTCTGGGTTCCTGACTTCAGCCTGGCCCAACTCTGGCTATTGGCAGGCATTTGGGGAGAGAACTAGCAGACAAAAGATCACTTTCTGTCTCTCAAATAAATAAAAATGAACAAATACAAATTTTTAAAAAAGGGATCAAGGAAAACATGGTGAGCAAAAAAAAAAAAAAAAAAAAAAAGAGGAAAAAGTTATATAAGCTGGCATATTTCAAGAAAAGAAGAGGGAAAAAAATCAAAGAAATAAAAGGCAAATTAGAAGCAGCACAAATGAAGATAGAAATAAAATACAATCTGAGAAAAAAGGAGTAAAAGTAGAATGGATGAAAAATTCAAAGGGAACAATGACAAAATGGTAGTTTTGGGAGACACCAAAGAAAATTCAGCAGGCATCCAACTGGTGTCTTTGAGGAAGAGACCAAGAATAATGGATCAGAAAAAATATTTCAAGATAAAAATTTTCAGAAACAAGCAAAAGCTAAATGTACAGATTAAAAGGCCATGCTGTGTGCCAGGAAAAATTAATGCAGTTCCACCTACAGAGCAATCACTTGCAAGTTACTGAATTTAAAAGATAAAGAAAACTTAGGGTAGTCAAATCAAAACCTCAGGTTGCCGGCGCCGTGGCTCAATAGGCTAATCCTCCACCTTGCGGCGCCGGCACACCGGGTTCTAGTCCCGGTTGGGGCGCCGGATTCTGTCCCGGTTGCCCCTCTTCCAGGCCAGCTCTCTGCTATGGCCAGGGAGTGCAGTGGAGGATGGCCCAGGTGCTTGGGCCCTGCACCCCATGGGAGACCAGGAAAAGCACCTGGCTCCTGGCTCCTGCCAGGATCAGCGCGGTGCGCCGGCTGCAGCGGCGGCCATTGGAGGGTGAACCAACGGCAAAAGGAAGACCTTTCTCTCTGTCTCTCTCTCTCACTGTCCACTCTGCCTGTCAAAAAAAAAAAAAAAAAAAAAAAAAAAAAACCTCAGGTCAATTATATGAGGAAAACATACTGGCCTCAAACTCTACCATGTCGACATTCCATTCCAGCTAGACAGTTTAGCACTGTCTGCAAACATGCTTTTAGAATAAAGTGTCACCTATGGATTTCATAGCTATTATATTCACATAATATGCAGAACACAGAAACTAGTTCAGAAATATCTCCAAGAACAAAGTTCCAGTGAACTCTTCTTGAAGAACCTACAAGAAGACAAACTTTTTTTTTTTTTCTTGGACAGATAGAGTTATAGACAGTGAGAAAGAGAGACAGAGAGAAAGGTCTTCCTTCTGTTGGTTTAACCCCCCCCAAATGGACACTACGGCTGGTGCTGCGCCAATCCAAAGCCAGAAGCCAGGTGCTTCTTCCTGGTCTCCCATGCGGGTGCAGGGCCCAAGCACTTGGGCCATCCTCCACTGCCTTCCTGGGCCACAGCAGAGAGCTGGACTGGAAGAGGAGCAACCAGGACTAGAACCCGGTTCCCATATGGGATGCCAGTGCCGCAGGCTGAGTATTAACCAAGTGAGCCATGGCGCTGGCCCCAGAAGACAAACTTAAACTCACAAAGAGATTAGTGGAAAATTATGGCAAAAAGAGTACTGATTCTGTTTAACTGTGGGACTTAAGCTAAAACAAATGTGAGTTATAATCCTAACAACATGGTCAAGGGATCAGAACACACCATCATAAAATATGCCACTTCGGCATAAAGATTATTTTGATCTTAGGACAACTGAGAAGCAGCAAATACAGAAAGAATTCTTTGCCCTCCCCGACTCCCTAAAAGTAGAACACAAATTTCCCTCTATGAAGGCCTTCTCCCTCTCTCACACCAGGTGGAGGAAAACAACCCCAGTGAAAACAGGGAAGAAAGCTGGCACCATGATGGGTCTGCACTTACTAAGATAACTCTTCTCTTCCATTAATTTCTCCCATATATTTACCTTCCCACAATTTATTGCTCCTAGGGACCCCAATTCATTTTCCTTTGTCCTCTTCCTTCTCCACAACTTTATCTCCCTTTGTTAAGTCTGTGTACAGGCCTCAAATTATAATCATCACTGAGTTCTCCCAAACATATGTGCATTTGCATACATAGACTCTGCTCTTTCCCTCCTGTTACATTCTGTCTTGTTATGTTTTTTTAAAGATTATTTCAAATGCAGAGTAACAGAGAGAAAAGGCAAAACAGAGACAGCCCCTCTTTTGTTATTTTAATTTGCAAGTCCCAGGTACTAAACTAAGAGTAGAGGAAAAGAATTTTCCTCCTTCCTTCAAGTTTCAATGATTTAACTAGCAGGACCTGAGACAGGAAGGGGAACAATGGTGAATGATAAAATAAGCACTTTGAGTTTCTAATAGTTTAGAGCAGGAGGGTCAGAAGATGAAACTGGGAACAAACAATTCAAGTTAGAAAGATATAACTATACTTAAGGCATTAAGATAAGTACCACAAAAACTGTTAAACTCTTTACTTAGTATAGAATTGATCTTCTGTATATTATTAAAAATGAATCTTAATGAAGAATGGGATGAGAGAGGGAGTAGGAGGTGGAATGGTTTTGGGGTGGGAAGGTGGGTATGGGGGGGAAGAACCAAAAATATATTCCAAAAGCTATACCTATGAAATTTATATTTATTAACTAAAAGCTTGCTAAAAAAAAAAAAAAAAAAAGGATAAGCACCAAGACAAATAATACAATCTACTTTAGCAGAGATCCACATTTCTCTTCCCCAGTTTTTTGGTCTGGCATATGGCTAACTGAAATTAGAACTTTTTTCCCAGCCTCCATGCAACTTTAGAGAAGATAATTTTTAATTAATTAATTAATTTTATTTGTTTGCATGCCTTTCATAATTACAACTTTAAGAACACAGTAATTCTTCCCACAATTCTCGCCCTCCCACCCACATTCCCACCCCTCTTTCTCCTCCCTCTCCTATTCCCAGTCTTATTTTTTACTATGATCCATTTTCAATTAACTTTATACACCGAAGATTAACTCTATTCTAGGTAAAGAGTTCAACATAGTCCAGAAGAGCCATAGCCCCAGGAGTTTTAGTGGGTCACAAGACAATGTCACGCTGAACCACCCTCATGAGACTAATACAGAAAAGGCCTAGGTCTTTGACATAGGTCAGTATCCTACTAGGAGCTCTGGAATGACCACCTCCTATCTTTGTAACATAAGACAGAAATCAGTTTGTTTCCCTTTAGCCACTTAGTGGTTTTGTGTGCGTTA
Source organism: Oryctolagus cuniculus (assembly GCF_051225735.1). Taxonomy (NCBI): domain Eukaryota; kingdom Metazoa; phylum Chordata; class Mammalia; order Lagomorpha; family Leporidae; genus Oryctolagus; species Oryctolagus cuniculus. Next base: position 72,700,572 of record NC_142874.1, on the reverse strand, counting down.
CACCAAATTAATCCTAATTAATATGAGCAATACAAAGACTACTTTAAAATGAAATGAGTAGACAAAAGAGGACCTGGATAAATGGAAGTGTATCCTGTTCTTAAAAAGGAAAACATAACATCATAAAGATTCCAATTCTGCATAAATTAACAGACATAATAAAAATACCCAAACAGTGCATTTTGTAAACTAGACAAGCTGACTCTAAAATTGACATAGATAAAATACAGAAGCCAGGAAAATTCTATAAAACAGGCATCCTGAAGTAAGGAGGTGTGTGTGTGTGTGTGTGTTTGTGTGTTTTTGTTTGTTTTTTTGTTTGATTTTGTTTTAAACTATAATCATCAAAATAACATGGTTCTACAGGATGAATAGATTGATCAGTGGAACAGAACAGAAAGCTTAGAAGTAAACTACATACAGGAATTTATTAAGTGATAAAGGTGATATTTCAAAACAATGGAAAAAGCAAATTATTCAACATAGCTAACTGTATAATCATCTGGAAGAAAAGATAAAATTTTCCCACATTACTTTAAGCTATCTTCTGTATGGATCAGAGGAGGATGGCCTAAGTCCTTGGGTCCCTACACACACATGGGAGACCCAGATGAAGTTTCTGGGTCCTGGCTTCGGCTTGACCCAGCCCAAGCAGCTGCAGCCATTTGGGGATGAACCAGAGGATGAAGATCTCCCTGTTTCTTCTTCTCTCTCTGTAACTCTGCCTTTCAAACAAATACATAAAAATCCTTTTTAAAAAAAGTTGATTACACAAAAATAAAAAGCTCTGGGTGGGAACAAAGCACCCAAAATATAAAAATAAGATGTATAACAAATTGATTAAAAAATTCTCAATTTGTATCACAACAGATGAAAGATTCCTCTTTTTTGGATTCCTCTTTTTTTTTTTTTTTTTTTAAGGGTCTTTTTTTTTTTTTGACAGGCTGAGTGGACAGTGAGAGAAAAGTCTTCCTTTGCCGTTGGTTCACCCTCCAATGGCCACCACAGCTGGCGCGCTGCGGCAGGCGCACTGTGCTGATCCGAAGGCAGGAGCCAGGTGCTTCTCCTGGTCTCCCATGGGGTGCAGGGCCCAAGCACTTGGGCCATCCTCCACTGCACTCCCGGGCCACAGCAGAAAGCTGGCCTGGAAGAGGGGCAACTGGGACAGAATCTGGCGCCCCGACCAGGACTAGAACCCGGTATGCCTGTGCCGCTAGGTGGAGGATTAGCCCATTGAGCTGCGGTGCCAGCCTCTCTGACACACTTCAAATGTTTGGTATCCTGAATGATGTAGGCAGGCAGATAGGATAAAAGTGATTAGATTTGTGAGCTGGAAGACCATGCCTTGACCATGCCCCTATGTGATCTCATCCTCCTACCTGGCCCCACCTGTATGCCCACCTGCTGATCAGGCTACATAACCACTCCCCTTTGGAAGTGGATAAAAGGCCTGAAAAATGGTGGGCCTGGCCCTTTTTACCCTTTTTTGCCTTTATGGACCGTTGTTGACCTTTGTTGCCCTGTGCCTTTGGGGCATATGGCCTTTGGACCACCCGCTCCATGCTTTCCAGCCTGCATACTCCTCCACCTGTTTGGCTCCTGGCCTGCTCTCTGCTCCTCTGAATCTAGACTTCCTTTTCTCTCTTAGAGTGAGCCCTCACCCTCCTTTTAAAGCTTACCATTCTGTCTGGTCTATTTGAGCCAATATTCAGAATTCTCTGAATTCATGGCAAGAACCCCTAAGGCTTATTAATATGGGAAATATTAATAAGCAAATAGGCATCACTGATGATATTAAAAATGGTAAAAGAGATAAGACAATCCTTTTTAAAAACTCACTTACTTCTCTCTTACAAGTGGCCTTTTTGATGTGATGGTAATTTACTATCTGTACTCATTCATTTGCCAAAATTCCTTTTGATTACATTGTAACTCGCTCTTTAAAAATCCATATGTTCTTTGTGCTATGCTACTTTTTCCTGGATATTAACCTTGGAGCCCAGCATTCAGTCCCAGCTCCCACTTCTCTGGTTTCCCTGCTTCCATATGACTTCTCAGTGCTCTGTGTTGGTGTGAGGAGTCAAATGGGTTAATAGGCATTCTGGAAATTTAGGGTGGAAATGTTCCCCCAAAAGTTATCCTTAGCAAGGTCAAAAGTGCCTGCCTACCTACTCCTTGGGAGCTCTCCATCTTATGAGAATAGCAAAGGAGCAGCAGTGACTCTACCGTTTTGAGCTCCAAGTTTATTATGAACACAAATTAAGTATCCCACCCTTGTGATGGCTCTTCTGTTTTATCATAAGCAAACCAGACAGGATACAGGATTGTAAATCAGGTCTTTGTTGGGGTTATCCCCATCTTATTGATTGACAATTTTTCCCCAAACTTGTCCTTGAAAACCCCACTACCACCAGCCACTTCGGGTTTTGCTTCTCTTGCAGCCCTCTTTGACTTGAACAAATCTTGCCCCCTTTTTTTTTTTAAAGATTTATTTATTTATTTAAAAGAGTTACACTGAGAGAAAGGATAGGCAGAGAAAGAGAGGTCTTCCATCCTCTGGTTCACTCCCCAGTTGGCCGCAAGGGCTGGAGCTGTGCTGATCCGAAGCCAGGAGCCAAGAGCTTCTTATGGGTCCCCCACCCGGGTGCAGGAGTCCAAAGATTTAGGCCATCTTCTACTGCTTTCCCATGCCATAGCATAGAGCTGGATCAGAAGTGGAAGAGCCGGGGCTCAAATCCGCACCCACATAGGATGCCGGCACTTCAGTGGCTGCTTATTCAATACACCACAGCACTGGTCCCATAAATCTTGCTTTTAAATCTCTGCTTGGAAATTCTTTTTCCATATGAGACAAAGAACTGAGATAATAATAAATTCTCTGTTGTCATTTTCTTGTTACATTGAGGTTTTTGAAACCTCCATTGATCTCAGGGATTCAGAAATAGCCCCACACAGATCACAGAGCTTCCACCAAGTCTACAAGATCAGACAGATCTGGGATCTCTGGCCATCACCAGTGCATGAGGCAAGCAAAATGTAAGGGTCGCTCCACTCCTTGAAGTGGGAAAAGATTAAAGGACAAATAGGAGGAACATCTGTAAGGAGTGGCTGCTTCCTGAGTGCCCCTGTTTCTTCATAAATGTGAAACAGCTGTGTGGGGAGCAACCGAGACTAAATTACTGGAACTGCTAAGACTAATTCTATGCATCTGATCTCCCACCATATGGCGCTGAGAGGGAATAAACAACTTCCACACAGCTGCCTCACCAATTCGACTAACAAGCTGCAGGAGCTGATCCTGCTCCTGATTGGAGGAGAGCAGCATGCTCAGCGCATGGGGAGAGAACGCCAGCAGAGTTGGGATTGGTGGAAGAGGACTATAAAGGAGGAGAGAGACAACATGCAGGAGGAACATCGGAGGAACCCCTGAGAGAGCTGGCCGGCGGTGTGCTGCTCCTCCTCCGTGGAAGCGGGGGAAGTGGCAGGGGTGCAGCCCCTGCGTGGAGGCAGGGGGAAGCGGCAGCAAACCCGGGAAGGGCTGGGCAAAGAGAACAGCGCAGGGTCCGGTGTCCTTCCACTGCGAGTGGGGGAGCAACACAGCTGGAGGGAGAAAGGAGGGTGGGAGGGAGGTGGCTGCAGGGCCTCCCAGGTCCATCGTTTGCCCATGCAGGTCACCTCCTCCATGTCCATTAACCAGGGCTATGGGGAAGATACTCGAGGCCTGGGTTTAGAAGAGTCCCCTGCTCATCCAGACCTTCAGATGAGATCTAGGACCAACAGTTTTGGCCTCCCCAGGAAACCTCTTAGAAACGCAGATTCTCAGGTCCTGCCCCAAAACTGCTAATCCAGACAGGCTCTGTTCAGTTGACCCCTGGGGATCTTAAAGTTTAAAAAGGGCCAGGCTGAAGGACGGAGCAGATGAGGCCCTGGTGGTGGAAAGGAGGTGGGGTGCTGGTCAGAAGGTGGGTGTGGCCTGCAGGGGCCAATGGGAAAAGAAAGGTTATATAGACCAGTGCTATTCAAAATGCAGTCCATGGACCAGTGCCATCTACACACACCTCTATGGTAGAAAGATAGAACTTGAGATGAATGGAAACTCATAGCAGGTTGACATTCCAGGGACACTCAGGCTTACTTTTTTTCCCATTACATTTTCATTAAAAAGAGTTCCTCAGAGGAGGATTGAAATTTAAGGGAGGAACATCTAGCCCTATGTGGTGGAGTTTGAGAAGGGTGTTGTAGACCATCAATTCAGGCCTTGGCAGAAGGTTTGGGAAGCAGAATGAGCTTGGAGCCAGGGGGAGAGAGGCTGGCTTTGAGGATGTCAGGACCAGATGGGGCCACATGGGCTGGAGAACATGCTGGAAACCGAGTTTGGCAGCAGAAGCACTGGGGTGCCTGATACCTGACTGTGGAAAAGTAGGGATAAGGCCTGGGGGGCCACTTGCTGGGCAAGTCCCTACAAGGCACATCCTCGCAGGGGTAGGGAGCCTTTATTCTGCCAAGGGCCATTTGGATATTTATATGATCATTCGTGGGCCATACAAATGATAAGCTGAAAACAGCCTGCTATAGATTTATTGAATTTCACATCTCACCTGCAGTTGCCTTGACAGGGTCATACCAAATGATTTTGCTATCCTCATTTGGCCTGTAGGCCAGACATTCCACAGCCCTTAACTATAAAGGGACACAGCTCTTTAGGCTGAGCTGTTGTTGGGTCAGGAGCACCAATACCAGCCACCTGCTCATCCTCTGTACTAGATGTAGAGTGACCTTGGGCAAGTAAGTTCCCCTCTAAGTGCCTCAGTTTCCTCATCTCCATGTCTGCACTGGCATTGACATTCTTGGTCTTAGAGGCTCCTTTCAGTCCAGTGAATCTATTTTTGAAACAATAGATGCAATTAAGAAAGACGTATTTTGCTTATTTGAAAGGTAGAGTTACAGAGAGAAAGGGAGAGAGGGAGAGGTATCTTCCATTCACTGATTCAATTCTCAAATGAATGCAACAGCTGAGGCTGGGCCAGCCAGGAATCTTCAGCTTGGAATTCCATCCAGATCTCTGGCAATGGCCATCTTCTGCTTTCCCAGCAGTATTAGCAGAGCTGGATCAGAAATAGGGCAGCCAGGTTTTTCCCAGTGCTTATATAGGTTGCCAGCATCACACACCACAGCTTAAGCCACTGTGCCGCAACACCAACCCAAATATATGTGGTTTATTTCAATTTAACTGAGCCGAGAGCTGGTTTCTGGGATCTCAGTGCCTTGGAGGGGATTCAAGTCCAGTCATTTCTGAGAGAAGGGCTGGGAAGGCAGGGCTAGAAGAGTCCAGATGATAAATATGTTCATATTTTCCTATCTAGATTAGAAAGAGCAGAGCAATCACATTTGCAGGGTGAATAGTGTGCCAAACCCAGGAGGGTTCACAGCAGTTCCACTAACTGAGAAGGACCTTGGACAAATCTCTTCATCACCAAGACCCTCAGTTTCTCCATTTGTGAAGAGAATCTGTTGAATCTGATCCCAGTCTGGAGCTCATGTTTTGTTCTTTTCATGTCTACCCAATATCTTAGGTCAGATAATGATGGGCTTCTATGTAGGGGACCTGCTGGGCCTGCAGATGCCTTTGTGTCTCACACTCATTTGTGGATTCAGAGAGCTGACGTTTATTAACAGCCACATAGCTTTAGAAAATGTTCACATGGGTTTTTAAGTGCTAGAGCATGGATTTGAGCCTTTAATTTTGAGAATCAAGTACAGTCTCCTTCTGTTACTCTCAAGGCTGCATCCAAAAGAGAAGAGTAACAGAAAGCCTGTTGAGAATCTCAGAGCAGCCAATCCTAGTGGAGTTCATCCCCCAAGCTCAGGAGTCACCACGTCCTCCCCTTATGTGGTTCCTTCGTTAAAGAGGAAAGTCATGTCAGGACTTGGTCTGGGCCAGGCCAGGTGCTGGGACTTGGCTCCAACATGAAGTAGACCCAGTATGGATATTTGCCATCCCTCAGTTAACTAGGAAGACCCACATTGAATTGGATATCATAACACAAAGGCACCAGCCAAGGAGCCAATGTGTGTGGAAAGGAACAAGTTGGGGGCAGGGAGCATGGCTCTGCCTGTGGGCCTGGGTAAGTCCTCCCTTTGGAGGGAGAATTTGAAAGGAAACTGGGAGATTCAAAGCCAGAGAAGAGCAGAGCAAGGAAGGGCACTCTCATCCAAGGGGTCTTTGTTGAGTCATGGGACAGAGTGGGAAACATGGAACAGACTGGCTTCCCATGGCTAAGACTGACCTGAGAGATGTTACTTGGCCCACAGATTGTATGAAATACCAAATACCACAAAAAGGTTATGGAAAGAGGTGGGCATTTGACACAATAGTTAGGATGTCACTTGCAGAGAGGAGGGGGTATAGTGTAGTAGGCAAAGCCACTGCCCATGTTGCCAGCATCCTTTGTGAGCACCAGTTTGAGTCCCAGCTACTATATTTCTGATCCAGCTCCCTGCTAACATGCCTAGGAAAGCAGTGGGGGATGGTCCAAGTACTTGGACCCCTGCACTGATGTGTGAGACTCTGAAGAAGCTTCTGCTTCTACCACAAACCACCCAACTCTGGCCATTGCAGCCATTTGGGGAGGGAACCAGTGAAGGAAGACCTGGAATGAGATCCCAGCTCCCAGCTTCAAGCCCCAGGCTATTACAGACATAGCATGAGGGTTTTCTTTTTCTAACTCAAGTAAATAAATAAATGTATTTTTAAAAGGTAAGTTTATTTTGATTCAAAGCAATTTGAAATTTGTGCATTTTTTTTTCATAATTTATGTTTTCCATGAACTTTCTGAGGATCCCTCATTACAAAAAACCACTTAATCACCATTAATTATAGGCCAGTGCTGTATTTTTTTAGATTTATTTATGTATTTATTTGAAAGGCAATCACAGACAGAGAAAGGGAGAAAGAGACCAAGGGAGAGAGAGAGAGAGAGATCTTCCATCCATGGATTCACTCCCCAAACGACTGAAATTGCTGGAGCTGGGCTGATCAGGAGCCAGGAGCTTCTTCTTGGTTTCCCACATGGGTGCAAAATCACCTGGGGAATCTTCCACTGCTTTCCCTGCCACAGCAGCAGGGCACTGGATCAGAAGTGGAGCAGCGGGGACTCAAATCAGTGCCATATGGGATGCCAGCACTGCAGGTGGTGGCTTTACCAGACCCTCAGGATGCTTTATTTGGAAATCCACATTTATACTTCTCTGACGCATTTGGAAACTGAGCCAACATTCTCCATTGCAAGAAGTGGCTGGAGCAGAGCTGCCTCTCTGCCCTTTTCAGCTGTTTCCATGATTTTCTTGGGCCAAGAAAACGTCCTGGGTTGGGATTCCCTAATACATCCCTCAAGACCTTTTTTCCAGTCTGGTGACTGGCCTGAAGTCATAGGACCTAGGAGAGAGAAGAAGTAGGGGAGACTTAGTGTCTGGTGGGGGCTCCCCAGACAAAGGAGCTATCCTCCCTACACACTGTATAAATGGCTCCTCACCCTGAACCCCTTCTAGGAAGCCAGAGAAGGAGAGGAAGGTTCAGGTCTCAGTGACTTGGGGCCCTCTGATCCAGGGCGTGGTGAGCCAAATTTAACCCAAGAAAGGGCAGGGGAGAGTCTTTTCCTTTTTCTTAAAAAAAAAAAAAAAAAAAAAATCCACAATCAGCTTCTCCAGATTCTAATACACTCGCCACTGGTCTGCTTCTTGGTCACCCTAAGAGCACTTCCAATCCCTTCTAACTATTCACTTGGAAAAACAGCCAAACCTTTCTGTGCACCAAATATTTTCTTCTGAAGATTGTTAACAAAGTCAAAACACCTTCATCTTGGCAGCAAGCATTTCCAAAAGTTGTAACTGTTTCTGTTGCTGATGCCAAAACAAAGTTTTTTTCTAAGGCCAAATGATTCTGTAATGTTTGCAAAATATTCCCCACTCCTTTCCAAATACAGTGAAACATGAAAAACAGTAGCTTTAAAGAATATTGGCCAGCACCGCAGCTCACTAGGCTAATCCTCCACCTGCGGCGCCAGCACCCCAAGTTCTAGTCCCGGTCGGGGCACCAGATTCTGTCCCGGTTGCCCCTCTTCCAGGCCAGCTCTCTGCTGTGGCCCGGGAGTGCAGTGGAGGATGGCTCAAGTGCTTGGGCCCTGCACCCGCATGGGAGACCAGGAGAAGCACCTGGCTCCTGGCTTCGGATCAGCGCGATGCGCCAGCCATTGGAGGGTGAACCAATGGTAAAGGAAGACCTTTCTCTGTCTCTCTCTCTCTCACTGTCCACTCTGCCTGTCAAAAAAATAAATAAATAAATAAAAACAGAAGGAAAAAGAAGCACACCCCTTCCCTATCCCTCTTTGTCTCTTTCCATCCAGTCTTGTCATTGGAATTTCCCCAGGGACTGGTGATGTGGCAAAGAAGGCTAAGCCTCCACCTGCAGTACTGGCATCCCATATTGACATTGATTTGAATCCCAGGTGCTCCACTTCTGATCCAGCTCTCTGCTGATGTGCCTGAGAAAGAGCACCCATGTGGAAGACCTGGATGAGGTTCCTGGCTCCTGGCTTCAGCCTGGCCCGGGCCATTGTAGCAATTTTGGGGAGTGAACCAGCAAATGGAAGAGATTCTGATTTTCTCTCTCTCTCTGACTTTTAAATAAATAAATCTTTTTTTATAAAACAGATCTTACTGTTGATGAGGAATGGGTGTATTGGTGGCTTGATAACTGGTTGGCAAAGTCAGGTTGCAAGAAAAAGTAAAAATATCTCTGTCCTTAGAGGTATACAAGCAGGTACTTGGTTTTACTAGGATTCCCCACTGCAGCAGGCTTTCTGCCAAAAGCCTCTCTGATCCTAAAATGTGACAGCCTTGTTGGGATGTCCACAGTGTTCATGGTAGGGAAGCCAAAAATCATGGAACACATTTCTGTTCATGCTGAAGTTGAAATGAGGAAGAAATTAACTCACACCTCCACTGTATCTCTGAGTCCTGCTTATCCTTGCTGAGCCTCAGCTCCCTCATCTGTAAAATGGGTAGAACCTACCTCTCAGGTTTCCTGAAAGGATGGAGCCCAGTAGGCTGCAGGGAAGTATAATTGCTCAGTCTGTTGTTTTTTCCCTCCTTCCTTTTTCTCCCTCTCCAACCCATCCCACTCATCACTGGTCTCCTCCTTGGGTTTTCTTCTTTCTGTCTCCACCTCCATGGCCCAACCGTGCAGCACGCCCAGGGATTGGGCTCTGTCATTGCTCTCCTGTGCTTAGGGTCTAATGGGGATGAAGTGGGTGGCGGGTGCTGCTCTGGGTGAGTGTTCTAAGATGAAGGGGATCCATGAAGGCAGGGGAAGATGTCAGGGGAGGCTTCCTGTAAGAGGTGGAACTTGAACTGGGTCTTGAGGCTTCAGCATCAGGTACAAGGACCTGCAGGCAGGGCCCAGTATGAAGTGGGAGTGGCTTTCACACTGAAGGAGATGGGGCTGAGGGGCAGTCATCTGAGAATTAAGACAAACAAGAGTGAGAATATTGGATAAAGAGAAGCTTAGTGGCCCTTCGTCTTACCCTGGCCATGATAGCAGCAGCTCATGGGGGCAGGGTTAGCAGGTCTGTGACCACTGCCTCTGCACTCAGAGAACTGCTTAGATCCCGCTAGGGTCACTCACATGCACATGCTGACTATTCCCAGGGGCCTTGAAAGCCAAGAGGACAAGGGAGCCGCCCATTTTTGGGTGCCCTATGATCTCCCTTGGCTCCTTGGACACAGCAGGGCACACAGGGGAGCTCAGGGGAGGTCGCCATAATGGGTGGGCTGGAAGGTGGAGGCAAGGTTATGGGAGAGCTGGACTTGGTGGCTAGATGGCTAAGTTGGGAGTGGGTGGTTTGGCTGAGGAGATGGACTGTTAAAAGGAGGGGTAAGAGGCAAAGTGACTGGTGGATAGCAGGAGCAGGTAGGCCTATAGGCAGGTATATGGCCACAGTGGTGGACTGTTGAATGACTGAGCTGATGTTAGGGGACAGGTGTTGAAGCAGGGATAGGTGGGTGGATATTGGGACATTTGTAGCTATAGGTGCATGTGTCTGGATGTGAGAAGGGAAGTCTGTGTGTTATAGGTAGAGGTAGGCAGCTGTATGATAGGTTTGCTGATTGGCGAGGGGCCGTGAGTGGGTTTTATAGCTGCAGGTAGATGGCGTGGGAAGAGTACATGAGGAATGGGTATACTGGTAGGTTGGTAACTGGATGGCAGCAAGTCTTGGCAGATGTATTACTGGTTACAAATACGTTAGTAAACCTATGGGCGGGTTGATAAATGGGAGGGTGGTTGGGGTGGGATGGAGTAGAACCTGGGGTGTGCATATGCGCTGATAGATGGGTTGAGACAGGACAGGTGGAAGTGTTGAGTGACAAATGCAGGCAGACTGAAAGGTGGGTTAATAAACATGTGGGAGGATGCTTGGTCAGTGGGTTGGTATTGGATACAGGTGGGTGGATAGACAGGTGAGTGGACAGGTGGGAGGACACCTGGTGAGTGGCAGTGGTAGTGGATGTGCAGTAGGTGTGGGTGAGGGTGGAGGAAAGGAGGCTGTCAGCACTGACCTCCTTGTCTCTTGCAGGACACCAGATACACATGGGGGATTCCTAGCCCTGGAGCTCAGCACAGGAGTCACCAGTACTGAGTCCTGGGACACTGGATGAAATGGAGAACCCCTGCCTGACCCCTGGAACTCAGGCTGTCCTTGGCAGCCCCTGCTGGTATCCAAAATGCATGACACATGTGCTGTGGACTCAGCTGGCCTGTGGGGGAGACACCAGGCTCATCCTGCCTGCCTGCCTGGAAATGGGGCCAAGATGAGCCCAAGGGTTTGGCATGGCTGTACAGAGTGATCTTGTGACAGCAGCTGTGAACTCTTTCAGAGCCAGCCGGGACACCAGGAAGGACACAAACACTGCCCACTGAGTCTTGGGGTACCCACAAGCAAGTCAGGAAGCTGAGGAGGTGCCAAGAGGAGTAATTCCTGGGGAGGACAGGGAGTGGGGGCTCCTGAAGGAGGAATCAGCATACTGGCACAGCAGGGGTCACATGGCAGGGACTCAATAAATGCTTCTTGAGCCAGCTGCTCTCTGTGCTGTGGCTGCCCCTTCATCACCCTATCCTATTAGTCCATGGAGCCTAAAAGTATTCACACTGATCATGCTGAGGTGAGGGCCAGAGATGGAGACAGCTTGGATACCTTTGCAGTGCACAGGGCAGGATGGGCACAGGCTGGCAGGCCTGACTTGGATTCCAGAGTGTGGGTAGGAGATGGATCCTGAAACCCAGCCCTTAAGCTGGGAGGGTAAAGAAGCCACATTGGTTCTGAGAGCTTAGCAACATCACATTCTGACCCCATGGAGACCCTTTACTGTGTGTTTAGGCCATGTTTACATAAAACTGCAGGACTCAGATGCCTGGGGAAATGGATTCATGTCATCAAAGTAGGGAGCATGGAGTCAGAGAAAAAGTAATGAGTTTGAGATAATGGAGTCAGGGTGTGAACCAGTTTTGACTACAGAAATTCAATTATCTTCCAATAGGCCACATTCCTTCCCAGAACGATTTCTAGAGCTTTCCTCCAAGTGAAGTTATTCTTCACTCATCCATTTACCCACCCATCCTCCATCCATCCATCCATTCCTCACTCATATATTCATTGATCTACTCATCTACCTACCCACCCATCCATCATCCATCCTCTACCCATTGCAGCTGCATCCATTTATACATTCCCCATCTATCCATAATCTTGTCATCCTTCATATCAGGTTTCCATCCATCCATCATTCATCCAGGCACCTGTCTGTCCCCCATCCACCCATTCATTATCCATCCCTCCTTTGTCCTTGTTAGAATTAGACATCCATCTATCATCTTCCCATGTATTAGTAATCCTCATTGCTCTGCTGTCCATCTGCTTACCTGGTTACTAATATAATCCATTGTGCCCTCATCTGTGCTGGGCACTGTGGCAGGCACTGAGACAGGAACTAGAACACCCAGAGGTAGTATCTGTCATCACAGCTCCAGGAAGGGCAGGGCAGAGAACTACAGTGTGCAAAGTGCCGTGGTGCCTGGCTCTGTGGCCAGGCTGTCTGAATTCAGCTTCCATTTCCCCTACTTAGGCCCTTGGGTGAGCCACTTGACTATGTGTCTCATTTTTCTCACCCACTAGATCATTGCAGCTATCCTGTTAACATAGAGAATGAGGATGAATTGAGCAAATGCATGTGAAAGGTTTGGAGCAGAGCCTGGTACACAGAAAATGCTTGGTAAGAGTTTACATCGTGACTATGACTCAAGGCCTGTGCAGGCCCAGAGGCAGTACTTGCTAGGACACACAGCAGTGGTAACAATGATACTTGAGTCCAGACATGAAGGTTGCTGAGAAAGAAGGGACATCACAAGGACCCTCAAATAGTCCAGGTGGCAGGGATGGGGAAAACAGGGTGGGAAGGGTGCGGGGAATTGCAGCTGCAGAGGTTGGTGGGGCCAGGTCTGGAGAGCCTTGAATCCTCATGATTTTGCTGACAATACTGTATAGGTAAAAGCAAAATAAGCATTTCAGTAAAAAGAACAAAGGCTAGCTTCAAGAAAACTGAAATAAGCCTTGGTGTATGTGATGGTTATGCTGTGTGGGTGACCCAAGAGAGCCATAGCCATGAGGGACAGGAGAAAGGTGGGAGGGACCACAGACACTTGGTTTTCCAGGCCTCTTGTCTTCTCCTGGACATTGTCAGGGCTTGGGCTGCAAACTCTCTTCCAGTGAAGCAGGAAAGCTGCTGATTGGATCAGAGGAAGCACTTTCATGTGACTAACGGATAACTGAGTGTTACTTTGAGGGTTGTTCTCATGTAGGGAGGAAATGACTGTGCCTGAATTGAGAGGAACAAGGCATCACCTGGTTTGAAGGCACGGTGTGCATGGGTGACACCCAGAGGCCTGGATAGGGAAGGAAAGTCCTCCCACATTTGCAAGCAGCTTTCTCAGCTGACCTTCCCCCATGCTAAGTGGATATGTCCTCAGCCCGCTGGGAAGGCTGCTGGCTTTGGGTCTGCACCTTTTAGTATAGACACCCCTACAGTGGGTGTGAGCACAGCCCACAGAATTCTCACACAGCTTTGTGCTAACCCTGGTTCTGGAATCCTGTGTCTCTGTAGCTGCACACCCTGGGCTCATGTGTGCTCACCAGCCTCTCTGCTGCCTGGTCACACACATGAACATCAGACTACATATGGGGAAGGACCAAGCACATACTTTAATACAGTCCAGAGTTGTTTTTTTTTTTTTAAGTATGAGGTCTATTTTATCATATGAATTGGATAAACATTGCTGGGATGATTCAGTCTAGAAGGTTACAAATCAGGTATGTACCTCCTCATAGGAATTACAATGACACATGTTATTAGCCATAAAGTAGGGAGAAATGTTAGAATATGGATGGAGAACTCCCACTTTGAATGAAAGTGATATGTATATATGTAAGTGCATATATGCACACACATACAACATACATATATATGTAATCACTTAAATGAGAATAAATTTAAAATTCACACTTAATCATCAAGGAAGTAAAAGTGTGACTAAAAATAACCACATTTGAAAACTAAAATAGAACTTCTGGAAATGAAAGAAATTAAAAGATTTGAATTAAAAGCTCAATGGAAGACTTCACAACAGGAAAGATTGCAGCTGCAGAGGGGTATAGAGTGATATGCATACATTGGAAGACCTTACCCAGAATGCAGTACAAGGAAACGTGCTTGAAAATGACCAAGAGGTCAAGAGCCATGGAGGACAGAGAAGTCTCACTATGCCTCTAAGCAGAATGGCAAGAGGCAATAACAGGAAAAGACCACACTCTCAAATATAATTATTTGCCCACGAACACTATTGGTTACAGTAAGTTACATTATGCTTTAGTGACTGATTAACATAACAACAGTTTGTCTCTCACATTACACTCCCACTACAGGTTACAGGGAGCTGTTCCACCCAGTTACGCAGGGACTCAAGAGAGGAGACTCTACTAATAGCTGTGTCACCCAGAGCGGCAGGACCCATAAGATCACTGCAGAAAAGAAAGAGGGACGTAGAGATGACAAGTTCCTACTGATTTTGTTTGGTGATGGGACTTGTCTCCTTAAGCGTTAGTCTGTATTGACTGTAGAGCTACAAAGTCTCAAAGTAACCACAAGAGAAATTGGGAAAGTTAGAGGATCAGATGGATATTCAGTAATATCAACTTTGTTTTCTACGGCTGTGTTTCAAAATATAATTAAATAGGGGCAATTTAGAGAAACACCAAGAAAGTTTATCATCAAAAAGCTTGTAATTAAGGAACTAAACATCAAGAAGAAGGAAAATGATCTGAGGACTGTCTGAGATATGAACAGGAAGGCTGAGTAAAGTAAAAGTATACTGTTGGGAACAGCTGAACAAATATGTGAAAAACACACATAAAAATAAGTATAATTTGTGGAGAAAAAATTATATTCTGGGGGCTAGTGCTGTGGCACAGCAGGTTAAAGCCCTGGCCTTCAGTGCTGACATCCCATATGGGCGCCAGTTCAAGTCCCGCCTGCTCCACTTCTGACCCTACTCTCTGCTTATATGCCTGGGAATGCAGCAGAGGAGGGTCCAAGCCCTTGGGCCCCTGCACCAGTGTGGGAGATGGAAGAAGTTCTTGGCTGCTGGCTTCAGATAGGCTCAGCTCCAGTCATTGTGGCCATTTGGGGAATCAACCAGCAGATGGAAGACCTCTCTCTGTCTCTCCCTCACTCTGTAGCTTTTTTAAATAAATAAAATAAAATAAAATAATATTCTTGGGGCCGCTGTTGTAGTACAGTGAGTTAAGCCACTTCTTTTGACACCAGCATCCTATATTGGAACAGTGGTTCCATTTCTGATCCAGTCCTCTGCTATATTCCTGGGAAGGAAGTGGATGATGGTCTTTACTTATACCCCTGCCACCCACATGGGAGACTCAGATGGAGTTCTTGGCTCCTGGCTTCTGCCTGGCCCAGCTCTGGCTCCTTTGGCCATTTGGGGAGTGAGCCAGCAAATGGAAAATCTCTCTCTGTGTCACTCCACCTTTAAAAGGAATCAATATTTTTAAAACCACTAAAAATAATACTTTGTAAAGTACAAGTAAAGACAGAAGTTAAAGTATTCTTCCCTAATTGCAAACTATGGGACATTATTAAGATATTAACTTTAGACTTTGTTAGGTAAATTAAGCATGTCCTGATTTCAAGAACCAACTTGAATAACAGAAAATTTACCACACAGACTGGAATAAAGAAATTTAATCAATAAGAAAGAGGAAAGAGGGAGAAAAAGAAATAAAGTCAGAAGAAATAGTTATAAAAATGGACAACATGAATAAATTTAAATATATCCATAAAGTAGAATGAATTAAGCTTCCAGTTGGATGAGAGGTTATCATTGTATCAAAAACATGTGTATGTTTTACACCTAAGATGCTAATAAAGAGAACTTGAAAGCCAAAAGATAAGATACTTTAAGCAAAGATTAACCAAAAAGTGTATGCATTTCATGTTAATAGATTTTAGGGCAGAAAATCTTAAAGGAGGTCATTTAATAAGGATAAGAGATTTAGCTCATTAGGAAGAGGAAATTATACTTTTTTTTACAAATCTGATAGGAGCTTCAATAATTTAAAATTTGACAATAATAAATTCTTCAGTTTACTAAATCATTAATATATCTGAGTAACTGATAGATAAGATGTACCAAAACTCATTAAGGATATGATAGTTTAAATAATACAGAAAGCAGCTGCTGGTGCCTGACTTTGCCCCACGTGTGGAAGTTGGTTATAATGGAAGTAAAGGGGAAAAAAATTTTCACAAGAAAGAATATGAAGCCATCTCAAGGAAAAAAGCAGATTTCCTAAAAACAGTGATTCTGTTTCTTCAAAGACATTCCCAAGGAAAGTTACTGAGGAAGGTGGACCTAAAATCACATCAAAGAACTTTGAGAAGAGTGCCACAAAACCTGGGAAAAAGGGTGTGAAGCAGTTCAATACTAAGCAACAAGGGGACAAAGGATTGAAGAACAAATTTCAGGCAGCAAATAAATTCAACAAGAAGAGAAAATTCCAGTCGGACAATAAAAGTGATGAATCAGCAGCCAAGAAACCCAAATTGGATGACTTCAAAAAGAAGAAAGAACTGAAGCAGAGCAGGCAACTGAGTGATAAAACCAACTATGACATTATTGTTCAGGCAAAGCAGATTTGGGAGATCCCGAGAAGACAAGACTGTGACAAAGACAAAAGAGTAAAGTTAATGAGTGACTTGCAGAAGTTGATTCAAGGGAAAATTAAAACTATTCCATTTGCACATGATTCAGCTCATATGATCCAGTGTTACATTCAGTATAGTAATGAAGAACAGAGAGAACAGGCATTTGAAGAACTGCAAGGTAATTTGGTTGAATTAAGTAAAGCCAAATACTCCAGAAATATTGTTAAGAAATTTCTTATGTATGGAAGTAAACCACAGGTTGCAGAGATAGAAGTTTTAAAGGCCATGTGCGCAAGATGCTGCGGCATGCAGAGGCGTCAGCCGTTGTGGAGCATACCTATAATGACAAAGCCATCTTGGAGCAGAGGAACATGCTGACAGAGGAACTCTATGGAAATACATTTCAGCTTTACAAGTCAGCAGATCATCCAACTCTGGACAAAGTGTGAGAGGTACAGCCAGAAAAATTAGAGCTTATTATGGATGAAACAGATTCTAATGCCAATGGCTCAAAAGGAAGCTGTGATTAAGCACTTGTTGGTGCATAAAGTATTCTTGGACTTTTTTACCTATGCACCCCCAAAACTCAGATCACAAGTGATTGAAGCTATCCAGGAAGCGGTGATCTACCTGGCACACACACACGATGGCGCCAGAGTGGCCATACACTGTCTCTGGCATGGAACGCCCAAGGACAGGAAAGTGATTGTGAAAACAATGAAATCTTGCGTTGAGAAGGTGGCTAATGGCCAATACTCACATTTGGTTTTACTGGCAGCATTTGATTGCATTGACGATACTAAGCTTGTGAAGCAGATAATCATATCAGAGATTATCAGTTCCTTGCCTAGTATTGTAAATGACAAATATGGAAGGAAGGTCCTGTTGTATTTACTAAGCCACAGAGATCCTGCCCATACAGTGTAAGAAATCATCGAAGTTCTACAGAAAGGAGATGGAAATGCACCCAATAAGAAAGATACAGAGATCCGCCGATGTGAGCTCTTAGAGTCCATTTCTCCAGCTTTGCTAAGCTATCTGCAAGGACACGCCCAGGAGTTGGTGCTAGATAAGTCTCTGTGTGTGTTAATGTCCAGCGTTCTTGGATCTGCCACTGGGGATGTTCAGCCCGCCATGGATGCCATCGCCACCCTGGCAGCAGCACCCCTGCATCATGGCAGCAGTGACGGAGAGCTTCATGTTGCAGAACATCCTGCAGGACATCTGGTTCTGAAGTGGTTGATAGAGCAAGACAGAAAGATGAGAGAAAGTGGAAGAGAAGGATGCTTTGCAAAAGCACTGGTAGGGCATGTTGGTGTTAAGAACCTGAAGTTGGCCGGCGCCATGGCTCACTAGGCTAATCCTCTGCCTGCGATGCCGGCACACCGGGTTCTAGTCCGGGTCGGGTGCCGGATTCTGTCCCGGTTGCTCCTCTTCCTGTCCAGCTCTGCTGTGGCCAGGGAGTGCAGTGGAGGATGGCCCAAGTGCTTGGGCCCTGCACCTGCATGGGAGACCAGGAAAAGCACCTGGCTCCTGGCTTTGGATAGGCGCAGTGCGCTGGCACTGGGGGGTGAACCAACAGAAAAAAGGAAGACCTTTCTCTCTCTCTCTCTCTGTCCACTCTGCCTGTCCAAAAAATAAATAAATAAATAAATAAATAAAAAATAGAACCTGAAGTCATGGGCCAGTGTCAATTGAGGTGCCATATGCCATAATCCTTTCCAGCCTTCTCTAGAGCTCTGACCAAGAAGTTACAGGCAAAGTCTGAGCTAGATTGAAAAGCCCGATTCCCACGTTGGAAAAAACAAAAATGCCAACAAAGGAGTAGAAATTCTGCTTGAAAAATTGATTGCATAGATGGAGAAAGTGAAGAACAAAATGGGATCATTTTTCCTATCTTCTGTTTTCCAAGTGCAGAGTGACAGGGCCCACCTTGTTGGTAATTGGGTGCTGCATATAAGCTGCTTCTTTATATAAGAATCTGTTTATAAAATTATTTTTAAAATAAAAAAAATACAGAAAGCTTAATCTGAAAATAGATTCCTGCATTACAAATGCAGGTGTACAGATTGGTCTTGGTCATGCATGGAATACTGTAAGAATTGACCACTCATTAGGCTTTAAAGCATATCTTAATTTTCAAGTAAACTGGTTTATTTTTTATTTTTCAAATTAATTTATTCTCCTTTTTATTTGAAAATGGAGGAGAATGGGTAAGGTATCTTCATTGCTGATTTACTCCCCAAATGGCCCCATACCCAGGGCCGTGCCAGGCCAAGGCCAGAAGCCCAGAGCTCAATCTTAGGCTCCCACATGGGAGGCAGGTATTCAAGTGCTTGAGTGATCACCTGATCACCTGCTGCCTCCTAGGGTGCTCATCAGCAGGAGTCTGAACTCTGGAAGTGCAGCCATGACTCAAAGCTAAGCACTCCAGTATGGAATGCAGGCATCTCAAGTAGCATCTCAATCACTCTGCCAAATACCTGCCCCAAGGAATTGGTTTTAAACATTATATTTCCTGATCACAATTCCACTAATCAGACATTATTAGCTGAAAAATGAGGTTCAAAGACACTGAGTTAGAAAGTTGACACACTTCCAGACAACTCACCAATCAAGGAACATGTCATAATGGAAAATAGAAAAATGTTTTGAATTGAACAATAATCAAAACCAAAAAATGTACCAACTTTACTGAAACACATACAGTAAAGTAGTGCTTCATGGGAAATTTAAGCAGTAAATATTTCTATCAGGAATGAAGAAATGCTGAATATTGCTGAGCTAGGCATCCATCAGAAATTACAAGAACTATAGAATTAATTTAAAGACAGCAGAAAGAAAGTATTAAGGACAAGCTCAGCAATTAATGTAATAAAAAGAAAATATAAAATAAGACCAGCAATACCAAAAATTAGGTTTTCAAAGAGGTGAATGAAATCAAAATGATCTGGCCTAATTAATCAAAAAGAAGAGGTGCACATCAAGGAGGGACCCGGGCCAGGAGCTGCCACAGGATGTTGTGTGTGAGGAAGGCACAGCCTGGGAGACACTGAACCTCCAGGAGCTTGGGTCCAGGTCAAGGCCAAGGCTAAGGAGGTACAGGCCTCACAGCCGCAGGAGCCACCCCCAATTGAATGCAGCAGCTCCACAGCCACCATGGGAGTCCCTGGACCTCCAGATGCCCTCCAGCCACAGAGCTGGGAACTGGTCACCAGGAGCAGAAGTGGGCACAGAACAACCAGAGGAGGGAAGTTGAGAGGGTAGAGTGGACACACAGCGCCACGAGGACTGAAAGTGCAGCCTGAGTCGCTGGGTGCCACTGAGTACCTGGACAGAGATGTGGAGGCAGAGAGCCAGCCGCCTGGCCCAGCCCCTTCAGGCAGGCAGAGCACAGGCACACACCTCTATCTATCACTGCTGTGGTGCAGTTCCAGTTCCAGAGTTTCACAAACCGTTAGCACACACTGTGAAGAATGAGGAGGAGGGCATGGCCTCGCTTGAGAAACAGGCCATCACTGACAAAAGGGCAAAAAATGGTAAAGAAGAGGTTTCCAAGCACATGGTTACCATGAGAGAAGTTCTTTAGAAATCAAATAGAAAAGAGCCCCAAACAGAAGCAGTGGCACAACCTGCACAAGCACTGTGTGATAGTGGGCCCCTTAGCAACCAGGTAGCTCATTACAGCTCACTGACTTGATGTGAGAATCTGCAGACATAGCTCTAAATTGTGGAGCAGTGTTAAGAATGCATCAGAAGTGAGCAATACGCAAAATCATTGTATGGTTGGAACAGTTGTACAATTTCTTCAGGTAAGTTGCAATGTCAACATTGGACATAGTTTCAGATACCTTTGCCACATTCAAGGTATTACATACCAGACATAAATCCCTTAGTGCAGAATTTTTGGAGCAGCATTTGGGTAGGTTTTTCAGTGAATATGAGCAGTTATTTCATTCAGAAAATGAGATAAATAGACAATCACCCAAGCTTCTCAGTGAACTGATAGACACAACTTCCCAATGATGACTAAACACTTCAGTAAACCTAAGAACCTCAAGTTCATGATGAATCTTCCATGAGACAAGTCACAAAATCCAGGTTTAGGCCTTTCCTGTTTTCAGGGTGTTTGTGGTCAATCCAAATAAGACACAGCCCATTCTAGACATCCTCCTCAAGAACCAGACCAAACTCATCGAGTTCCAGAATGACAGGACCAAGGACAAGCTGTTTACTCATGAGAAACCTTGCTTAGTTCAACAGATCAGGGATTTGAAGAGACCAGTCCAGCAAGAAGCTGATTTCCAGTAAACACCTAAAATATTAAATCTAAGTTCAGAATTTGCTGTTAGCTACTTAACATCAGGCACCATTAGTGATTCATGAGGAACATTACTGCTAATCTGCTGTTATGTGAAGAGTGTTTCATTCGACCTTTCATTTTTGGTTTAGGTTGGAGAACGTAGCTGCTGCTGCTTGCACATTAAACACACATGGTTTTGTCTTGATCCTTGTGATTTCAGAATTCAAAGACTGCCAGCTACTGGAGTTCTGAACATGGCTAGATTCCAGAGTGAATATATAGATGAGTGTGGTTAGGGAAGTGGGCACCGATATTGTCAAAGTACACCTGTGTATTGGCATTCATCCTGATGAAGATCAGAGCACAGTGTGGCATCAACTTGTGTGCCTCTGCTGAAGCCAGACTGCACAGAGCTTTACTTAAAATTGGAGGGGAACTGTGTCCAAGATGTGAGCTTTGGGGAGGGTAGCAAGTGGAAACAATTACATAATGCAGGCTTCAGATAGTGTGATCTTCCCCACTTGTATCCTATTTTAAGAGTGGTAACTTAACCAACTGCTTTCCTCTTGCTCCATGTTGTATGTTTTCAAGTGCTTTAAGGAAATGTTTTGGGGCATCTTCCTTTGGACCATGAGCCTTCCCAATGCATGACTTCCAGGATAGCTGGACTTACAGTGTTACTTAGAGGCCTCTATGGAATCCAGGTAACCTCTCATTCCAACTAGACAAAATTTAGAAAAATAAGAATATAGAGTTGCATGCATAAACTAAAATAATTAAAGATGGGAAAGAAAGACAGTCATATATTGCTAGTACAATGAGAGACCAAAATAGGCAAGCAAAGGACAAACCAAAAGATAAACTGTGGAAAAGATTTTTTTCTAAGCTGATTTACTATAGAAAAGTGAATAAAACAAGAAAGAGTGATGGTTTTTGGCTATGTCGTATAAGTGCCATTAATATCAATTACACTTTATTGGAAACCAAAGTAACATGTCAGAAGTAAATACAAGTCAAACAAGTGGAGTAATTCCTGAATTTCTTTCATTTTATTCTACTTGGCATTGAAATGATTTTTTTTAAATCACTACAATTTTGTGAATTTAACCATCAACAAGAGAAAAAACATGTATAACTAGGAATAAATGCATATAAAATATAGAATATAATATAGAATAATATAGAATCCCTGAAATATTCCCTGTAAATATTCCAATTTTAATTATTTAAAAAATTCATTTATTTGAAAGGCAGGGTTACAGAGACCAGCAGCTCAGAATTCCATCCAGGTCTTTCACATGGGAGATGTGGTCATCTTCTGCTGCCTTCCCAAGTGCATTATCAGGGAGCTGGGTTGGAAGTGGAGCAGTCAGGACTTGAACCTGCACTGTGACATTAGATGTTGGCGTGGGAAGCAGCAGCTTCACCTTCTGTACCACAGCACTGGTCCCTAAACCACTAATAATGCAACCATCTCAAAAATCTGTAAGCTTCAAGATTCAATACCATGAAACATTCCTTTAAAATGAAAGTAGTTTATTCCCAATTTATCTCTTTTGTCAGGTGCTTTCTTTAACAAGTCACCCACTGCCTGCGATAGTTGTATGTGTCCCACAAAAAGCATGTGTTGACAATTTCATCCATTACACAACAGTGTTGGGATGGGAGACCTAATACATGCTGATGAGGCTATTAGCACTTCCACCTGGTGAGTAGATTATCAAAGTAGTGAGCTTGTGACTGTAGAAACTAAAAGGGTGTGGTGGTCTCCTTCACTCTCAATGTCACTCTCCTCCAGAACCTTGAGCCACTATTTCTATTCACAATAAATTACCTTGTCTACAGTAGTCATAAAAGCAACACAAAAGGGAGTAGACATTCTGTACACATATCTCTTCCTGACTGAAAAATGTTGAGTTACAGATATGTCACAAAAGTGGAGATATCTGTATGTATCACTTGCATGTAGCAATTCCTTTGAGAAATGAAATTGTTTAAGCAAAAGCTTCTTTGGGTTTACTCTGTGGTGTTTCAAGAACAGGAATTTCTGTGCTGTAGCTTTTCAAACTAACAGATTTTACACCTCAACACGTTTTTAAATTGTTTTTACACATTAATTCTTTAAAGTTGGGTATCTAAGCTGGACAGAAAGTGACGCCTGAATTTGCCAACTGTGCTCCTGTCGAGTCGGGGTCTCTACCCAGTAACAGGACCAGAGCCCTAACTCAAAAGCGAGCGAGTTGGGAGCAGGCATTGCTGAAAGGCCAAGGAAAGGGGAAATGCACTAAGGAAGAGAGGTTATGCCCAGACCTGGGGTCCCGGAATCCTCTTCCTGTCTGGTGGCTCTTGTGATAAAGTAAGAAGAGATCAAATCCCAGGGATCCTCTGTCCAGACACGGGGACGCCCGGAGCTGCCACAGGCCCATCCCAGGGTCCCCACTGTGGCTCCCTGGCTGAGGTCTCCCCGGCCTGCTGGGATTCATACTTTGAGTGAGGATTGAATAGATCATTTGTGTAGTTCATGCAGCTGTGTGGATGAGCGTTGGATGTGTTTGGGGCTAAAACATGAACGTAGATCTCCTTAGAGGAGAGGAGATGAGGTTGTGATCACACAGACAGAGTTGACCATTTCCCATGTCCAACTTGGATGTTACTCTGGATGCTTGTGCCACCCTGGAGCACTGACCAGAGCTCCCTGGCCACACCCAGCACACACCTCTTGGTACTCACTGAAAGTGCAGATGTTCCACTAAGCCACAGAGGCATAGTTCAAAGATAAAAGCCACCAGAGGAAAAAACCAGCAAGTATCTCCACAAATGCCTAAACATAAACTCAGAAGTTCTGTAAACAAGAATAAGAAGACATCATGACCTCCCCCCAAAAGAAACTCAACAATATTTCAATATCAGAATGTGAAGATGAAGAGATTGATGAAATGCTGGAAATAAAATTCAAAAAAGATTAATCATAGGATTATTCAAAAGCAATCAGAAGCAAATCTACAAAATAAAGAAATGTATAAATTACTTGAATGAAAATTTTTCCCATGAGAAATTGAGATTTTTAAAGAGAAATCAAAATGAAATATTAGAAGAATGCAATAGATCAAATGAAAAATGTAATATAAAGCCTTAACAAAAGGTGAGGCAGAAGGAAGAACATCTCTGAGCTAGAAGACAAATCTTTGGAAATTTTTTCAGACTACACCCACATGGGAGATCTGGAAGTAGCCCTCACTTTGGATCAGCTCAAATCTGGCCACTGAGGCCATTTGGGGACTGAACCAGTGGGTGGAGGACTTCTCTCTGCCTCTGCCTTTCTGTATTTCAAATAAATAAATAAATCTTCTTAAAAAATGTACATGCATTCTTCTATATATAGGGGAACCAAAAGATTCCACTAAGAGACTACTGGAACTCATAGGATATGAGTTTGGTAAAGTTGCAGGATGTGCAAAAAATCAATAGCCTTTGTATACCCAGACAATGCCATGCTTGACAAAGAACTTACAAGATTAGTCCCATTCAAAATAACAACAAAAATTTTCAACACCTTGAAATAAATTTAACCAAGGAGGTGAAAGATCTCTATGATGAAAATTAAAGAAAGAAATAGAAGACACAGAAAAATGGAAAAATCTTTTATGTTCATGGATTGGGAGAATTAATATCATCAAAATGTCCATATGACCAAAAGCAGTTTTGACAAAGGAGCTGAAATCAATCCCTGGAGCAAGGACAGTCTCTTCAACAAATGGGCCGGGAGAACTGGATCTCCACATGCAGAAGTATGAAACTGGACCCCTACTTTACATCTTATACAAAAATCCATTTACAGTGGATCAAAGACCTAATTCTACAACCAGGTACCATCAAATTACTACAGAACATTGGAGAAACTCTGTAAGACACTGAAATAGGCAAAGACTTCCTTTTTTTTTTTGACAGAAGCACAGGCGGATTATGTCAAGCTAAGAAGCTTCTACACTACAAAAGAAACACTCAGCAAAGTGCATAGGCAACCAAAAAAATGGGAAAAAATATTTGCAAACTGTGCAACTGATAAAGGGTTAATATCTGGACTCGATAAAGAACTCAAGAAATTTAACAACAACAAAACAAACAATCCAGTTGAGAAATTGGCAAAGGACCTGAACAGGAGTTTTTCAAGAGGAAATTCAAATGGCCAACAGACACTTGAAAAAATGCTCAGGATGACTAGCTATCAAGGAAATGCAAATCAAAACCACAATAACTGTGGGCATTTGGATAATGACCCAGCAAATGGAAGATCTATCTGTCTGCCTTCAGGTTCTCTTCAAATAATTAACTGGAAACTTGGTGCCCTCCCACAGTTCCCTTGTGAGAATAGTAACTATGGAGAAATTCCTAAGGGAATTCCACCATTTCCTATAGAGTACAAGTTCTCCTGGTGTGACCACGCTGAACATGAAGGAGCATACACTTGATATGAAGCTGAGCTCAGCAGAACTGTTTGTACTGAATTGTCAGGGCCAAGATAAGGCTGAGGCAAGAGCAGGCACTTAATAAAAAATCCAAGGAGGTACCTGCTCTGATCGTGGATTAAGACATATAGCTGGAAATAATATGAAAGCAAATGTGTAGGTGTAGTAAGCAGGATCACTTTTTAAGTAAATCTAATGGCTCACTGATTTGAACCTAAATATATTACATCATGTGGGAGTACAGTGTCCTAAAAAGGCTGAGCAGATGGCATTAACTGCAAAGTAACAATGGTTCTTTTTTGATTCATTACCTTGTCTGTCGTTTCAAAATCCAACTCCAAATCCAATTAAACTAGCCTCATTACTTGCACCTTTCACCCACAAAGAATAGTTAGTTATTTGGAGCGGCATTTGGTGAAAGCAGTAAGACCACCACTTAGGATACTCACATCCCATATCAGAGTGCCTGGATTTGAGCTCTGGCTCTACTTCTACCTCCAGTTAACTGCTGATGCTCTCCCTGAGAGGAGGTGGTGATGACTCTAGCAATTTTTTTTTTTTTAAGATTTATTTTATTTATTTGAAAGGCAGAGTTGTAGAATGAGGTAGAGAAAGAGAGAGAGGTCTTCCATCCGATGGTTCACTCCCCAGGTAACCACAACAGCTGGAGCTGCGCCGATCTGAAGCCAAGAGCCAAGAGGCAGAATCACTCACTGTCCTGCACAAATCCAGACAGTGTGTGTGACAACTCCAATGGAGGTTGACCAAGATATTCCTGGCAGTTCAGAGAAACTAAAGCAAAATGTGAGCTGGAATTGAGTTCTGAAGTAAGCCTGCCAATAGAAATTCAAACGATAATGAAGGGTAAGAGGGCTTTAACAGGATCAGTGTCTTCCAAAGTTATCGAGGTAGAAAGCCACCTCTATGCACCCCTCCACGGACCCCTCTAAAGCCACCTCACTCACCTCGGAAGTTGGATCGATTTCTGTCTCTCCTGCAGCCAGCAGAAGTTCCACCCCTTCCTCCACCTCCCCTATCAGATTTAGATTTGGGAGGTGGTGATTTTGGTTGAAGTCTCTCAGTTTCCTCTGTACATCCAGTCAGGTAGGAATTTGGAGAGCTGAAATAGGATGCATAGGTCTCTGCATTGTAGTTGCTATTTGTAAGTGTTGGTCCAACTGTGAGCCAGCCTGAAATGGAGGAGAAAAATATTATCCTTTTTAGTTGCAACCCTCTTTTCTCTTATTGAATCTTTAGGGGCTAGTTCAAATCCCCAGTGCATTCTTGTAAAGATGTTCCTATCACCAACCCAATAGTGATCTCTTACAGAATGAATAACACTTAATCATGATCATATTTTGAAAACTTCCTATTTATAATCTTGTTTCTCTTCGGTTTTTACCTAAAGGAGTTGAAAACTTACATCTACACCAAAACCTGTACACGGGCATTTATGGCAGTTTTATTCCTACTTGCTAAAACCTCAAAGCAACTGAGGTGTCCTTCAGTAGGTAAACGGATAAAGTGGGTACAATTAGACAGTAGGATACGATTCAAAAGTGAGCTCTCAAGCCATGGAAAGGCAGGGGAGAACCTTAAATGCCTATTACTAAATGAAAGAAGCTGATCTGAAAAGGTCATATACTATATAGACAATTGTAATAACACAACAACAACAACAAAAGACAGGATCACAATAAAAAGACTGCCAGGGATTTGAGGTGTGGGTAAATGGAGTAAGTGGAGCACACAGGCAGGATTATCAGGGCAGTGAAACTATGCTGTGTGATCCAACAGTGGGGGATGCATGTCCTCACACATTTGTCTAATCCCTCAGAACACAGACTACCAAGAGTGAACCTTAATGTAAACTACAGACCAGGGTGATGACTCGTCAATGTAGATTCACCAGTTGTAACAAACGTATCATTGTGGTGGGGGTGGCAATGATAACAGAGGAGATGATGTGAGTCTAGGGCACAGAGTATATGGGAAATCTCAGGAACTTCCTCTCAATTTTTGTATGAACCAAACATTGTTCACATTTGAAGTTCAGCAAGAAGATGACTCAAATACATTAGAATTTTAGTTTATACCACCCTGTGTCTGTTTCCTTTATAACCATATCTCAAAGAATCAAAGTTGTTTTTGTTGTTGAAATTGAGGTCATACCTGGTCGAATTGTACTATCTCTTCCAAACAGATGAAGGCATCTTCTACCAAGACAGAAATGCTCAATTATATGAAAAATTTCTACAGGTTTTTCTATATTGCCAATTTCAGGTTCTTCTGTGATAATTAAGTCAATGTCAACATTAGCGTGAATAAAGTCCCCATCTGTGCTACGCTTCACAGTTCCTTTGATCCCCATAAGACAGTGTTCCTAAATAAGAACAGACCAATTATTTTTTTTTCTTATCAATAATCTTACTTCATAACATTTTATTTATACTTCTGATTTCCTCAGTTCCAAAACAATCCTTATTTCTACAAATTTTTGGGATATAGTTCTGTGGGCAAAAAGAGGACAGACTTTAGAAACATCTGGATGGTTGTAGAAAGACTGTCAGGCAAACAGGAAAAGCAGTTTTTCACTCTACATTTAGTACTTTCAGAAGACAGCTCTTTGACACCAGATGTGTGGGTTTTCACACACCAAGTAACTACACTTCTCCTCAGACACTATAATTCAGTTCAATTCTGACACAATCTATACCTAGTGTGTACCTCACAGGTTAAGGACTTAGTCCCACAAGACTGACCCCCAACTTCAGATACCAATCACGACTTGTCAATGTGCTTTTATAACTGACAGGCTACAGATTGGAGTGTCTAAAGACCCCCTCCTCGGGTTCAATCACTTGCTGGAGTGGCTTGTGAAATTCAGTAAGTGCTTTAATTACTATTACCTGTTTATTGTAAAGGGATGTAACTCAGGAACAGCCAGATGGAAGAGATGCTTAGGGCAATGTACAGGAGAAGGGATGTGGAGCTTCCAGGCCCTCTCTCTGGGTGCACCATGTTCCCCCAGCAACTCTATAGGTTCACCAACCCAGAAGCTCTCCAAACCCTGTTCTTTTGGAAACTTTGTTACATAGCTATAATTCCAACCCCAGAAAGTCTGAACAAGTAAGATCTTCCACCAGTGGCTCCCTAAAGAGTAAAGAGCAAAGGCGGTTAAAGACTGATACTAGCAAAGCAGAATCAACATGAAGCAGAAGTTCTCAGCAGTTCTTCAGTAGGAAAAAGAACAGAAGAAGAAACAAGTCTGTAAACTGGCCAGCTATGAATTTTGCTATGAATTTTTGCTCTTCTTTCTGAACCTAGCAAAACAAAAAAAATTCAGGGTATGAGGAGCATTAAAAGCCCACATGTAATATATAAATACAGCAGTGTAAGACATACAGGAACATATATATTTCCCTCTCCAGCATGGTGGTGGAGACTGATCTAAGATAGTGAATAAAACATTTTAAACCAACTTAGATATATTCCTATACTGCTCAAGGCTACTTTTACAAGTTGAAGAAAATGACTTTTTTCCAGCAAAAGTAATTGAACAGTATACAGAAATTTGGAAAAGTATGAGAGAAAATAACGAGAAAAACAAAACAGAAAAGGCAATACCTTTGTTCTCTGAAAAACAGCCTTTGGGTCTAAAATCTTAGACTTCCCAGGATTGTTTTTATTGGTTTTAATTCAACAAATATCTTCACATCTTCTGTAACCCCACTTGCATAAACACTAAAAATAACAAATAAACAAAAAGAAATGCTTAATTTAAGCAATACTTCAAATAACCAACCAGCATTAAACAATTTTCTTGAGACACTAAATTCCCAAGTGTCAAAATGGTTTTGGTTTTGTTCTAGTGGAGAAATATAAGAAATGCTAGTCTCCAAATAGACTGAAGCAGACACTGGCGTGCAGCAGGTTAAGCTACCACTTGGTACACTTGTATCCCTTGTTGGAGTACACAGGTTTGAGTCCCGACTCTGCTTCTGATTCAGCTTCCTGCTAACAAATCTGGTAGCTAGCAAATTATGACCTAAATGTTTGTATTCCTGACACCCTGCATGGTAGACCCAGATGAGGTTCTTGGTTTTGGCTTCAGACTGACCCAGACCTGGTTTCGCAGGCATTTGGGTAGTGAACCAGAGAATGGAAGATCCCTTTCTCTTATCTCTCCCTTTCTGTCACTCTGCCTTTCGAATAAAAAAAAATTAAATAAATAATCTTTAAAAAATAAATATGTATATAGCCATAATATAGAATATATTCATGTGAGTACTTGAAAACGTCTGTGGAAAATTAGAATTAAATGATCAGTTTATCTTGGTGTAAACATTTTGAAATCTTGCATAGTTTTTTAATAATAAACATTTCCCACAAAGTTTTTGCAGTCTCATACATCTTTTGGATACTGATTTACTATATATTGTTAAACATCAAAACATAGAAAGGATTTCATCATATCACAACCTTTAAAATACCAATTGAGCATCACTAATCCACAAATGTGAAATCCAAAATGATCCAAAACTTGAAAGTTTTTGAGTGCTGAGAGAAAACTCAAAAGGTTTTAGATTTTAGAGCATTTCAGATTTTGGATTTGGGGTGTTCAATTGGTAAAGTCTACGGAAACATTCTAAACTCCAAAATCTGAAACACTTCTGGTCCCAAACATTTCAGATAAGGGATTCTCAACATGTATTACCTTCTACTGTCATCATAGATAAATAAAATCTTAAAAAAAAAAGACAAAACCTTGTAATCTTTTTTTTTTTTTTTTTTTTTTTTTTTTTTTTTTTTTTTACAGGCAGAGTGGACAGTGAGAGAGAGAGACAGAGAGAAAGGTCTTCCTTTGCCATTGGTTCACCCTCCAATGGCCACCACAGCCGGCACGCTGTAGCTGGCGCACCACGCTGATCCGATGGCAGGAGCCAGGTACTTATCCTGGGGTGCAGGGCCCAAGGACTTGGGCCATCCTCCACTGCACTCCTGGCCACAGCAGAGAGCTGGCCTGGAAGAGGGGCAACCGGGACAGAATCCGGCGCCTCGACCGGGAATAGAACCCGGGGTGCCGGCGCTGCAAGGTGGAGGATTAGCCTTTTGAGCCGCGGTGCCGGCCTTGTAATCATTTTCAACCTAATTTGGGTGAGGGTGGCGATGAGACAAAAGACCTAAAGACCAAAGTCAGACATTAGAGCTAAAAAGGATAATACCAATATACCTATTAAAACCTGCATTTCTTTCTACTTCCTTGTTTTTCCAAAGCATCTTGAGTTACCCCAAACAAAATGGTGATACCCAATTGCTATATATATTACCTTGGAGTTAATAAATGACAAGCAATGATACCACCTAAAAGCCTCAAACTCATTGTTTATATAAAGAATATCAACTAATTGTAGAATTTCAGAATTTGAGCACAAATTTATCTCACTACAGTTCTACTTGTTATCAAATACAATGTTAAATTCTTCACCTGTCAAATGGATGGCTCCCTAAATTACCATGACTAAATGAGATCATTTGCTATTTAACAGGTAATATGTTCTAAAATTGGAAACTATCATCCAATAAGACATCAAAGAACTTGAAACCTACAAAGTATGTCCAAAAGTCTCAGTGTTTGATACCAACTGAATTGAGACCAAAACTGAAGACTGCGAACATCTAAGCAGAAAGCTCCCCTTACACTTTGGTTAAAATATTAATTTGTTTCCTTTTGGCAAAATACTCCAATCAATAAAAAAGGAAGAAGGAAAACAAAGCACAACACTGAAACACAACTAAACATCTTTAAAAAAAGAAGTATTATGACTTCTTTCTCATGCTCACTCATTTTTTCAAACTATGTGTTATAATTTGCTGTGTTTTCCAATTTGACTTCTGGCTTCCATTTGGAATTCAGGTGTCAACGCTATCCAGAGTAACATTGTACAGCTACTAATAAAGAACAACAAATGACATGAAGCAGCTCATTACTGTGCTAAAATGTGGAGCTTCAAATCTTGAGAACTGTTCTTTTCCGAGTTGCAATAAATTTTATTTTTAAAGGGCTAGATACATTTTTAATGCTCTTTAACTGATTTAAGGAACTGCCTTTTTAAATCTTTTCTGAACATTTTTTTCTTTTGAATATTTTAGAACTATTCAAGCAACAAAGGATAAAACATTAACCTTCACACTTACTATGCAACGTATTATTACTTTTTCTTATGAATTTAAACATTTGCTTTAAAAAGACACCATCTTCACTATGTTCCTAAAGTTGTACTTACAAAATGCATGAAGTTTGTATTCCTTAAATAAAAGGTTTCTTTGGGGGAAAAAAAGACACCATCTTACCACTCTCCCAAGGTCCAATCCTTCCCCGGAACCACACCAAAGAAATATAAATGATCGGGGGGGCTGCAATTTCATCAATTTCTAACTTCATAATCTAGAAGAAACCAAAACAATATTATCACATAAAAGCATTTTGTTTTCAATTCATCCTAAATCCAAAACAACCATCAAGACTTATTAAGATTCTGAGTAATATGTTCTTTTTTTTTTTTTATTTTTTTTATTTTTTTTTATTTTTATTTTTTTTTGACAGGCAGAGTGGACAGTGAGAGAGAGAGAGAGAGAGAGAAAGGTCTTCCTTTGCCGTTGGTTCACCCTCCAATGGCCGCCGCGGCCGGCGCGCTGCGGCCGGCGCACCGCGCTGATCCGATGGCAGGAGCCAGGAGCCAGGTGCTTTTCCTGGTCTCCCATGGGGTGCAGGGCCCAAGCACCTGGGCCATCCTCCACTGCACTCCCTGGCCACAGCAGAGGGCTGGCCTGGAAGAGGGGCAACCGGGACAGAATCCGGCGCCCCGACCGGGACTAGAACCCGGTGTGCCGGCGCCGCTAGGCGGAGGATTAGCCTAGTGAGCCGCGGCGCCGGCCTAGCTCTTGTGTCTTTACTGACCAAACCTCATGGAACAGCTAGAGAAAATAAAGTTTAGCAG
The DNA here is from genome assembly GCF_051225735.1 of Oryctolagus cuniculus. Lineage (NCBI taxonomy): Eukaryota > Metazoa > Chordata > Mammalia > Lagomorpha > Leporidae > Oryctolagus > Oryctolagus cuniculus. The sequence continues at coordinate 72,668,476 of NC_142874.1, read as the reverse complement.
AACTACTAATCAAAGACATAATATTCATTGCTTAAATTTTCTTTTCTTTTAATCAAATTGACAAAGACATTCTTAATATTAATACTCAAATTTGATGAGGATATAGTGAACCAGACATTCTTTAAACAGTACTGGAAGGAATGTAAATTTGTACAATCTATCTGAAAAAATTCTCATCAACAAACATCAAGAATATTAAGACCTGGGATTCCTACACTGTGTAATTTCTGATTTTTCAACAATAAGCACAGATTGCACTTATAATCAGCAAAGAAGAAACTGTTTTAATGTGGTAAGAGCCATAAAAGTATAAAGTACCAAGATACTAAAGCTCACAGGCAAAAACATTGAAAAGAACTGGAGGCAAATCTTGAGAAATAGTTTTAAAAGTAACTACAATGAACTCAGAAAGGGACACACAGGACTGAGAGCAGTTTCTCCTGACACAGCAGTCCTTTCCTCACCCTACCTCTCTCCTACATGGGATACTCCTTGATTTTACTCATTGAAATACTCTTTCTGTGGTTTTAAAACATTCATATTGTCCTCATTCTCCTCTTTAATCTCTGACCGATTCTTCTTCATATTTCTTTTACACATGCCCCTATAATGTAAATATCCCCTTCAGGCTTTACCGTCAATCCACATTTTACCTTACCTGTGACACTACCCTCAAACTCATCTACTTGCATGGGTTTAATAAGCTAAGTTTCTTTTTTTTCTTTAAGATTTATCACTTTTTAGATTTATTAATAAAGATTTATAAATAATTTTATTTATTTATTTATTTGAAAGTCAGAGTTAGAGAGCAAGAGAGGAGAGACAGAAATCTTCCATCTGCTGGGTCACTCCCCAAATGGCAGCAATAGCCGGGTCTGGGCCAGGCCAAAGCCAGGAGGCAGGAGCTTCCTCCAGGCCTCTACATGGGTGCAGGGGCCCAAGGACTTTGGACCGTCCTCCGCAGTTTTCCCAGGCACATTAGAAGGGAGCTGGATAAGAAGTGGAGCAGACAAGACTAGAACCAGTACAGATGGCGGCTTAACCCACTGCGTCGTGGCGCTGGCCCCAAGATTTTCTTTACTTACTTGAAAGGCAAAGTTACACGCACACACACACAATCTTTCATCTGCTGACTTCCTAAATGGATGCAATGGCTGGGGCTGGGCCATGCCAGAACCAGGAGCCTGGAGCTTCTTCCAGGTCTCCCATGTGGGTGCAGGGGCAAAAGCACCTGAGCCATCTTCTGCTGCTTTCCCAGGTGCATTATCAGGGAGCTGGATCAGAAGTAGAGCAGTTGGGTCTTGAACTGGCCCCATATGGGACTTTGGCATCACGCACAGGGCTTAACCTAATACACCACAACGCTGGCCCTTATGCTAATTTTCTAAAACCTCTTATTTGAGACCAGTTCTGTCCTTTGAATTTATGTTCCTCTTACCTCTTCTACTTGAATGGCTCACATATACATAAAAACGAACACATTCAATATTATCTAACCCCTCTAACTCTGCTCCTCTTCAATTCACATTTTCTCATTTGGTAATGACCCAATTATCCCAAGACAAAAACCTTGAGTTATACTGGATTCTTCCTCATCCAATCACCAAATCTATCTCATAAACATTACTGAATTTATCACCTTCTTTCTAATCTTACTACTATATATCTTAATTCAGGGTCCCTTCATCTCAGAACCAGGCTATTGGAAAAGATTTCTAATTGCTCCTCCCTCACCAGACTTCCTATATTCTAGTCCAGCCTCCACACAGCAATCTAACCATTTTACTAAAAACTAGTTAAAACCTCTCAAGGGTTTTCAAAAACATCTTTCATTAAGATATCTTTATGTGTTCAGAATAAGGCCCAAGATCTTAAAACAGAAACTGAAAATAATCCCAAGTCCATGTTTCAGGATCAGTCTCCCTTCCAGACCAGACATCATGTTTCGGGTCCACACCATTTGATTTGCTATCCCTTCTGCTTGGAATCCCTATCCCACATTTTTCTTCCCCCTGGCAAATTCCAAAATTTCTTTTATGGTTTAGGTGTCAAATCCTCTATGTTCAAATGTCCCATCTTCATACGCTTGGTCAGTTATCCTCATATCATGTTATACAGTTCTCATTATGGAATCAACAAAGTGAAAAGATAATTATTGGTTTAAGTCAATGTTCATTCCATTAAACTGTATGCTATTCATGGTAAAGTACCAAGTCTTACTCATCTTTGACTATCCAGTACCTAGTACAAGTGGTACTTGATAAGTATTTCTTATTTTTGGTATTGGTCAGTAAAAACAAACATTTATGTAACTAACTGAAGTCATCAACTTATTTATTTCTTTACATTTTAAAATATTTTATTTAGGAAAATATAACTTTATCACAGTTATATTATAATGATAGTATGCATGCATACTCTTTTTATGTATACTGTTAAGTTCCTTTAAAAAATGGTTTATGTCCGTATGTGCATATATGACAAACACACACACATTCAGATATTACTAAAACTAATCAAATACAGAATAAATTACTAGTCATTCTCTCTGCTTTTAGGCCTTTCTAGTTATATATCTAAGGTCGCTAAGAAGGTATTCTGAGTCTTTGATAGCCTACTTACCATCTACTCTATTTTTACCTCAAGGAGAGGAATCAAAGATAATATTTTTCAATGTCCTTTAGGCCTTCAGCTACAACAAATACTATAAATCTATATTTATAATCCCCACAGTAGTATGGATATTTTGATCTCACTTTCTGATTGAGCAAGCATATTTATTTGAAAAACAAATTAATCACAATGTAAAAAGTGTCATCATACATCATCCCAAGTCCAGCATTTTTCATTAGCAGTGATACCAGTCTCTCTGTAATACTCTTCTAAAGGGGGCTCCAGAAGAATCACGTCAAACTTGGGTGTTAGTTCTCTGATGTCAAATGCTTCTATATCTGCTTGTAAGTACCTATTTGATTAAAACGCAAAAATCAGATTTTTAAATGCGATTTTATAAGCAATCACAAGTTAATTCCTAAGTATCTTTTCATGGAGGTCTTCGTTCTTCAGTAAAGACATTAATCTACCAAGCTCTTTCTTAAGACGTGGACTTAATTACACTACAAAGTAAAAATCAACTTATTCCCCATGGATATCCTCTTGTTTTAACACTGAAAATCCATACTCAAATGTGAATCTCTGAACCTTCTTTTATCGTTATCTGAATTTTCTAAGGAATATTATATTACTTTTTCTTCTCAATTGTTCAGTTAGGATATGAAGACTATTTCTAAGTTTCAAATTCTTCCTTCTAAAAACTAATTTCTAAATATGGACATTTTCTTTTTTTTTTTTCTTTTTTTAAAAAGATTTATATATTCATTTGAAACACAGAGTTACAGAGAGGCAGACAGAGAGGAGTCTTCCATCTGCTGGTTCATTCCCCAAATGGCTGCAATGGCTGGAACTGGGCTGATCTGAAGTCAAAAGCCAAGAGCCTCTTCAGGATCTCCCATGTGGGTGTGGGGGCACAAGGACCTGGGCCATCTTCTACTGCTTTCTCAGGCCACAGCAGATAGGTAGACCGGATGTGGAGTAGTGGGACTCGAACCAGTGCCCATATGGGATGTTGGCACTGCAGGTGGCGACACTATGCCACAGTGCCGTCCCCTGGACATTTTCTTTGGCTAGTTTTTCTCATGAATAAAAATATTTGTATTAATAGTCTTTTCAGATTACCAACCTCTACTGAAGAGTTATGTTTACATACCATGAAAGTATTTTAATTTGAGCGGTTGATTCATACCCTAAATGCCTGCAGAAAATGGGACTAGGCTTGGGCGAAGTGGGAGCTAGAAACTAAATCCAGGTCTCCCACTTGGGTGACAGAGACTCAACTACTTGAGTTTATCACCTACTGTTTCCCAGAGTGCATTAGCAGGAAGCTGGAATCAGGAGCTAGAACTGGGACTTGAACCCAGAAACTCTGATGTGAGACATGGCATCATAACTGGCTGCTTAATGATGAGGCCAAACACCTGCCCCAAGAGTATTTTTAAATATGCTGAATATTATTGTGTATGTAGACTTTCCCACATACTGAGATTTCTTTGATGTTCTTCTAATAACTCACAGGTCGTATTTTATTAAATATAGAAAACATGCAAAACAACTTAAATGGGAATATTCTACAATAAAACTCTCAATTTCATTCCAACTGAAGTATCAGTGAATGCAAAGGTTATGTGCCCCCCCAAGAAAACAACCCAATCCACATAGCACTCTAATATTTTTTAAAACATTTAAGATCTAGAATTTTTAATGATCTAATAAAGCCTAGTTCAAGAACATATATCATTCTATTTCTCCTATATATTGAGATAAACAGTCTGCTTGTTACATCAAGTTTAATCATCCTATTTTCAGGAAAAGAAAAAACAATTATCTTTCTTATATGTTTGGTTCTCCTTTTACCTAAAAGCATTCCTCTCTTAAATATTAAAATTTGGAAAGTTATTCAAAGCAGAGAAAACAAGTACTTCTTTAATTTTCCATGTTTTCCCTCTTTGGAAGTATACTTACAATGATATAAATTATGAAAACTTCTTAATTTAAAAGCAAAAGTAAAAAAAATAACAAAAAAATTAATAACTTCAACATAAAAAAGAAAAATGTTTTCTCAGTGAATGTTTGTGGACCACATTTTAAATAAAATAAATTTGCAGACTTTATTACTGTCAGGTTTCAATACAGTAGAGTTAGCACTCTATCATCTATAAATCAGAAAGTACAACTTTTTCTTAATCTGGTATGGTTTCTACACACATTGTCTTTGCCATGGTAAACCAAGTGTCTTAAGAGCTAAAAGGTTTATATCCAAATTTGACTGTACAATTTCTATAACTTTTTATGCTATACCTAAATTTTGCTTATAAAATCATTAAAAGTAGTTTTGTCATCAAGAGTAATGTGATAAAAGAAAATAAACTGGATTGCATCAAAATCGCAAAACATACCATCAAGAAAGTGAAGACAACTCACAGAATAAGGGAAAGACTGCAGACACTTATACCCAGAATATATAAAGAACACACACAGATTATGTGAACTCTTACAATTCCATAACTTTTCAAAAATTCAATTAAAGCAGCAAACTGGAGATTTCTCCAAGTATATTTAAATGGTCAACAAGCTTATGAAAAGTTGTTGGACATCATTACTCAGCAGGAAAATGCCAATTAAACCCACAATGGGATACCACTTCACACCCTCTGGGGTGGCTATCATCAAAAACTACAGACAATAACATTGTCCATGATGTAAAGAAACTGGAAACCTTGTGCACTGCTGGTAGAGATGTAAAATGATGCAACTACTCTGAAAAACAGTTCAGTAGTTTCTCAAAAAGTTAAACAGGGAATTACCAGAAATTCCATACATAATCATATAATGAAAAAATGAAAACATCTACCCACATAAGAACTTTTACATAAATATTCATAACAATATTGCATATAACAGTGAAAAAATGCAAACCACCCAAATGAATAAATAGAATGTGATACACACACACACTCATAGGAATATCATTGGCAATAGAAAGAAATTATGTATGAACACTTGCTACAGCAATGATACTTGAAAGTATTATGCTAAGTGAAAGAAGCTCATCAAAAAAGAACATATATTATATTAAATGAAATATCCAGAAAAGGCAATATGTAGATAGAAAGTAGATTAGTGTTACTTAAGGCTGGGGGCAGAAGAGAGGGAAAAGTAAGAGCTAACTATTAATGGGTACAAGAATCCCTTATAGGGATGAACATGTTCTAAAATCTTTTGTAGTAATGATTGCATAACTAAGTGTTTATACTAAAACCCAGTGAACTGTAGTCTATAAATTGATTAGATGGGTCATATATAAATTATCTCAATAAAATGATAAAATGCAAGAATAGGCACAGAACCAAATTGGAGCCAAAAGTAAAAAAAGAACAAAGAAAAAAATAACAACATGACTTAATGGCAAAGGAAGATACACTGGAAGCCCTGAGAACAGAAAGAGGAAGTCGAGCTAGGAAAAAATAACTTGGTTAGAAATAACAGACAAAATGGATTAATTACTTCAATATAATCCAGAGCTAGCAATAGCATATCCCAAAAACATGTGACCTACCTACATCTCTGATGAAATTTTGATGTCTATGTCCAGTGTCTACAAAATGTTGGCAGTAATCATTGTGGGGGTTTAAGCTCTGTGTTCCCTAAAGGAAAAGTCAAAATTAAATTAAAAGTATGTAATCCAATAGTGAATACATTAACTTGGTAATTGGTTTTTTATTATATGAGATACAAAGAGAAATTGAAAAACTGAAAACACAACTAAAATAACATTACTCATCAACAGTTACATGAATACAATATTATCTCACCCTAAATAGCTAAATGTAAAACCAATCTTTCATGAATATATTTTTTTAAGATTTTATTTATTCATTTGAGAGGCAGTTACAGACAATGAAAGGGAGACAGAGAAAAGCCTTCCATCTGCTGGTTCACTCCCTAAATGGTCACAATGGCTGGAGCTGAGCCAATCCAAAGCCAGGAGCTAGAAGCTTCTTCCAGGTCTCCCATGCAGGTACAGGGGCCCAAGCACTTGGGCCATCTTCCACTGCTTTCCTAGGCCATAGCAGAGAGCTGGACCCAAAGAGGAGCAGCCGGGACTAGAACCATCACCCATGTGGGATGCCAGTGCCACAGGTAGAGGATTAACTGACTGCGCCACAGTGCTGACCCTTCATGAATAATTTTTAATGCCATCTATTTTATTAGAATGATTTCTCAATAATTAAAAAAGATCTTGAAGACAAATAAGTATTTAAAAATTTTTCTGGCAGTATGGAGCTTAAATATGAAGAGTTACAAGATTTGAAGATTATTTTACCTTAAGAAAAGTACTAGAATCTTTTTAAATCTCTTCTTCATATGGCAAATTTTCTTCCTCCTGTTGCATTTCTAGTTCATCCTTGAAAAAGATTATGTAAATATTTAATGTTCAGGGGCCATTCCTCTATCATATCTTGATTAATACTCAACATAAATGTTTTCTTTCCCTACCCTAAGATGTAATCTTTCAAACTGGCATTAAAGTAAAACACTGGAGTCTTCTTTCTTTATAATGGGCTTCAACTGGTTGATTTTTTACAACAAAATAAAAATTTCATCATTATCATGAATGATACCTGCAACTACTAATGTTTTATTTACTGAATTATCTAGCCTCATTTATCTCATTTATAATACACTACATGTAAGAATTTAGCTTGAGTCATAAAAGAAATAACCACCAATGGGGCTTGTTTTATTTCTTTTAGGTTGAACCATTTGAAAATACCACTTTTATAAGCTGAAAATATTACTTATCAACAATTATACAGGGTTAAGCCCAACAAAATATTTAGAAAAATATTTAGGTTACAAATTAGGATATATCAAAATGCAACACACAAGAATATTCACTAGATTAGTTCCATCATTGAACTTTCTAGTGATTTATGGAAACTATGCTTTATCTTCTTTATTAAATATATACAACAATTAACTTGAAAAAAAATGGAGGTAGGTTTTTTGAGTATATAATACTTTCTTATCAAATAAATATTGCAATTATAATTTTAGAAATTGAGTTTTCTTTGCTTTTTCAGAAATGGTTCTATACTACTGTTTAGACCATGAGTTGCTAAAATATTTTTTTTGTTATAAACTTAACTTATTTTTAAAAATTTATTTGAGAGAGAAGGAGAGAGAGAAAGCTCCCATTCATTGGTTCACACCCAAATATCCACAACAGGGGAGAGAGGAAGCCAAAAGCTGTGAACTCAATCCAGGCCTCCCACAAGGTAGCAAGAACTCAATTATTTAAGACATCATAATTGCCTCCCAGGGTACATGTTTGTAGGAAGCTGGAATCAAGAGCAGAACTGGCACTCGAACTCAGGCACTCCAATATGGAATACAAGCATCCTAAGCTAATGCTGGACACAGGATTTATTTATTTTATTGACTATATAAAATTATTCCATTTTCTACTTGCCTTATATTCTTCCATTTTGTCATCATCTGTCTCCCCTTCATCCAAGTACTTACGTTTGCATTTGGAGCAGAGGTATCATAGGAAGCCCTAACAACAAAATATGCACATCACACATAAATATATACAAGATGTATAAATGCACATAATAATAACATTAAATAACAGGTTATAAAACAGAACAAAGAAAATTTTTCCTGATTAACTAGTAACTATTTACTCAGTTTATAAATCATCCAAAGTCATAAACCTTATTAATTAGTAATGTTGTGCTTTATTTTTACAAAAGCAACTGAATGAGACAATAAGCTGTTTGAAGGATATATTATAAAAAGAAATTTCTATATTATGTCTCATCAAAAAGCTTCTGCACATAATTACATATAATTTTAATCTGTGCTGAGCAAAATTAATATCCAAATTCATAACTACAGTATTCAAAAATTCTATAACTTTCTAAACTATCAAAAATACTATTTTCAAGGTAAAATATATTTCCTTCTGTAAAAATTTTAGAAATATGCAACTATTTCTGATATATAAGCTAATTCTTCATCTGACATTTTCTAACCTGTAAATGAGAACTATATTTTTTGAAAATATTTCATAAATTGACAATAAAATCCACACACTCCAAACCATTAAAACAACCACCCTTTCAAAATACTAACATGCCAATAAAAAGGAAAAAAACAAAAACAAAACAAATTCTTTGACCTGCAAGTTTCTCTTGTTTCAGCAATTTCTCTCTGCTCATCTTTGCTGTTTAGCACAGCACCTATGCTGTCAGCACTTTCAGCTCCCAACTGAGAAAAGGCAAAAACCAAGCCAAACCAAACAAAAAAAACTGGATCACAATGCACTACATAGCATTTCTAGGCATTTAATATATCAAGTATCAAAAATAAAAATAAAAATAAAAAACATCTCGCAGAGCAAACAAATAGATTAATTAACCTGCAAGACAAAGTGAAACACCTTGGAACAAAATCACATTAACTAAGAATAATTTTAACAGATAGAAAAGCATTTTATGTATTCAGTTATATTTGAAATGAATACATTTACCTTTAGCCAATTTCCTAGTTTAAAATAAATAATAAAACATGATTTAGTAGTGGTAGCATCTGAAAAGCAACAGTATTTATAAAGGGTGTAGAAGCATCTTATGTCCATAATCTACCAAAAATGGATCCAGTTTTTTTCAAGCTAAGTTTTTCTAATAATTATAAAATGTAATGTCACTTTTGGTTGGCAGCTGGGAAAATTTCACAAAATATAACAAATAGAACCAAATTATAGTTAAGAAAAGACTGGCTATAGAATAGGAACAATTTAGGGAAAACTTTAGAAGCCACAAGAAGAAAGGCAGAAGGTAATTCCTAGGCATTGAAAAATCTAGAGGAACACTTTTAAGTACAAGAAAGGTATGAACAAATCTGCATTAAATAATCTCTTTAGTTCAGGGGAGGCGAGAAGGCATACTAAAGTATCAGAGCAGCAAGTCACCAGCCTTGATCTCAAACACTGCCTCCCAACCTTTTATTCTACCCACTTCATATGATTCTCCTCAGTTTTCTCTAAGGATAAATCTCTTTTAATATATTAACTGTTTCTGAAATTTCAACTCCTTCATACAATCCTCCTGACCCGTTTTCTCTTTACTCAGTAGGCAATACATCTATCTACTTCCTATAGTTGGAGTGCTTTCTAACTTTCTTCGTATGATTATCTATTCCGCTTTTATATCTCAGGAGAGTACAAGTTTCTTCAAAGATAATTCTTCCATGATTATTATATATAATGATTATATATATACATATATATATATATATATATATATATATAGGACAGGTAGCCCCCTTCCATTGCTCACTTTTTTACAGTTTTTCTTAATAATTTTATATCTTAACATAAGTTTAATTATTTTCTTTTCTATTTGTGCTATTTTATAGTTTCTATCACAACTTCCAATTATTTCATTTGTAACTGAATCATTTCACCAGTTTACTTTTGTTCACTTCTTCCTGATAAGCTCTAAACTCCCTGAGGCTAAGAACCCTGACTGCCTTGTTGGGATGCATATGTTTACCAAGTAGTAAAATGCCTGATAGATCTTCAACACATATGTGTAGAATGAAGGAAGATTTTCTACTAGGATCTACATTAGGATACAATGTATGACCACAGAAATGCTTTAAGTTAAAAAAAATATTATATGTTGCAGAGAAATCGAGAAAGAGAGGAAGAGGGCTCATATTTGCTGGTTTACTTCCTAAAAGTTCCCAATGGCCAAGCCTTGGTAACATGGGTTGCAGAAGCCCAACTACTTGAGTTATCATTCCTTCCTCCCAGGGTCTACATCAGGAGTTATAAATCAGAATCAGGAATCAAATCCAGACACTCCAATTTAGGACCTGGACATCTTAGCTGCTATGTTAATATTTTTTTTTAAATTGTGAAATGACTAGATCAAGACAACAACAGAGTTTTACTATGGTGGAACTAAGTACATTACTTTAATAATTATGAAAATTTGGCATTAAACAAAGGCATATATGATTTTTTAAAATAAAGCTACAAGTTAAAGTAACAAGTAGGGAGTAAATGCTGTGGTACAGTCGGTTAAGCTACTGTTTGTAATGCCATCAACCTATATTGGTGTGCTAGTTCAATTCCCATCTGCTCGGCTTCCAATCTAGCTTTTTTCTTGGAAGGCCATGGATGGCGGCTCCAGTCCATGAGGCAAACCTGGATGGAGTTCCAGGCTCGTGGCTTTAGCCTCTGTGCGGGCCAGCCACACCAGTCGAATGGAACCTGAAGGAGGGAGTGGGAATGAAAAGAGGGCACAGAGAAGTGGAGCCAAGACAACAAGGCTGATCAAGGCTCATTTATTCTAATGTCTCGGTGGTATTTATACATAACCAGCTGTAGATCAAAGAAGCACAAAGAAGTACAAAAGATAACAACATATGTATGCAACTTTTTGGGGCCTCCAATAGTACAGATAATTTTAACAGAGTGTTCTTGATTAACATCCTCCTTCAGGATGGGAGTATATGACTTTCTTATCCCAAGAACTCCACAAGCCAAGACTGTCCTTGATTTGTCCAAAGGCTGCCTACATCTCCCCCTTTTTTATTTTTATTGAGAATGGCCTCTGTCTTAGGTTGCCTTCAGTCATCTCTGCCCTTACCCGTCATTGGTAACTCTGGCAGCTTGGCCTAGAGTCCTGTCTTAGGTTGGTACAGGATGCTGAGTGTCTTACCCGTCTTTGAGGACCATTCCAGCTAGGCATTGGGAGAGAGTTAAAAATGGATATGATATTAGGCCAAATATCAATTATTTTGATTACAAAGGAAGTTTAGTATCAAGTTTTAAATGATGGATCTCAGTCCATATAGACTGTAGCAAAGTTAACATAAGTTGTAAAACACACGGAAAACATCCCATACAAAGGAGGAAAAGCAATAGTGGTCCAGCCAACATTAATAACCAATGGATCCATTGGAACCCTCCAAATGATAGGGGGTTGGTAATGAACATGTGTTGCATTTTTTCTTAGCCCAAGAACTCCACAAGCCAAGACGGGCCTTGATTTGTCCAAACGCTGCCTACAAGCCTCAGCCCTGCCTGTTATGGGAGATAAAAGACGTCTGTCTCCCTTTCTCTGTTATTCTGCCTTTCTAATAGACACATACATTTCTTCCTCCTCCTCTTTTTTTTTTTTTTTTTTTAATGGAGGTAAAATTTTCTAGCCAAGCAGTAGTTCAACTGCCAACATCATTGTCTGGGAGTTACTGCACCCAACTTTCTCACCCAAAAGACAAAAGCAAACTAGGCAAATCACACACATGGTATCTTGTCAATTAACAAATGTGTTTATTAAAAGTCTACTTTGTGCAAGAAGCAATGCTAAGGTAGATTAATCCAACAGGAATCAAATGCAAAGACTGCACTCAAACTCGTTATATGCTATATGACAGTTATATAATAAGTAGTGGAAGAATCAATGGTAAGGAAAATTAAGCTTATAGAAAGTGCATAAGCCTAAGAGATTAAGATAAATTTCATCACTAAGTTCTGGGTTGCACCATGAAGATAGATGAAATTCAGAAAGGAAGGAAAGCAACTTTGAAAAACCATAAGGTGTATACTACATAAATCCTATCCCAGAGAGTAATAAACAAGTCTGTCATGTTCACACAGAGAAAGGCAAGTGAAACGCTCAAGCTACTGTTTCACGGGGCATTCTTGGTTTGCATCCAACTGGAAGACCAGGAGATAGCTAGTAGACCAGAACGAGCGTGAAAAGGCCTAAATTACAATTGTAATTTGCAAACTTACCAGCTCTGTGACCTTGCTCATCTCTAAGCTTCCATCATCTAATTTGTAGATTTGAAGAAAGGATTTAATAAATGACAGTCATTATTAAATTTTATGCACTTAGTAAGCTCTTTGAGGGTCATTACTTTTGGTGCCAAAACAATTTTCATGGGGGACAGGGCAATATTTTGGACTGGAAATTACACACACACACTCACACACACTATACATATATATACTCCCACATCTGTGTGCATGTATATATACATATATGTAAAATGAGGAGGAAAAAATAGTAGAGGAAAAATATGGTTGGTGGAGGAAGGGATGGTTGGGGGAGAGAGACCCAACACTGACAAAAAATGGCCACTTATTTAAAAGAAGTTTGAATAAAGGCGTCAAAACTTCAACGTAATTTTCTGGTTAAGAACTTCAAGTACTATACATCAGAAAGTGTAAAACTGTTAAATCAACAAATAAAAAAATCTTAAGCCCCCCCAAAATGGAAATTATGAAAATCTGTGTCCCTAAAATAAATGCAATAGTGCAAGTCTTTTCCTCCAACATGGACGACCTCATTCAAAGGGGGAAAAAAAGGACAGAATTTTACTCATATTGCCCAGTATATGTAAAACAAAACCTGTTCATCATTTGCTAGTTTACTAAACAGCAAACAGTTGCATAATTCAGAACCAATTTGTTACTATGTCAAGTGCATTTTTTTTTTTTACTAAGATAGAATGGAGAAGTCTTCCATGCTAACAAGTAGCTTTAAGTGGTCACAATTATTTACCCCACTTCTTGCCTGAAACATCAGAAACTGATATGTACTGATTGCTCCAAGCATAACATTGGATAACCTTTGCCATAGCTGTGGTTTACTGGAACTTCCCATACAGACAATACTCGAGCAGCTACAAACTTTGCTCACAGAATTGTTTAGAGATTCATGTAAAAATAAAAGATGTCATCCCAGACTTAAATTCAGGAGCCATTTGGGTGCTGACATCAGTTCAAGAAATTGTGCAAAATGAATGACAGTTCCCTGCCCCCAAAATAGAAAATGCAAACACTTAAGAGCTGCTGTTCTTTCCCCCCAAAAATTGCAGTATCCTCACTTCAGGTGTACTTGCCATTTATGGAATCTAACCACTTTTAAAATGCCACTAAAAGTACATCAAACTGACAGACTTTTCTAAGCATTCAAGTGATTTCAACGGTCACAATGAAGCTAAGAGAGACGTCAACTATAGACTTACTCAAATAATTGACTTCCTCCTCCCTCCCTCCCAAACACACAAGACTCCCTCCCACAGAGAGCAAAGTTGTTAACTGAAAAACAAGATAAATAATATGCTAGTCCATTTTACTGATTTTAAAGATACTGCAATTTTTATATACTTCAATGATTTTTCAATATTTCGCAGCTGTTTGGCTTTGCAGCACAGCAATTCATACACTATACTGTACAAAACTACCAGCCAGACTGGAATGATGTATTAATAGAAGAAACCATCATGCTTATTACATTACCAGAGAACAAAAATACAATGAAGACAATTTTCACTGTACACAGTTTAAAGAAAGGAAAAGGGGGAGGAGGAGTGTGTTGAGCAGCCAACCATCCCTGCACTGAAGAGGGGCAGGTAGAAAAAACCTTAGATGTGGAGCTACTAAATCTGGTCTAATATTTAAGACCATAACATTTGAAGTTCTGATTTTCGTTATTTACTTCGTAACTAAATGATTTCCTTCTGGAATATACTTGTAGTCTTGTTAAGATTTATGTGTACTCACTCATAATTCATTTGTCAATACCTACTAGAGTCTCTGATACTTTTTTTAGTGTAAAACTAAAAAATCATTACATGAATGTGTTTTAAGTCAAAGATTAAAGTTTAGAATGTGTGAGTGAAGCACCTTATGCGGTGGCAACAAATGTTTTTTAAAATAACATGATAAAAGAAGTTGGTAAAAAGACTTCAAAAGGATACCTGGATTGTCCAATAGTGAAATGCCTGAGAGACAAAGGACAGATCTGATTCCGAATTCCCACAACTTCAACAGTATATCACAAATCTGTTCATCAGATCATAAAAGAGGACAGGTTTCAGGTATGCATTTACTAGTACTAAATTATTTATGAAAACTAACGGCAAAGATGCCTCATTAAAGCCTATGATCATTTCCCTAATCACATGTACTGATCTGAATGGAAGAATGGAAAACAAAGCCCTGACTTTAAGCAGATGGGGGACAATCTGTATTTTATACATGTGTACTCTAATCAGCAAACGTTAATTAACTCATACTCAAGAAGCAGTGAAAAATGGTAAACAAGACAAGCTTTGCTGAGAGGAACATAGGTTCAATATCCTGCTGGAGACGTGAGTGACCAAGGCTAAAAGTACTTAACCTCTAAACCCTATTTCACTATTGAAGAAATAAATAATAACATCCATTTCAAGGGGTTGCTGTGAATGATCAGAACATTGTGTATACACAGTGTATACATAAGATAAGATGCAGGCTCTAAAATTTTACTACTACTTATCTTCAGAAATGATCCCAAAGAAAGCACTGTTAACAACGAAGCCACATTTCAAGAATTGATGCTGACTACGAGAAATAACAAGACACAGAACACCATCTGAATACTGAAAGGAAATCTAGGGGACACGTCGCTTCTCCTTCCACGAACTGCAGTAATTTACTTATAGACCAAAGCTTTGTATCCTCCTCGTGGAGGCCCTAGCCAGACACTTGGCATGCGTTCCTTAGAGGCTACTGAAAGTAATCACAGCATTCTTTTTTTTTTCCCCCCACAGGCAGAGTGGACCGTGAGAGAGAGAGAGAAAAGGTCTTCCTTTCCGTTGGTTCACCCTCCAATGGCCGCCGCGGCCGGCGCACCGCGCGGATCCGAAGCCAGAAGCCAGGTGCTTCTCCTGGTCTCCCATGCGGGTGCAGGGCCCAAGCACTTGGGCCATCCTCCACTGCACTCCCTGGCCACAGCAGAGAGCTGGCCTGGAAGAGGGGCGACCGGGACAGAATCCGGCGCCCCCACCGGGACTAGAACCCAGTGTGCCGGCGCCGCAGGCGGAGGATTAGCCTAGTGAGGCCTAATCATAGCATTCAGTGTGGCACCACAACGACCGCGGCAGGAACTGGAAGAAAGTTCAGGTCACGACGGGAAATGAGAACAAGACCAGAGGCCCAGGGCTCAGGGTCGCGGGATCAGGAAGGCGCTGACAGAATTAGGAAGCAAGGACAGAGAAAGGCAGGAGAACGACAGTGCGGTCGCGCAGGCGCATCTGAGATCCCTCCCCACCTGGGCCATCCCTGGCTGCTGACCTGTTGTGCAAGGAGCCGTCGCCGTAACTTCTGCCGCTCTCGGATCTCCTGCAAGCGGCTATCCATGTTCCGTCTTTCACCACCCGAATACTCGCCACTCTTGAATGAACCCCTGTCCAATCTCGCGAATCACTGGAGCAAACTTTACAAGGAAATACCTCCTGCGACTGCACACCAGCAAGGATTTCCTCTACTCGGATTTCCGACGAGACCGGAATTGGCGCGCCCAGATCCGGAAGTCCCGCCTCCTATCGGACGCCTGCAATTTGACGCCACCTGGAAAGGACCCAATGAGAGGCGTTGCTGCGCTAGAGGGGTCTCAAGCCTTTTGGCCGCTGAGCGCCGCCCAGAAGTGCTCTTTGGTGGTCCGCCATGGGATCATCCAGAATCGTTTTTCACTTCTCTCTCTTTGGTAGGTCATCAGTATGGTTTAAAATACTGTTCTGATGGCCGGCGCCGCGGCTCACTAGGCTAATCCTCTGCCTGCGGCGCCGGCACACCGGGTTCTAGTCCCGGTCGGGGCGCCGGATTCTGTCCCGGTTGTCCCTCTTCCAGGCCAGCTTTCTGCTGTGGCCCGGAAAGGCAGTGGAGGATGGCCCAAGTGCTTGGGCCCTGCACCCCATGGGAGACCAGGAGAGGCACCTGGTTCCTGGCTACGGATCAGCGCGATGCGCCGGCCGCAGCGGCCATTGGAGGGTGAACCAACAGCAAAAAGGAAGACCTTTTTGTCTGTCTCTCACTGTCCACTCTGCCTGTCCAAAAAAAAAAAAAAAGTTCTGAAATGTTGATTCGCTTTTCCATTAACTCCCTAGTTGACACCCCTGATGTTTTAAAGCTTGACAGATGTCCCCCCACCCTTTTTCTCCTTAAGATGTATTTAATCGTTTAAAAGGCAGAATTATAGAAACAGAAATATTTTCCACCCATCTACTCACTCCCAAATGGCTGCAAAGCAGGAGCCCGGAACTCCATTAGGGTCTCTCACGTGGGTGACAGGGCGTCAAGCACTTCATCCATCTTCCACTGCTTTCCCAAGCCTGTTAGCAGGGAGCTGAATCAGAAGTGGAGTAGCTGGCATGCTAGTGCTCATTCGGGATGCTGGCTTCAGAAGCGATGCCTTAACTTGCTGGACCACAATGCCTGCCCCTCAGGACTCATTTTTAACTGCAAGCACAAACTCAGCTTGCCCAGAATTGAAGCCTGGCCTCTTACTACCTGAGTGACCTTGGCTAGTCAACTACCTCCTGAGCCATAGGGTTTTTTTTGTTTGTTGGTTGGTTGGTTTTTGGTGAAATAGGAGTAATAAGAGTACCTACTCAGAGTTGTGAAAATTGAAAGAATAAATGGCATCTGGCATGATGTGTGTTATATATACCTCATGATCTCATTTTTTTTAAGATTTTATTTGTTTATTTGAGAGATAGAGTTACAGTTTGAGGGAAAGAGAAAGAGAAGGGTCTTCCATCCACTGTTCACTCCCCAAACGACTGCAATGGCTGGAGCAGGGTCGATCTGAAACCAGGAGCCAGGAGCTTCTTCCTGGTCTCCCACACGGGTGCAGGGGCCCAAACACTTAGGCCATCTTCTACTGCTTTCCCACGTCGTAGCAGGGAGCTGCATTGGAAGAGAAGTAGCCAGGACTAGAACCAGCGCCCATATGGGATGCCAGTGCTGCAGGTGGAGGATTAGCCTACTGTGCTGTAGCACTGGCCCCCTGATCTGGTTTTGAAAGACAATTTTAAAAGAGGTGTTCTAAAAAATTTCTTGAGTAATGGTGGCAATATTTTTAAAAATTAATTTCCAGGGAGCATATGCCATAATACATTTTTGAAAATATGAGTTAATGTATGTTTCTTTACAGATTGGTGGCACTTTGGCCTCTGGCATAGCAGTTAAGACTCTACCTGGGACATCTGCATCATACATCAGTGTGCTTGATTTGGAATCCCAGCTTCCCTTCTGATTCCAGCTTTCTCCTAATGTGCACCCTGACAGGCAGCTATGATGACTCAAGTAGTGGAGTCCCTGTCAGCCAGGTAGGGGATCTGGATGGAGTTCTGAGAAGCTGACTTCAGCCCGACCCAGCCCTGTCTGTTGTGGACATCTGAAAATTTGTGGGCATCTGTGTATCTGCGTTTCAAAGAAAAATAAATACCCAAAAATCAGTTGGACCTCTTACCTGCTAATTATTTGAGTAGTAAACTGGTTTAAACTATTCAGCAATGATGGTAATGGACATTTGTTTACACAAATCTTTACTGCTATTGAACATTTTATATGACAAGCACCATGTTAGAGCTTAGATCCTAGCAGAAATCAAAGATTAAATAATTCAGTTTTTCTTTATGGAGGTATATTGTGTAAGGAAATTTTTTTTTTTCCTGGTAAGGTACTATTTCAGTTAATTGACTGTGGTCTTTCATTCCAGTACTTCACCTACAGCTGCTGCAAGATGATGGTTGGGCTGGGTGTCTGCAAGCTACATACATTTCACACCTTTCCCTGACAGATGACTTCCAGTAAGATTGTGCCTACAGGAGGAACAGGGAGGAAATCAGAAGGTGGAACAATGGAAAGTATTGTTTTTCTTTACTTTTACTTTGCTTCTGGCATCCAAGGGAATGGCTATGTCCTGTACAAAGCCCACAGTCAGTTAAAGCTGTTGCTCCTTTCCTCAAACCCCCAATGTGGCATCGTAGTAGTGGCCTTGCTTTTGAGCTGACAATACAACCTTCTCTCTTATGTATACCAGCTTTAAGACTGGTAGCCACTTGCAGTTAGGAGTTTCTATTTTAATTTCACTTTCCCCTTTTGCTCTTCTACCCCCATTATCTGTGTAACCATTTCTCTGTAGTAACTGGTGTCTGGTTAAAATACTTTGAATGATTTCTGTTTTCCCACATGGGAATCTGACTGATTAAAGATGCAGATGTGTACTACCTTACAGTATTTACAAAGCCACTGGAATCCTTCAGAAAGTTTTTGCAGTTTTTACAAAAATGGGAATATAATTCTAAAACCTATCTCTCCACCAGTGAGATTTTAAAACACCAGAGCACAGTAGAGTAGTATATGTGCCTACAACTAATGTGTTTTCATCATGGCAACATCAGAGCCACCAGAGAGTCTGTGTCATAGTAGGAGGAAAGAGAATAAATTGAGGAAGTTCCTACATGATTCTTCTTTGAAGAAGCAGTTTAACTTACATGCACTTATATTAGAAAGGTAAAAAGAGATCCACATTACAATGGATACATTTCTCCCTAGCTCCTTGACAATGACTCCTCTGAACGTATATGTCCAACTGCATTTTATGAGAATGACCTCCACAATCTCTGCTATGGTTGGAATGTTTTTGTCCTCTACAAAAAGTAATGTTCAAAGTTTATCCTCAATCCTTCCTGAATGAGGTTAGGTGCCCTTGTTACAGGGCTTGGTGAGGGCAAGGATTGGGGCACAGCTGGCTAAGCAACTTGTTATGATGCTGGAATCCCCTAACAGAGTGCTGACTGGAGTCCTGCCTGCTATGCTTCAGATTCAGCTCTCTGAATATTTCCCAATAAGAGCCCTCACAGCAGCCCTATGAAGCTGCCTTCCAAGACCCCCACCAAGGTGGTGCCCCGGCCTGGGGCCTCCCTGGCCGCCAAGGAGCCCAAAGCCTGACAAGGGCAAGGGCCCGCCTTGGACAGACTGCAAGCGGTGGCAGCGGCGGTGGCACAGCCCCGGCATCAGACTCCGCTGACCCCGGCCAGGGCCCGAGGTGCCGGCCCCACACTCGGCCATTGAGGAGAAGGTGATGAAAGGTATCGAGGAGAACGTGTTACAGCTCCAGGGCCAAGACCGGGCCCCGGGCCCTGAGGTCAAGCATCACAACACCAGCAGCATCTCCAGCTGGTTCGGCCTGAAGAAGAGCAAACTGCCGGCCCTGAACCGCCGCACAGAGGCCCCCAAGGGCAAGGAGGGGGCCGGCGGGTCTCCCCGTTCCGCAAGGAGGTTAAGATGGAAGTGCGGGAGCTGGAAGCCGAGAGTCTCAACATCCCCACCCTGGTAGCCAAGGCCGAAGACCTGCGGCGGGCGCTGGAGGAGGAGAAAGTCTACCTGAGTAGCAGGGCCCACCCGCGGCCCTGGGGCCCAGCCTGGGGCCCCACGCCGGGCCGCCAAAGAGCTGGCAGGACCCCAGGCCTGAGTACAATTTCCAGCCCTGGTGACCTCCAACCCCAAGAACCCCTGGCTGGCCTGCAGGCCCCGCAATGGCCTTGTGGGCCCACTCCAGGGCTGCGGGAAACCTCCCGGGAAGCCAAGCAGCGAGCCGGGGCGGCCGGGAGACCCCCTAGCAGGACAGCCTGGCCGAGGCAGTGCCCGCCTCACACTTCACAGCCTGTGGTTCCTTGACCGGAACCTTGGCCAGTGGCATCGGCACCTTCCCACCCCCAGACCATGGCAGCTGCGGGACGCCCAGCAAGAATCTTCCCAAGACCAAGCCTCCACGGCTGGAGCTGGAGCTCCCTCCCGGGGTGCCCCCAGCCCGGCCCCCGCCCTCACCAGAGTCCCGCGCCCTGCCCACACCCTGGAGCGGGAGGTGCCGGCCTAGAGGAGCTCCTGGTGAGTGGGCGGCACCCCAGCTTGCCTGCCTTCCCGGCGCTGCTCCTGGCCGCCCCGAGCCACCGTGGCCATCTGAAGGGTCCCGAGGATCCCTGTGAAGACCCAGGCCCAACACCCCCCCCCCCCCCCCCCCCCGTGCAGCTGGCCAAGAACTGGACTTTCCCCAACACCAAGGCAGCGGGCAGCTCTGCCGACCCTTTCCTGTGCTCGCCTCGACAGCTGGAGGGGCTGCCCAGGACCCCCCTGGCCCTGCCCGTGGAACCCCCTGGTCCTGCCCGTGGACTGGAAGCGGAGCCTGGAGCCCAGCCGCCGGTCCCCCAGCCTTCGGGGCAGCCGCACCCCTAGCACGTCTGCGTGGTCAAGGAAGGCAGGGCGGCCAGTGGGGGCCTTCCGGCTTGGAGGCCTCGGAGTGTCTCAGTGACTCACTGTATGATTCACTCTCCTCCCGCGGGAGTCAGGGCTGAGAGCCGGCCCCCTGCGCTCTCCGTGCTGCCCAGAGACGCCGCAAGGCGGCAGGTGCATCAGAAGAAGCTGGCGGGGTCCCCGGCACAGCCCACCGCCCAGGCTCAGCTCAGGGAGAGACCCCCCCCCCACCAGCCGCGGCCCCTTCTCACCCAGAGTAAGGCTCTTTCTGCAGCGTCCAGGGGCTCCCACGGCCGCCATGGTCCAGTCCCCAGCCCCCAGCCCCCACATCGGGCTGAGCCATCTTGTGGTGCTGGGCTTCCGGCCCACCAGCTGTGCCATCTCTGCCCAACCTGGCTGCTCCCTGCCCTGAAGGCCCCGTGGGGTCGTCCCAGGACCCCGCACTGGTGGGGTGTGGGGTGCGGGGGACAAGTTGCCTTCTGCCTCGCCCTGGCCCTCCCTGCTGTCTGGATGGTGCTGCCCCCACCGCCACACACACACTGCCCCATGTCCTTGGGGTTGATTTGTCTGTCTGGTGTGTGTGTATATATATATATATGCACCTGGCTCGGTCCCCCCCCCTCCCCCAGCACCGCACTGCAGTTAATTTATCTGTCGTTACAAAACGTGGCTGCTCTGCTTCCAGCCTCATTGCATTTTGTAAGCAGAACTTTTCAGGAAGGCAGATACGATAATATTAGTGTCTGAATCTGCTGGTTGTTTCTGCTTTCTCCCTATACTTTGTAAAGAACTGACACTCAGTAGATCTGGAGGACGACCCTGTTGATTTGAGTACTACTCTCTACCGAGTTTTGTTGGAAAAAATGCTTCCTATTTTTTTTATATTCAGATTTACTTTTTTGAAAGGCAGAGTTACAGAGGGAGCTGGTCCAGGCCAAAGCCAAGAGCCCAGAATTCCATGTGAGAGGCATGGGCCGTTTTCTGCTGCCTTCCAGGGTACGTTAGCAGAGAGTTGGACTGGAAGTGGAGCCGCCAGGACTGGAATTTGCACTCTGATTATCAGATGCCTGTGTGGCAGGCAGCAGTTTCACCTGAAAGTCCTTAAAACACTAATCCTGCAACCATCTCAAAAATCTGTGGGATTTGGCCGGCGCCGCTGCTCACTAGGCTAATCCTCCGCCTAGCGGCGCCGGCACACCGGGTTCTAGTCCTGGTTGGGGCGCCGGATTCTGTCCCGGTTGCCCCTCTTCCAGGCCAGCTCTCTGCTGTGGCCAGGGAGTGCAGTGGAGGATGGCCCAGCTGCTTGGGCCCTGCACCCCATGGGAGACCAGGAAAAGCACCTGGCTCCTGGCTCCTGCCATCGGATCAGCGCGGTGCGCTGGCTGCAGCATGCTGGCCTCGGCGGCCATTGGAGGGTGAACCAATGGCAAAAGGAAGACCTTTCTCTCTGTCTCTCTCTCTCACTGTCCACTCTGTCTGTTAAAAAAAAAAAATCTGTGGGATTCAAGAGTTAATGTGATGAAACATTCCTTTAGAATAAAAATAATTTAGGGGCCAGTGCCGTGGCTCATTTGGCTAATCCTCCGCCCGTGGCACCGGCATCCCATATGGGTGCTGGGTTTTAGTCCCGGTTGCTCTTCTTCCAGTCCAGCTCTCTGCTGTAGCCTGGGAGGGCAGTGGAAGATGGCGCAAGTGCTTGGGTCCCTGCACCTGCATGGGAGACCAGGAAGAAGCACCTGGCTCCTGGCTTCGGATTGGCGTAGCTCCGGCTGTAGCGGCCATTTGGGGGGTGAACCAACAGAAGCAAGACCTTTCTCTCTGTCTCTCCCTCTCACTGTCTGTAACTCTACCTGTCAAATAAATAAAATTTAAAGAAAAACCAATTTATTCCTAATTTATCTGCTTTGTAAGTTGTTTCCTCCCTGTATGCTGTAGTTGTATGTGTCCCACAAAAACCATGTGTTGGCAATTGCATCCATTAACACAACAGTGTTGGGATGAGGGGCCTAATGCATGCTGATTAGGCCATGAATTCTAGAGTGGATTATCAAAGTAGTGGGGTTGTGACTGTGGAAACCTAAAGGATGTGGTGGTCTCTTTCTTTCTTGCTCTCATTCCCAATCTCTCACCTGCTCTTACCCCCCCCCCCCACTTTCTGGCATGGGAAGATGCAGAAAGAAGGCCATTTGCAAATGGCAGCCCCTTGTCTTGATCTTCTGCTGGCCAGCCTCCAGAACCTGTGCCAATAAATTATGTTCATGACAAATTACCCAGTCGCAGTAGTCTGTTAAAACAATAGGGAGTAAACATTCTGTACATATACCTCTGCATGACAGAAAAATATTGAGTTAAAAACGTGTCACAATAGTGGAGATATCGACTGGCGCCATGGCTCACTTGGCTAATCCTCCGCCTGCAGCGCTGGCACCCCAGGTTCTAGTCCCGGTTGGGGCACCAGATTCTGTCCCTGCTGCTCCTCTTCCAGTCCAGCTCTCTGCTGTGGCCCGGGAGTGCAGTGGAAGATGGCCCAAGTGCTTGGGCCCTGCACCCACATGGGAGACCAGGCAGAAGCACCTGGCTCCTGGCTTCGGATTTGTGGGGAGCAACTCGGACTAGACTAAGTTACTGGAATTAAGACTTATTCTATGCATCTGCTCTCCCACAATATGGCGCTGAGAGAAAGAGACCAAACAACTTCTACGCAGCTGCCTCTCGCCAACTTGACTGGTAAGCTGCAGGAGCTGATCCTGCTCCTGATTGGAGGAGAGCAGCGTGCTCGGCGTGTGGGTGGCAGAGTTGGGATCGGTGGAAGAGGACTATAAAGGAGGAGAGAGACAACATGCACCAGGGACATCCGGATAACATCTGAGCAGCCCCCAAGAGAGCTGGCCGGCGGTGTGCCACTCCTCCGCAGAAGTGGGGAAAGTGGCAGGGGGAGCCGCCCCTCCACGGAGGTGGAGGGGTCGGCAGCCAACCCGGGAAGGACTAGCAGCAAACCCAGGAAGGGACGAGCAGACGAAAGAACAGCGCAGGGTCCTGTGTCGTTCCTCCGCGAATGGGGGAGCGACAGGATTGGCGCAGCGCGCTGGCTGCAGCATGCAGGCCGTATTGGCCATTAGGGGGGTGAACCAACGGAAAGGAAGACCTTTCTCTCTGTCTCTCTCTCTCTCACTGTCTCTGCCTGTCAAAAAAAAAATAGTGGAGATATCTGTATGTATCTCTTGCATGTAGCAAGTCCTCTGAGAAATGAAATTGTTTATGAAACAAAAGCTTCTTGGGGTTTACTCTGTGGTGTTTCAAGAACAGGAAATTCTGTGCTGTAGTTATTCAAACTAATAAATTTTACACCTCAACATGGTTTTAAATTTTGTTTTTACACGTTAATTCTTTAAAGCTGAGTATCCAAGTTGGGTCCAAAGTGCCGACTGCGCTCCTGTAAAGTCAGGGTCTCTACCCAGTAACAGGATCAGAGACCTACCTCAAAAGCAAAGGAGCTGGGGGCAGGCATTGTTGAAAGGCTAAAGAAAGGGGAAATGCAGTAAGGAAGAGAGGTCAGCCCCAGGTCAAGCTTCGTGCCCAGGCCTGGGGTCCCGGGATCCTCCTCCTACCTGGTGGCTCTTGTGACAAAGTAGGAGGAGATCAAGTCCCAGTGATCCTCTGTCCAGACATGCGGTCGCCCGGAGCTGCCACAGGCCCATCCCAGGGTCCCCACCATGGCTCGCTGGCCAGGGTCTCCCAGGCCGGCTAGGGTCCCTCAGTCTGAGGTGCAGCTCCCTTCCGTGAGACCCTCCCTCTTCACCTTCAGCGAAGCTGCTTGGGCACTGGCTCCAAGGGCTGATGGGACAGGCGGGTGCTGCCGTCCATGCTCTCCCCGGGGGTCTTGCAGATTCCGGTGCTGTGGGTCCCAGGCGGCCACGAAGGTGACCCACAAGCTCTGCGGAAGCCAAGTGGCCACAACTAGAAGGAAGGCAGGTGGCTGCTGCGGTGCGCTGTGTGCCGGGCTGTGGGTGTGTTCGCGTATCCTCCTCCCGGGAGGGGAGAGATGACCCGGTCCCAAGCCCAGAAGGCAGCAGTTAGGGGTAGATTTCCCCAAAGGGGAGAGACCGTGCTACCCTGGGCACTTTCCCTGGGGCCTGGGAATACAAGCAGGGTCCCAATTTACTTTTCTCCAGCTTGGATTGGTTGTCAAAGTTGGTTGCAGGGCAAGGGGGCGTCCTGTCAACCTCCAGCCTGTCAGTGATTGCCCCGCCAACAGATCCTCCCTTTTCTGGGATGAACTAGACTCATTCTGTGCTTTGTGGCCCAGCCCTTGCCATGGCTGATTTGTCCTTGCTTGACATTGGACCCACACTCCACCCAATGGGATTAACTCCATCGATTCTGAATGGGGACGAGGAGACCTAGAGCAGAAGCCTGGAGGCTGGGTCTGATGACACGGCTGGGGTGCAGGTCTTTAGAGAAGCATGCGCCTTTCCCTTCCACGGGCTCCTGTTGTGTAATTTTTCATCACAACCCTCCCTTTTAGCAGCCTTTTCTTGTAAGGTCCTTAAATGTGGTTCCTGTGGCTACTGAAAGTGGTCTGTGGCCTGGCTGCGTGTCTCCATCCCCAAGCCAGCCCTAGATGGCCTCTCCAGCCAAGGACCTGGCTACTATGGTCCTGGCACTGCCTGCATTCCTCCATCGCCCTGAAGGGGCAGATGGTGAGAGGCCTGGCCAAGTGCTTGTGTGACCTCAGCCAGGGCAGTGGACTCCCTGCCTCCCTCCAAGGGCCCTTCTGCTAAGCTCAGCTTTCAGAAAGGGGCAGCAGGAATCAGAGAAGGGCAGGGGCTGGCATCCATCCTCTCTGCTTCACTGTCACCAGCCTGCTCAGGACACATGTGCATCCCTTTGTAGAGGACAAGGGAGGCTCACCGTCAGGGAAGGACTCATTGGAGGCAATCCTGGAGCCAGGACTGGACTCTGTGCATCTTCATCTCACTGCCAAAGCCATGGGTCACATGCCTGAGTCTGCTGCCATCTCCATAGGTAGGGTCCAACGACCCCTCCCTTCTCCAAATCTCAAGTGGAGTCTGGGGCTCATAGTCAGTGTGGGGACTCAGAGCTCCTGTCTCTAGGAGCCAAACACAACCATTATTCAGAAATGGCAGGGTAACCCATGCTCAAAGCAGCAGCAGCAGCCAATGGACAACAGTGCAGTCTGGAGAAGCCCCATGGCCTTCCCCTAAGCTCTAAGTGTCCTCCTGGGGTGACTATGGCTGGGCACTTGGGCTCAGGGAGCTTGGACCTGCGCGGAGTACTCCTGCCAAGGGAACAGCCCTGCAGTCTTCTGAAAATTGTCCGATTGGATTGATTTTGGTCAATGCATCGCTTTCAGCGGGGCCCTGGCTGAACCCTGGAGTTTCCTCCCCAGGCTCGGGTTCTGGTTGATAACGGTAAGGGCCGACTTTCCCAGTGCTGAGCCTTCCACACACACGTTTCACAGCCGTGGTCCTGGAGTAGATATCTGTTGCATGTAACCCAAGAATCCAAGTAGATGATTGAAATAAATATTTAAGATATTAAATTGTTGTCCGTGAGGATTTTGTATTTGTGTAAGCATACTTCATACAGACCTAGGGAGATCCTGCCATCTTTTTATTGTAAAATCCATGCTACTGGTTTGACAGCTGACTGGAAGGAGTCAGGAATTCTTTAAGATGAGCGCCGAGGGCGGGGCTAGCCGCAGCGGCGGGTAAGATGGCAGTTGGGCTGCCGGCCTCCCGCGTCTGCGCCCAGCCTCCCAGGGCCTCCCTCCAGCTGCGGGTCCCCTTCTGACTCCAGCGTCCTGCTCCTGCTCACCCTGGGAAGCAGCAGGTGACAGCCAGCAGTGACGCGGATAAAAACCCGAGTAAGGAGACGCCCATAAAAACCCGAGTAAGGAGACACCCTTGCGCCCCGTGAAGGGCCGCACCCTCTGCTGTTCCATGGGGCCCCACAGGCACTGGCCTTTCACGTTTCTCCCTTCAGGCTCTGGTAGTCACCTTAGGCGGCCTGCAGCTTTGCAGTGGAAAGAGTAGGGGTTTCTTGTGATGTCTAAGCGGTGAGTCATTCAGGTTAACTCGGCCGCTTGAAGTAGGTCTGCAATGTCCTCGCGAATGTCCATCGTTTCTTTCAGCGAACTGAAAACAGTTTGAGGTGCTGGGAATTCCAAGCACCCCTTTGACTCCTGCTCGGACCACATAGGTTGTGGTATTTAGCCCCCGTTCGCTTTCCCCGCTGCTTCCTACGTCACCACAGGTGCCCTTCAAATATACCATGCACTTCCTTATCCCTGTGCCTTTCATGATGCTGTGCAAACTCAATCTGATCCACTTCCCCCGCTAAATCTCTTTGCAAAGAAATCTCATATTCACCCCTTCAAGGCCTTCCGTGAATATCCTCACCCATGGGAAATTATCTCCATGCATCTTGTGTTCATATCTCTGAGCAAACTCATCTTTATTTCCAATTTAGTTTTCATCATATGCCTTAGTAAATACTTCTGGTAGCTGACGTTATCCATGAGTCCCTCTAGGCAAAGACCCTTTCTTGTTCATAATTGTGTCTTCCTGGGGCCGGTGCGATGGTGCAGTAGGTTAATCCTCCACCTGCTGCACCAGCATCTGATATGGGCACCGGTTCTAGTCTCGGCTGCTCCCCTTCCCGTCCAGCTCTCTGCTGTGGCCTGGTATAGCAGTGGAGGATGGTCCAGGTCCCTGGGCCCCTGCACTTGCATGGGAGACCAGGAGGAAGCTCCTGGCTCCTGGCTTCAGAGCAACACAGCTCCATTGTGGCCATTTGGAGAGTGAACCAATGGAAGGAAGATCTTTCTCTCTGCTTCTCTCTCTCTCACTGCCTGTAATTCCACCTGTCAAATAAATAAATAAAATCTTAAAAAAGATTGCTTCTTCCTGGCACATTAGACAGTTCTTTATTGATCAGTGACATTCAGGAAACATTTGTGACTGTAAACAAGAAATTTTAGTGCAGAAAATGTGAGTTGCTCCTAGAGTAAGAATTTTTGAGAATTATCAAAACATTTGTTAGCTGCACAATTGGGATCTTCTTGGGTTAGAGATATGCATATTTTTCAAAGGGCAGATTTCCTGGAATTTGCTATGACATTTTCAAAGTGGTTGCATCAGTTTCTACTGCTAGTGGCGGTGTTATGAGACTTGCAGTTGCTCCATATTGCTGCTAACACTCAGTATATTCGCACTAACATGTCTAAATGCATATAGCTTGACTTGGTGTGTGGGTGATGTTTCTAAGTGTCAACTGATTTCTGTCCTTCATTGGAGCATTTCATCCATTTTAATTTCTTTGTGAGGAAAGAGATCTTTCACTCCCTAAATGACCTCAACAGCCAGGGCTGGGCCAGGCAGAAACCAGGATCCCAGAACTCCATCTGGGTCTCCCAAAAAGGTGGAAAGGGCCCAAGGACTTGAGCCATCATCCACTGCCCTTGCCCTGCCCCCAGGATGTATTAGCAGGAAGCTGGATCAGAGGCAGAGTAGCATGGATTTCAGTAGGCACTCAGACATGGGATGTGTCTGTCTCAAGTGGTTACTTAACCTGCTGTGGCACCACCCCACTGCTCTGCTCTACTAATACTCATATTTGCACAGTATATATAAAAATATTCCAAAGATTACTCTAGTACTACCTTAGCACCATGGCACAAGTGTTGAAATGTGGAATTTTCATCACTGTTCATTTGTATTCTGACTTGTATTAAGTGTTCCCATATAACTTGAGAATCATTTCAAAGTATGGTCTTTAAGTTCTAATATGTAGACTTTGGGAGATGATTTTATTGCCTCTGCTCAGAGAATGACCTTTGCATCATATTCATTACCTTTCCATTGTTGAGCACTGCTTTAAGGACAGATACAGGTACCTCTGAAGTGAATGTGCTCTCTCTTTGTTGGCTCCTGTATGTGCCCATGAGAGCAGGCTTACTAATTGATTAAATTCATTTATTTTTTTATTTGCTTAGTCTATAAATATCCAAGAAAGGCATATTAAAATCCCTCTGTATAATTGAGAATGGATCCATTTCCTGGTTTTCTACCATTTTTCTTTTTTTTTAACTTTTATTTAATTAATATAAATTTCCAAAGTACAGAATATGGATTACAATGGCTTCCCCCCCATAAAGTCCCTCCCACCCGCAACCCTCCCCTTTCCCACTCCCTCTCCCCTTCCATTCACATCAAGATTCATTTTCGTTTCTCTTTATATACAGAAGATCAGTTTAGCATACATTAAGTAAAGATTTCAACAGTTTGCTCCCACACAGAAACATAAAGTGAAAAATACTGTTTGAGTACTAGTTATAGCATTAAATCTCAATGTACAGCACACTAAGGACAAAGATCCTACATGAGGAGTAAGTGCACAGTGACTCCTGTTGTTGACTTAACAAATTGACACTCTTGTTTATGGCATCAGTAATCACCCTAGACTCTTGTCATGAGCTGTCAAGGCTATGGAAGCCCCCTGAGTTCACTGACTCTGATAATTTTTAGACAAGGCCATGGTCAAAATGGAAGTTCTTTCCTCCCTTCAGAGAAAGGTACCTCCTTCTTTGATGACCCCTTCTACCATTTTTCTTTTAAGTGTCACAGCTATATTTCAAATTGATACAGGTTCAATACTGGATATATGTACATATATGTGTATATATATTATAATTAGAAATGGGCCCAGATTTATTATTAGTTGACAGACATTTTATGTTTATGGCATACAAGATAATATTTTGGTGTGTATTTTGTGACTGCACATATTTTTTTCTTTTTTTGTAGTAAAACACTGAAACTCTACTCTTGCAGTATCAAAGCATACAATATATTGTTATTCACTATCGTTACATGCATTCCATACAATGAATGTCTTGACTTTAGTCTTCTTGTCTCATTGAAATTTTGGACACTTTGAGTGACATTTCTCTAATTCCTCTACTCCACAGCCTCAGATAGCCTCCATTTTATTTTACTCTTTTTCTATGAGTTTAATTTTTAAGGTCCCACATCTAAGTGAGATCATGGAGTATTGCTTTTTCTGCACCTGTGTTATTTCACTTAACTTCTCCAGGTTTATCCATGTTGTTGCAGATTAGAGTATTTCCTTCTTTAATAATCCTGAACAGGATTCCAGCATGTACAGTATATACACTCTTTTTTCATCCACTAAGCAATTGATAGATACTCAATTTGACTCAATCTTGCATATTGTAAATCATGCTGCAATGAACATGGCAGTGCAGACATCTTTGATCCACAGATTTCATTTCCTTTAGATAGAGTTCTGGTAGTTGTATTGCTTGATCATATGGTATTTCTATTTTGAATATTTTGAGGGGCAGCCATCCTGTCTTGTATAATGGTGGCATTAATTTACATTCTAACCTACAATGTGTTAGTGTTTCAACTCAGGGGAAGCATTTAGTGCAGGAGGTAAGATGTCACTTGGCATGCACACATCTCAGGATTAGTTGGGTTGAAATCCCAGCTGTTTTCCAATTCAAGCTTCCTGCTCCTGTGTATTCTGGGAGGATGGCTCAAGTGTTTGGGTCCTGCCATCCCTGTGTGAGACTCAGATTGAGTTCTGGGCACCTAGCTTTTCCCAGAACTTCTTAAAGAGGGCATTTGCAGATTGAACCAGGCCATGAGAATCTCTTCTGTCTCTCTGTTTTTCAAATAACTAATAAATCAATGAATACAGAAGGGTCTCATTTCTCTACATCCTCACTAACACTTGATTATCTTTCTTCTATTTGAGAATAGCTATCCTGGGGTAGATGTTTGGCTCAGCCTTGAAGATGCGTCTTGGGATGCCCACATCCAATATTGCAGTCCTAGGGTTTGAGTCCCAAGTCTGCCTTGGATCCAGCCTCCTGCAGATGTGCATCCTGGGAGACAACAGGTAATGACAAGTAGTTGTGTGCTGCCACCTACATGGAAGACCCACATTGAGTTCCAGGTTCCTGGCCATAGCCCAGCCCTACTGGTCATCAGCATTTAGAGAGTGCAACAGCAGATGGAACACCTCTCTCTCTCTCCCTCTCTCCCCCCTTCTCTCTCTCTCTCTCACACACACACACACACACACACACACACATTTGTCTCTGTTTTTCTGTCTTTCCAATACAGTAAAACCAAACAAAAATGTAAAGATAATAGCTATTTTAGCAGTTGTGAGGTGATTTTTTTTAAAAAAATATTTATTTATTTAAAAGGCAGAGTTGCAGAGAGACGGGGGGGGGGGAGAGTGAGAAGGAAGGAGGGAGGGAGGAAGGAGGGAGAAGGGAGAGGGAGGTCTTCCATCCACTGCTTCACTCCCCAGATGGCTGCAACCGGCTGGAGTGGTGCTGATCTGAAGCCAGAACCCAGGGGCTTCCTCTGGGTCTCTCTTGCAGGTGCTTTTCCAAGCTATAGCAGAGAGCAGGATCAGAAGTGGAGCAGTAGGGACTCAAACTGCAGATGGCAGATTTACCTGCCATTCCACAGTTCCAGTCTTGAGAGGTGATTTTAATTGTAGTGTTAATGTGACTTTATCTCATGATTAGAGATGTTAAGCAACCTTTCATATATACCTGATTTCCATTTGTGTATCTTTTGAGAAATATTGGTTCAAGTTATTTACCTTTTTTATCTGATTGTTTTCTCACTATTGAGTTGTTTCAGTTTCTTATATATTTTATATATTCGTTTCTTATCATTTATATGGTTTTAAAATATTTTCTCCATTCCATAGGTTGCCTCTTCTGTGAATTGTTTCCTTTCCTGTCCAGAAGCTTTTTAGTTTGACATAAACACAGTGTCTGTTTTTGCTTACCTTTGGGGTCATAGCCAAGAAATCATTGCCCAGACCAATGTGATGGAGCTTGGAGCTTTTTCTGCTTTCTTCTAGTACTTTGGCTGTTTCAGGTACTATGTTTTAGTCTTCAGGGTATTTTGAATTGATTTTTGCATGTGCTAGGAAATGCAAATCCAAATTTACTCTTCTGCATGTGGATATCCAGTTTTTCCAACATCACTTATAGAATAAACTTGCTATCCACATTGAATGGTCTTGGAACCTCTGTCAGCAATCAATTTATGATAAATACATGACACTGAACTTGCTTATTTACACAAATTCTGATACTAACACACCCACCTAAGTTCATGTGTCACTGGCAACAGCTTAACATCTAGTTTTTCACATTACTTGTACTTGTTGGTGCCCTCATGTGTTAGGCATCTCCTTTGTGAACAGAGCTATGGCTAGAGTCTTCACATTCATTTGGAAAGGCTTTGGTAGTCTCTTTTAACGTGAGACATATTTTATTTATATTAATTAAAAATTGTCATAATTTGTTTCCACCTTTTGTTGGATAATTTATATGTATGATGGCTTTTGCTTCTTTTTTACTAGCCCACCATAACATTGTATTAGATTGGGCAATTTTTATTGATTTCCTTTTATCTCTTTCTTCTTTAAAATATATATTTCTTTTTTCTATGGTTGAGTTTTGTGGAGATTGGTTATTACTACAAACCACAATATCCAAACTATATATAAATTAATTCAGGCTGCATCCCAAGTGGCAGTCATTTCCATTGAACTCATTATAGGAGCCATGATAAACCAATAGAAATCTCTGGCAGAGGTGATTTAATGAGTAGAGCTGCAGGTATTATTGAGTTCAAGGTTCTACTTTTGTTCATGGCTTTGTTTTGTTTTGATTTTACTTGGTGCACAGCCAACACAGGTTCATCATGGATTTCAAAAAAGATTGAAAATTGTTGTAATGGCTGAACATTTGACAAGTAATGTCATTGATAGAGATCAGAGAATTTGTGTTTCTTTCTTTCTTTCTTTTTTTTTTTTTTTTTGATGTATCTAAATCTCATTGGAGGCCGGCACCGCAGCTCAATAGGCTAATCCTCTGCCTGCGGCACCAGCACCATGAGTTCTAGTCCTGGTTGGGGCACTGGATTCTGTCCTGGTTGCTCCTCTTCCAGTCCAGCTCTCTGCTGTGGCCAGGGAGTGCAGTGGAGGATGGCCCAAGTGCTTGGGCCTTGCACCTGCATGGGAGACCAGGAGGAAGTACCTGGCTCCTGGCTTCAGATTGCCACAATGCACCGGCCATGGTGGCTACTTGGGGGGTGAACCAATGGAAAAAGGAAGACCTTTCTCTCTCTCTCTCTCACTAACTCTGTCTGTCAAAAATAAATAAATAAAAAAATAGATCTCATTGGAAAGAAGAGCTTTTTCAATTGTTAACTGCTATGAATCTGTATTTCTGTATATCCCTTTGACCTGCTACAAATTATATTTGACAGCATATGGAAGCTCTTGCATATTTGCAGTTGGAAAATGTCCTTATCTCTCATTGTGAATTTATAATATTTTCTTTATATTCTTGGGTATGTAATTAAGTTTTGTAGATTAATAATTATCAGGTATTTTAAAATTGAGGTCAATTATGTTTGGTTGACGGGAAACAAGAAGTGACCACAAAAACAAAAAACTCTGGGAATGGATTAACCAGTCTCCATCACTCCTTTAGAATTTTTTTTCTCATTCTATGCAGCCATTGGGACAAGTTGAAGTTCTACATAATGATAATGACATTTAAGAACATATGAATGATATATTCCTATGTATTGTGCTTATTTTCTGTGATTAAAACTGAAGTAATTAGATTCAGATCAGGAAAATAAAATTAGGTTTAACCAGGAAACTAAACTTCAAAGAAGGAAAACAAATCATCACTAAACAACAGAAAAGCCATTGTAGTTTTTTGTTTGTAAGCTGGGTCCCTTTTTGTTTTTGAAATCCTTCTTGTGATTCAGCTCGCCTTTTCTTTTTTTATTTTAAGTGTTTTATTTTATTTTTAGTTAGTCTTAACAGATTCAATATAAATACAATTCTTGGGAATAATAGAGGAAGGAGGAGAAAGGATGGGAGAGTGGATGGGAAGAAGGGTAGGGTGGGAAGTATCACTATGTTCCTAAATCTGTACAAGTGAAATACATGAATTCTATTTACCTTAAATAAAATCTAGTAAAAATGTTTAGTGAACATGTGTCATGTATTTAATATATATGCAGACTTAGGAGCATAGTAATATTTCTTCCTGGTCTCCCACATGGGCATAGGGGCCAAAAAACCTGGGCCATTCTCTTGCTTTCCAAAGCACATTAGGAAGGTGCTGGATCAGAAGTGGAACAACTGCTACTCGAACCAGTACTCATATGGGATGCCAGTGCTGCAAGTGGCAGCTTAACTCCATATACCACAAAGCCAGGCCCAGTTCCCCTTTCATAACAGCTGTCACAATTATAATTTTACATTTTTAGTAGGGTGATTGCATGAATGACCATCTCCTGTGCTCTTCTCTAGCATCAGGGTGTTCATAATGCACTCTATCCAGTATTTTGTATGGTATGAATACTCTGAATTTTTTAGAAAGATTGTATTTAATGAATACAAATTTCATAGGTACAGCTCCAGGAAAATAGCAGTTCTTCTCCCCATACCCACCCCCCAACCCCCAATCTCATCCCACCTCCTGCTCCCTCTCCCATGCCATTCTTCATTAATATCCATTTTTACTTATCTTTAAATACAGAAGACCAACTCTATATTAAGTAAAGATTTCAACAGTTTATACCCACTCACACACACAAAGTAAAAAGTACTGTTTGAAGACAAGTTTTACAGTTAATTCTCATAGTACAACTCATTAAAAACAGAGGTCCTACATGAAGAGTAAGTGCACAGTGAATCCTCTAATGTTGATTTAACAATTGGCACTCTTATTTATGATGTCAGTGATCACCCAAGGCTCTTGACATGAGCCGCCAAGGCTATGGAAGCATTTTGAGTCCATGAACTCTGTCAGTATTTAGACAAGGTCATAATCAAGGCAGAAGTTCTCTCCTCCCTTCAAAGAAAAGCACATCCTTCTTTGATAGCCTCTTCTTTACCCTAGAATCTCATTCACAGACATCCTTCACATAGATAATTATTTTTGCCACAGTGTCTTGGCTTTCCATGCCTGAAATTCTCTCATGGGCCTTTCAGCCAGGTCCAGAAACCTTAAGGGCTGATTCTAGGGCAGAGCACTGTTTAGGGCATTTGTCATTATATGAGTCTGCTATGTGGACTGCTTCCCACATTGTATCTTTCTCTCCTTTTTAATTCTTTCTATTATTAGCAGACATTTGGTCTTATTTATGTGATTCCTTTGACAATCTTATCTATATGATCAGTTACACACTTAATATGATCACTTTGACTAGTAAGATGGCATTAGTGGCCGGCACCGTGGCTCAATAGGCTAATCCTCTGCCTGCAGCGCTGGCACACCGGGTTCTAGTCCTGGTCAGGGTGCCGGATTCTGTCCCAGTTGTCCCTCTTCCAGGCAGCTCTCTGCTGTGGCCCGGGAGTGCAGTGGAGGATGGCCCAAGTGCTTGGGCCCTGCATCCACATGGGAGACCAGGAGACCAGGAGAAGCACCTGGCTCCTGGCTTCGGATCAGTGCAGTGCGCTGGCTGCAGCGTGCTGGCCACAGCAGCCATTGGAGGGTGAACCAACAGTTAAAGAAAGACCTTTCTCTCTGTCTCTCTCACAGTCCACTCTGCCTGAAAAAAAAAAAAGATGGCATTAGTACCACCCAGCTTAATGTGATTTGGAGTCCCATGGCAAGTTTTTAGTTTTATCCTTTGGGGGTAAATCCATGGGAACTTTTTGCTGAACTGTACATCTCTTCCCTTTCTTATTTTTTTTTACTGGGATCTATATTCAAATGGATTTAAACATCTATGACTAATTCTATGTTAAGTAAAGAGCTCAACCAATGGTATTAAGTAGAAAAAGAAAATAGTAAAAACAATAAGATCATAAACTGTTTCTCGAAAGTCAAGACAAGGGCTATTCAAGTCATTGCTCCTCTTTGTGTCAATTTCACTTCCAGAGGTTTCCTTTTAGGTGTTCTTTTAGTTATGACAGATCAGGGAGAATGAGATATTTGTCCCTTTTGGACTAGCTTATTTCACTAAGTATGATGCTTTCTAGATTCATTCATTTGGTTGCAAATGATAGTTTTTTTTTTTTTTTACCACAATGTAGTATTCCATAGAGTACACATCCCATAATTTCTTTATACAGTCTTCCATTGATTGGCATTTAGATTGATTCCATGTCTTAGCTATTCTGAACTGAGCTGCAATAAACATGGAGATACAGGTAGCTCTTTTATTTGATGATTTCATTTCCCTTGGGTAACTTCCGAGGAGTGGGATGGCTGGGTCATATGGTAGGAATATATTCAGATTCCTGAGGTATCTCCAAATTGTCTTCCATAGTAGTTTTACCAGTTTGCATTGTCACCAACAGTGGATTAGGGTACCTTTCCCCCCACATCCTCACCAGCATTTGTTGTTTGCTGATTTCTGTATGAAAGCCATTCTAACTGGGGCGAGGTGAAACCTCATTGTGGTTTTGATTTGCAGTTCCCTGATGGCTAGTGATCCTGAAAATCTTTTCATGTGTCTGTTGGCCATTTGGATTGCTTCTTTTGAAAAATGTCTAAGTCCTTGGCCTGTTTCTTAACTGTTGTGTGTGTGTGTGTGTGTGTGTGTGTGTGTGGAGTTCCTTGATCTCTGTAGATTCTGGTTGTTAATCCTTTATTAGATGTATTGTTTGCAAATAATTTCTCGCATTCTTATGGTTGCCTCTACACTTTCCTGACTATTTCTTTTGCAGTGCAGAAACTTCTCAAATTGAAGTAATCTCATTTTTAATTTTGGCTTTGCCTTCCTGTGCATATGGGGTCTTTTCCAAGAACTCTTTGCCTGTGCTAATGTCTTGCAGGGTTTTTCAATGTTCTCTAATAATTTGATGGCATTGGGTCATAGATTTAGGTCTCTAATCCATGTTGAGTGGATTTTTGTGTAAGGGGGTAAGATGGGGTCTTGCTTCATACTTCTGCATGTGAAAATCCAGTTTTCCCAGCACCATTTCAGGAAGAAACTGTCCTTGCATCAGGGATTGGCTTTAGCTCCTTGATCAAATATAAGTTGGCCCTAGATATTTGGATTGATTACTGGTATTTCTAATCTGTTCCATTGTTCTATCCATCTGTTTTTGTACCAGTACCAGACTGTTTTGATTATAACTGCGTTGTAGTATGTCTCGAAAACTGGTATTGTGATGCCTCTGGCTTTATTTTTGTTGTATAAGATGACTTGAGCTATTTGAGGTCTCCTGTGCCTTCATATGAATTTCAGCATCATTTTTTCTAGATCTGAGAAGAATGTCTATGGTGTTTTGATCAGTATTGCATTGAATCTGTAAATTGATTTCAGTAGAATGGATATTTTGATGATTTTGACTCTTCCAATCCATGAGCATGGAAGGTTTTCCCATTTTTTGGTATCTTCTTCTATTTATTTCTGTAATGTTTTGTTATTATCATTGTAGAGATCTTTGATATCCTTGATTAAATTTGTTCCAAAGTATTTGACTTTTTGTAGCTATTGTGAATGGGTTCATTCTGAGATGTTCTTTCTCAGCTGGCATTGTCTGTGTATACAAAGGCTGTTGAATTTTGTGTGTTGAATTTATATCCTGCTACTTTACCAAATTCTCCTCTAAGTTCCAATAGAGTCTTAGTGGCATTTTTTGGATCCCCTATATATAGAATCATGTCATCTGTAGCTAGGGAATTTTGACTTCCTCTTTCCTAATTGGTATCCCTTTAATTTCTTTTTCTTGCCTAAAGCTCTGGCTGAAACTTCCAGGACTATATTGAGAAGCAGTGGTGAGAGTGGCCATCCCTGTCTGTTACTGGATCTCAGTGGGAATGCTTCCAAGTTTTCCCCAATTCACTTAGAGTTTTCATCATGAAAGGCTGCTGTATTTTATCAAATGCTTGCTCTGCATTTATCTATTGAGATAATCATATGGTTTTTGTCAGCATTTTACTAATGTGATGTATTGCATGGTTTGATTTGTGAATGTTGAGCCATCCCTGAATACCAGGGATAAATCCCAGTTGGCCTGGGTGAGTGATCTTTCTGATGTGCTGTTGGATTCAATTGGCTAGAATTTGTTGAGGATTTTTGCATGTTTGTTCTTCAGGGAAATTGGTCTGTAATTCTCTTCCTCTGTTGCATTTTTTCAGGTTTAAGTGTTAAGGTGGTAATGGCTTTGTAGAATGAATTTGACAGGATTCCCTCTCAATTGTTTTGAATAGCTTAAGAAGAATTGGAGTTAGTTCTTTAAATGTCTGGTAGAATTCAGCAGTAAAGCCATCCAGTCCTGGGCTTTTCTTTGTGGGGAGGGCCTTTATTAATGATTCAATTTCTGTCTTGGTTATGGGTCTGTTTAAGTTTTCTATGTCTTCATGCCTCAATTTAGGTAGCTTATATGTGTCTAGGAATTTCTTCTACATTTTCCAGTTTGTTGGTATAGAGCTCTTTATAGTCATTTCTGATGATTTTTTTTTATTTTGTGGTATGTGTTGTATATTTCCTTTTTCATCTCTAATTTTATTGAATTGGGTCTTCTCTTTCCATTTTTTTGGGTTAGTTGGGCAATGGTGTATTAATTTTGTTTATTTTTTCAAAAAACTAGCTCTTCATTTTGCTAATCTTTTGTATTATTTTATTCAATTTTGTTGATTTCTCCTCTAATTTTTTCTTTTCTCCTACTAGTTTTGGGTTTGGTTTACTGTTGTTTTTTCCAGATCCTTGAGATACACATAGCTCATTTATTTGATGCTTTTCCAGTTTTGTGATGTAGGCAGCTATTGCTATATACTTTATTTTTAACACTGCTTTTGCTATATCCCATAAGTTTTGATATGTTATGTTGTTGTCTTCATTTGTTTCCAGAAATTTTTTGATTTCTTCTTTGACCCACTGTTCATTCAGGAAGATGTTGTTCAGTCTCCATGTTTGCATATGCTCTAGAGATTCTTGAGTTGCTGATTTCCAGCTTCATTCCATTGTGGTCTGAGAAGATGCATGGTATGATTTTGATTTTTTTGAATTTGCTAAAACTTCATTTATGGCCTCATATGTGGTCAATCCTAGAGAAAGTTCCATGCACCGCTGATAAATATGTATTCTGTGAATGTAGGGTGAAAAATTTTATAGATCTCTGTTAGGTCCATTTGGTCTATAGCGTCGATTAAATCTGCTGTTTCCTTGTTGATTTTCTTTCTGGTTGATCTGTCCATTGCTAAAAGTGGAGTACTTAAGCTTCCCATTACTATTGCATTGGAGTCTAAGTTTCCCTTTAAAGCCTTTAACATTTTTTTAAATAGCCTGTTGCCCTGTATTTAGGTGCATATATGTTTATAGTAGTTACATGATCCTGTTTAATTGATCCCTTAATCATTACATAGTGCCCTTCTTTGTCTCTCTCTCTTTTAAAGATTTATTTATTTGATAAAAGAGCGGTCTGTACTCAATGTTTATTTTTAAAAAAAGATAAAAAAAAAGATTGATTTGAAAGTCAGAGTTACACAGAGAGAGGAGAGGGGAAGAGAGGAGAGGAGAGGAGGGAAGAGGAGAGGAGAGAAAGGTCTTCCATCTGCTGGTTCACTCCCCAATTGGCTGCAATGGCTGGAGCTGCACTGATCTGAAGCTAGGAGCCAGGAGCTTCCTCCAGGTCTCCCACAAAGGTGCATGGGCCCAAGGACTTGGGCCATCTTTCTACTGCTTTCTCAGGCTATAGCAGAGAGCTGTATTGAAAGTGGAGCAGCAAGGTCTCAAACCGGTGCCTATATGGGATGCTGGCACTTCAGGCCAGGGTGTTAACCTGCTCTGCCACAGCACCAGCCCCCTTCTTTGTCTCTTTTAACAGTTTTGTGTTAAAGTCTATTTTGTCTGATATTGGGATGGCTACAACAACTACTTTTGGTTTCTGTTGGCATGGCATATCTTTTTCTACCTTTATACTTTCAGTTTGCATGCATCTTTCTTGATGAGATGTGATTCTTGTGGACAGCAAATAGATTTTTTTAATCCATTCAGCCAGTCTGTGTCTTTTAATGGGAGAGTTGAGGCCATTTACATTCAAGGTGACTATTGATATGTAATGACTTTTTCCTGCCATTTTTCCAAAAATATTCCCATTTTTTACTTCGAATTTTCTTTGAACTTTTACTGATCCATTTTATTCCTTCACCTTTCATAGTGATGACAGTGTTTCTGTGTTTCTATGTGCAACTCATCCTTAAGGATTTTTTGTAGGGGTGGACAGGTGGCAACAGATTGTTTTAATTTCTCTTTGTTATGGAAGGTCATTATTTCACCTTCATTCATAAATGAGAGCTTTGCAGGGTATAATATTCTGGGATGACAGTTTTTTTCTCTTAAGACTTGGACTATATCTCACCATTCTGTCCTAGCCTACAAGG
This sequence comes from Oryctolagus cuniculus, assembly GCF_051225735.1. Classification (NCBI taxonomy): domain Eukaryota; kingdom Metazoa; phylum Chordata; class Mammalia; order Lagomorpha; family Leporidae; genus Oryctolagus; species Oryctolagus cuniculus. The sequence goes on along the minus strand of NC_142874.1, from coordinate 72,628,301 downwards.
TTCTGATGAGATATCTGCTGTGAGTCTAATTGGAGATTCTCTGAAAGAAATCTGGCATTTCTCTCAAGCACATTTTAGAATCTTCTCTTTATGTTTTACTGTGGTGATTTTGATTACAATGTGTCATGGTGAGGATATTTTCTGGTGATGTCTATTAGGTTTTCTGTATGTTCCCTGTACTTGGATGTCTTTTTATTTCTCCAAACTAGGGAGGTTTTCTGTTGTTATTTCACTAAAAAGGCTTTCTAATCCTCTCTCTCTCCATGCCTTCAGGAACTCCTAGAACCCAAATGTTGAATTTTTTTTTTTAGTATCCTGTAGATTTCCAACAGTGTTTTTTAGGTTTGTAATTTCCTCTTGCCTTTGGTTTGACTTTATACTTTCCCGTGCTTTGTCTTCTAAGTCTTATATTCTTTCTTCTGCTTCACCGATTCTGTTGATAAGGCTCTCTGCTGCATTTTTGAATTTGTTCTATTGAATTCTTAATTTCATTTTGATTTCTTTTTAAGATCTCAATTTCATAGGAGAAATTTCCTTTCATATCCTGTACAGATTTCAGTAGTTTGTGCATTTGATTCTGATTATTTCTATATAATCTTTTTTTTTTTTGACAGACAGAGTGGACCATGAGAGAGAGAGAGAGAGAGACAGAGAGAAAGGTCTTCCTTTGCCATTGGTTCACCCCCCAATGGCTGCTGCGGCTGGCATGCTGCAGCCAGCGCACAAAAGCAGGAGCTGATCCAAAAGCAGGAGCCATGTGCTTCTCCTGGTCTTCCATGGGGTGCAGGGCCTAAGGACTTGGGCCATCCTCCACTGCATTCTTGGACCATAGCAGAGAGCTGGCCTGGAAGAGGGGCAACCGAGTCAGAATCCGGCGCCCCGACCGGAACTAGAACCTGGGGTGCCGGCGCTGCTAGGTGGAGGATTACCTGTTGAGCCACGGCACCGGCCCCTATGTAATCTTATGATCAATTTTTTGAGCTTGATTTCTCACATTTCTTCCATCTCATCATCTTCACAATCTAGTATGGAAGTGTTGTGTTCTTTTAGGGACTTCATGTTGTGTTCCTCATTCTTGTTTCTTGAATTGCTGCATTTGTTGTTTGGCATTTGTGGAGCTACTCATTTCTTTTTCTTTTTTTTTCTTTCTTTTTTCTTTTCTTTTTTTTTTTGCTCTGGTGGCTTTTATATTTGTACTACGACTCTGTAGATAAGTGCAATGTTGCTTTTGAATCTCTAGAGGCTTGTAGTGGGTGTGGTCAGAGAACTCTGTTCAGCTCTCCAGGGTTAAGGGCTTGCCTATGTTGACACACCCAGGTTTGGCATGATAAATCTCTCTCTTTTTATCATAAGGAAAATTTATTCTGCTCAGCAGAACTCCTCTCCTCAATGGAGACCAGTGCCTGAGAGCTAGCCCCGGTGACTATAATATCCATCCACTCTGTCCCAAGGAGCACACAAAGGATCTATGCAGTCCTCAGTGTAAGTTCAGATTCCCCAGCAATGACTCTCACCAGGTAACCAGGCAGCCCTGAGCATGTAGTCTCCCACTGTGAGTGCCCAAAGTCCCAGCCACACTCCCTTCCACACAGTTTTTTTCACAGTCCCAGTACAGAAGCCTCACATAGTCACAAGCTCCTATCCCCCTGTTAGTTCTCCCCACCAGTCAGGGTCTCCATTTGGCTGGTTGCTGGCCACAGACATGAGCTGGCACAGCTGTTACATATGTTTAAAATGGTCTCTGCTCTATCAGCTTGTTACAGGATGCCATTGTAAAGTGATTGTCCTTTTTTTATTTCCCTCCTCTAGTTTGGCTGGTACACTATCCCCCATGGGGTTCCAAGCTGGGTTCCCTCTAGGCTCTTCTTGCAACTGTTTTTGCTAGTGGCTTGGGCTTCTGCAGTCTGGTTTCACTCCCCTTTCCAATGTTGGTGTGTAGGTTCTTCTGCTGGAGTCCTGAGCCCTGGGCACCCACACCCTCTATGTAGGTCCACCATGTCCCTTTAATTTTGATAGAGTTTGCTGCTTTCTCTCTAACTCTTCTCTGAGACTACACTCTCTCCACTTTTTAAAAACTATCTTCTTCTGGGCAAGAGCAATAGGCTCCCTCCCTACTCCACCATCTTGGAACCCAAGACCAAATACTGTGAATTTAAAAACCAGAGTTTGACCATGTATGGGGCAAGTTTTCTTGCCTTTGAAAGGAGATGCAATATAACAGTGGTGGAAATGTGTTAATGGTAGAATGTGGGACATGAGAAGAGTGTTGCTTTGAAATAAAGAGCTCCACAAAAGGTGTTTTGGGGCAGGCATTTGGTGCAGCTGCCTTTTGGAAGCCTGCATCCCATAGCAGAGTACCTGTGTTCAGTCCTGCCTCTGCCTCCACTTCTAACCCAGTTTGCTGCTAATGCACATTCTAAGAGGCATCCATTGTTGATTCAAATACTTGGACTCTGCCACCCTCCTGGGAGACTTGGCTGGAGATCCAGGCTTCTGAACTTGGCCAAGTGTAGCCACAGCTGCTGTGGGCATTTGGAGAATAATCCTTCAGATGGAAAACCACTTTCTTTCCCTATAGATTTCAAAAAAGTAGAGATAATTGAACAATGTAAAGTAATATCTTGCTGTGTGTTACAGATTGCTTATCAAAGTGGCTCAGGAACTAGTGGCAGTCACCTCATATATTAAAAGTGGTTGGGGTCCTTGAAAGATGGCACTTTGATATTGAGTGTGACAAGACTATGATGATGACAGGTTTAGCAGGAATAAGATTATCTTACTTTGGTAATTTCTCCCTAAATTTCCTTTTATTACCACACAAGTCCTAATTAGTTGGAATTAGATTCATATGAAGTGCCATTTGTTTCTCAGGTATGTTTTACAAGATACGTTCAGTCTCCTATGGAAAAGAATTGTCCTCTCCTTGCTCAAATTTTTAAAACAAATTCTGAAATGATTTGATTCACATAGCTCATTTCTATCCCTTATGCTTTATATATCTAAAGAGGTAAAAAATATTGGCATCTATTTGTTTAGCACTATGAGATGAAAGAATGCAAGAAATTTCCCTCTATTCTCAAAAAGTATACAATTGGATCAGAACTATCATCTTGGTGAGATGCATAATTACAAACAAAACCAAAGTATGCATAATTAAATGAACCAGTTTGTTTACCTCATGATCCTCTGTCATGTATGTTCCTCTTTTCAGATTTCAAGCTCCAGAGAGGCTAGGACCTTGTTGCAGTCATTCTGGCACTTGGCACACAGTATTCTGCACATTTAGAGATGCTCAACAAGTGATTTTTGATGATTCTCAATAAGTAAATTTTGATTAGTGCAAGCAGGCTAGCCAGAAATATGCATCTTGATAATCCTTATACTATATGTTTGAAAATGGAACAAATTTGTCTCAAGCAAATACTCTTTTCTCCAAGGTCTTCCCCAGCCTTCCCTCCCTCCCCAGTTCTTGTGATTTCTGGCTATAGGCACTCTCCCCTCTAGCCTGGCTTGGCCATCTACCCTGTAAGTGTAGTCAACTTCATTTCCTTTCAGCAGATTTCATCACCAGTTTTTATCAGTATTACTCATGTGCTCACCAATCAAAATGACACTGTGGTAGAGATCTGAAAGGTAAGTGTGGTGCAGGTGAGCATTCAGGACTCTTCTTTGTAATTTGCAGCAAATTACTCAAATATTCCACTCTTTTGTTCATCTGTGAATATTTGAGAAATGAATTTTCTTCTGTAAACATTCTTTGTCTCCTTTAGACTGGCAGAGGACAGTGGAGCAGCCAACACACAAAACTACAATTTGCACATGGCTAAAGTCCGTGGTTATCTTACAGCATCCTGGGCACTTGATATCCATGAAGTAGGAATTGGGTCTCTGCAGCAGGTGCTTCTTCTTGCATTTGCTGTTCATTTCTGTAGAGAGATGGAGAAGCTCCTTTGCTTGAGGTGAGTTCACATGGAGAGGTCATCATGGCTGGAAAGGCTAGTTAGTCTGTCATTTATTTATATAGATAGGATACTTTTAACATAATTGATTTTAGTCTATATCATTGGATTTTGAACTTAAATATTCATAGTGGTACATATGAAACTACTCATGGTATACTAGATGGCCCATTTAATCAATTGTTTAGACACATTTTTAACTATAAAGGATGATTCCAGATGCTTTCCTAGATTGACATGTATCATGATACTCATACTTCATTTAAATGTATGAAATTCCCAATATACTGTGTAAACTTCTGAAGGTCTCAGTCTCCCTAGGCGGAAAATGCTTATGGTTCTATGAGCATTATACTGTTGAGAATCATTCTAGACATACTTTCCTATGAAATCAGAGCATTTCTCTTAATTACTTTGGGAGTCTTTGAATAACTCCGAAGATACTTTCAATTGATTAGGTAAGTGTTAATTTACATCCCCCTTCCTCTCCTAACAATAGTCTTAAAGTATGCATTATTTTGAAATAAAAAATATTATTTGGGTTTTGTTTAGGTTAGCAAATGTTGGATTGCAGTACCATTATATACCATGCTTAATGCATTGCCTTCATCAATAGTGTCATAAGGTGTATTCTTTCTGTTATCACCTATTTTTTCCAAGGTCACTTTAAAATATATTTTAGAATGTTTATTCTAATCTCTACTCTAAATCTTATCTATTTTATAGTATTTCACTATATTAATATCTTAATAATAGATGTTGTCCTAAGCTCTTCCTATATGTAACTCATTTAATCTTCACCTTTATTAAGCAAATGCACATAGTCTTCAGCCATTCATCAAAAATTACTTATTGGGCATCTGTGAATGTGCAGATTACTGTGTGCCAAGTGCCAGGATGAATTCAGCAAGGTCCTGGCCTCTCTGGAGCTTGAGATCTGAAAAGTGGAAAATATGTGACTGAGGATCATGCAGAAAGGAAACTGGTTCATTTAATTATGCATATTTTTTCTGTTTGTAATTATGCATCTCACCAAGGTTATGATTCTGATCCAATTGTGTGCCTTTTAAGAATAGGGGGAAATCTTTTGCATTCTTTCATCTCATAGTGCTAAACAAGTAGATATCTGTTGCTGTGGATTCATTTCTGAGAGGAAGAGCATGGTGGAAGAGTGGGGCAGGTGTGGCTGGGGCCCCTTCTCTGGAGAGGCTTCCCTGGTGCAGTCTGGGATGTGAAGGTCACTAACTTAGTCTTCACTCCGGCCATGCCACATGGCTGCTTAGGGAGTTGTGGGTCCTAGAACCAGAAAGCCTGTGCAGCCTTCCCAGCGCCTGACTCTGTTGGCAACAGGGTGTGACCTTTTCTATAGTGGATTTGGCAGCTGGTGTCAATGTGATTTTTGAAGAAGGGCTGTTCCCCTTAGTAATTTGTATAGCAGTCTAATCTCTGCAGGTTTTAGGGAAAGGAAAGGCTTCAGCCAATTGATTTGGCCACGTAGTTGCTGAAGTTCATTAAATGAGTATTTATGCTTGACTTTTGGGTTTGGGCCCATTGGAGATATATAGGAGGAGATTTGATAACCCAAGAATTGAAAGGGAGGAAAATGTTGTACCTTTTCTGTGGCAATAGACAAACCCAGGAATTGTAAATTTCTTACTGTCTCACTTAGACAGGCCTTCAGAGTTGCTGCATTCTCGTGAGCAAGTAAGATATCATCCACATAATGTATGACCAAGCACTGATCTTTAAGTGTGCTGGTCGCATGAGAAACGTATCTTTGGCAAATGGCAGGGCTATTTTTCATGCCTTGTGCGAGTACTGTCCACTGAAGTCTTTTTGTGGGGAGCTGGAAATTGGGCTCCCATACTGTAAAGGCAAAGTAGGCCTTATCCTGATCTGCAATGGGAATGGAAAAGAAGCAATCTTTGATATCAATGGTAACTATGTGGTATCCGTTAGGAATGGCCCCTGGATAGGGAATGCCAGCCTGGAATGTTCCCATCTTTTTTATGATTTTGTTGATGGCTCTCAAATCTTGTAGAGGCCTATATTTTCCCTGTTTCTTTGGTATCACAAATATGGGTGTGTTGTGAGGGCTAGTGGAGGGTTCTATATGTGCCTTTTCCAACTGTTCCTGTGCAAATTCTCTAAGGATGCCAAGTTTGGGTTGTAACATTGGCCACTGCTCTACCCAGATGTTTCCTGTTTTTTCCCATTCAATGGGGATTGGGTCTGGCTTTTGTATGAGGTGAGCAGTGGCCCCTAGAATTGGGGGTGAATCTTACTTGTAGGCTCTCCATTAAAGCTGTTGGCTTGTGGAGATTTGTGATCCATAGTAAGGACCACTTGCATTTGTGAGAGCACATCTCTCCCCCATAAGGTCATGGAAACCTCAGCAATTAGTGGAAAGATGGTTCCTGTGTCTCCATTGTCATCTCACCACGTTACAGGTGTGATGACCTGATCAGCCAATTTTAATCCTCCAACAGTTTGGAGGTTGGACCCAGGCGCTGTCTTCCAATGTTGCATTTTTCTTGTGTCCCTAGATTTTAAGACAGTGGCATCTGGTCCCATATCAATTAAACCTACAAAGGAAATGTCATCTAAATATAGGGTCAATTTTGGCCTCAGATTGAAGATAGGCATCGACCAGTTAATAGTGGTGGGATTCCCTCTTACTGGGCTGAGGGCCACCCTGCTGGGAGTTTAAAGGCTTGGTCTTGCAATCTCTTGCCCAATGAAAACCTTTTTTTACATCTGGGACACAGCCTTTTGGGCTTGCCCCATCTGTCAGCATTTGGGCAGTTTCGCCGTAGGTGTCCCATTTCCTGACATCCCCAACAGACTGGATGGTCATTAGGCTTCCTTGTGTTCAGTTTGTTAATGGCTGCAGTTAGAGCTTGTATGGGTGTATCAGCAGGGTTTACCTCCTTTGTAGCTACTATCCATTTAGAAATGTCTTCATTATGGTCTGGGGTGATTGCAGCTTTTGCCTCTTTGGTAGCACCTTCCCAAGCTAATTGTTTGACCAAATTGTCTTGATCGGGGCCAGGCAGTAATCTTTTCTCTACTGCCTCCAAGACTCTGGCAAGGAAATAGGAGAACCATTCACCTTGGCCTTGAACTAGGTTTCTAAAGAGCTGACTATAATTAGGAGGATTTATATTTTTTAAGGCTCTAAGTGCTAAATCTCTGACCTGATCAAAATAGGCAACTACTCCAATGCGGGCCTGTTCACAAGGATGTATGTAGGTGCTGCAGCTTGTAAGCATATCGAAGGTTACTGCAATTCCATAGGCAGCATTATTCCTCACCATGGTTTCAGCCTCTTCTTCATAGGAGGCTTTCCACTGTAAGAACTGTGGTCTTGACAAACATGCTTTGAGCAGTGTAACCCAGTCAAAAAGAGTTTGAAGGTTCACTGCCCATTGTATGAGCACCTGTTCAAAGCAGGGAGAGTTGGGGCCTGACTCTTGAGAAGCCTTTTTTAGCATAGTAAGGTCATTTATGGGTGTTGGAATCCAGGGCCTGAATTCTGCATCAGCTCCTACATTAATGGCAAACATACTGGTGGGATGGGGTCTAGTGGCTGCCCTAAGAGCCTGAGGTACCCAAGGACTGCCACAAATGTGGGGATCCTCACTGGGTGCAGATGGGATGACCTCACATGGGTTATTGCCTCGAGGTCATCTAAGTTCATCACATGAGTATTTAGGGGGTGGCTGACCAGGCATTGCCACATTGTCTGCTGTCATGTCATTTTCACTGTCAGAGCTCTCTCTCCCTAAGTCATCAACTGTTGTCTATGAGGCAGGGACCTGGAGTGTCAGGCTCTTAACACTCACAGATTCATTATGTTTGGTAATCTGCACGGGATTCTGAGAGGGGGGGTATCTTTCTCATGTTTGAGTGCTTAAGAGCGGCATGCTATGCCAACTCTAGCCAAAGGAAAGACACATACAGCACTGCTGCCATAACAAAGCAAATTCCTAGCACCTCAGCAGCTGATGGCATTATGCAGGGGGTTCCCTATGTTAGATGAACAGATAGTGGTGGTCAGATCATATGTATGTCCTGTGCTTAGTGGGGGACTTCCTTGATTTGTTAGGTCAAGGCTATATGCCCACATGGTGTCTCCAGAGCATCACCTCTCTCAAGTGAGGGAAGACGATTTGGTTCTGAATTCTGGAATGATCAGTCCCTTATGTGAATTTGCCAGGCAAACTGAAAGTAAAAGGAGGAGCCGAGAAATGGTGTTACACTTCTGGATGGTGTGTGCCTAACCTGGGGTCACTTAGACCGAGGACAAGGATAAGGAAAGGGGCTTAGGAGGGGGGTTCTGTGCTCACCCTCACAGAACCAAACAGCACACAAAACACCGAGGGGCACTTGCCGAAATCCAGGGGGGACCTTGCCGAGTCTGACACACTGTTTCTCTCTCAGTCATGTTGGTGCACCACATGTTGCTGTTGATTTCTTCTGAGAGGAAGAGCGTGGTGGGGGAAGAGGCGTGGAGTCAGCACACAGACCCTGGGAGTCAGGTGAAAGCAGGCCTGAGGCAAGCAGCCTGCAGACTCATTTATTTCAGTTGCTACAGCAGCTTATATAGCCAAGGTAGCCAATCCGGTCAAGGGGCGGTCTATGCCCTAACCAATCACACCCTGTTGCCAGGCAGTTTCAGAAGCCATACAATCACAGCCTGTTTCCAGGCAGTTTCTGTTGCTAGTGACCATCTTGGCATGACCTTCTCATTCCACCACAGATATCAATATTTAATGATGGTTACAGGAATGCTTTTATGAAACACCATAAACTGAGAGTTGTTGGAATTACCTAATGGGATTTCAGGGGGCTAGAAAAGATCACCCAACAAATGGATTTTGATAATAAGGAAAGTAATCATGCACAATGGAAATAGTGTTGATTAGGTGCACTCAGACATCTAGGTTTCCAAATAGCCTCAGTGATCCCTGTTAAGACTCAAACATTCAGTTGAACTCTAGGGCTATTCAGTACCTCTAACACTTGAAATATGGATTCACCATCAAGGTGGCCTGTACCAATGCCATCTCACTAGTCCAAGTGATCAATTTCAGTTCATAATTGATCATAATGAAAGGACTAAGAGTCAAAGGGAGTACATAAACAAGTCTAGTACTAACCGATAGAATAAATAAAGGGGAGAGTGATCCAACATGGGAAGTGAGATACTCAGCAGACTCATAGAATGGTGGATGTCCTAAACAGCACTCTGGCCTCAGAATCAGCCCTAAAAGCATTCCAATCTGGCTGAAAAGTCCATGAGAGTATTTCAGGCATGGAAAGCCAAGACACTCTGGCAAAAACAAAACAAAACAAAACAAAAACAAAAACAAAAAAAACCAAACAAAACCACACCTAAATGAAAGATCTCCGCGAGTGAGATCCCAGTGTAAAGAACAGGTCTTCAAAGAAGGAGGTACCTTTCTCTGAAGGGAGGAGAGAACCTCCACTTTGACTATGACCTTGTCTAAACAAGATAAGAGTCAGAGAACTCAAGGGGCTTCCATAGCCTTGGAAACTCATGACTGGTGCATAGGGAGATTACTGATGCCATAAACAGGAGTGTCAATTTGTAAAGTCAACAACAGGAGTCACTGTGCACTTACTCCTCATGTAGGATCTCTGTCCTTAATGTGCTGTACATTGAGACTTAATGCTATAACGAGTACTCAAACAGTATATTTCACTTTGTGTTTCTACGGGGGTGCAAACTGTTGAAATCTTTACTTAATGTATACTAAACTGATCTTCTGTAAAAAAAAAAAAAAAGAAGAAATTATCAATTCCCAACTTGACTCTCACTGGGATTAAACATGACAATAGGTCTGACCTGATTTCATCATTTAAAAAATAAAAAAAAAAGAAATATGGATTCAAAAGGAAAGCAGGAATAGCGTTTTAGTAAAACATGGAGATAATAATTCTGGTAGTCTTTTAATGAAATATGTTAAAAATTCTTATAGAAAGCAGAGACTGCTTGCAACATTATATGTCAATTTGGTAAACAATGGCAATAATGAAATTTTCCCCAAAACACTCCATGATACTTTAATGTCAGTCTTTCTATATTTGGCAAACAAATGATCTTATAGTGCATCTAGGAGTGAAGTCCAGAAAGTAAGGCCCTAGAATGAAATGTTGGTCTCAGTAGTAGGAGATACCAACCAGTCTATTGCTTACAGCTCCCTCTATAGCACCAGTTTTGCTTTAGCTGGGGCCTTTAACCTTTAAAACAGCCCAAACTGGGTTCAGAAAGGTAGCAAAGGGAATGATAGGAAAGGCTGAAAACCTGAGAGCAAGGGCAGCTTCTGGGTTCTCATTGCAAATGTGTAGACCCTGAAAATCTTTATGAAGTAAGGGAGATATTGGCATTAGTGAGCTTGATCATTTCAGGAAAAGTGGCAATGAAAGCTCTGTTTGCATTTTCACATATGAGATGTATGACTAGGCATTCTGTGAAATGACATTTCTAAAGGTTGGTGTGACATGCATTTTGTTCATTCCCTGTCAGCTAGGATTTTTAGCACAAATTCTTAGATCTTTATATCATCTATGTGTTGCTGTTCACTCTTGTGGGGTTTTTAATGTCCTATTTTATTTATTTAGTTGAAATTTAGAGTGATTAAAGACAGAGGGAGAGAGAGGGATGGAGAGATAGAAAGAGAGAGAGAGAGAGAGAGAGAGAGAGAGATATGTATACCTCAAAACCAGTGGTTCACTACCCAAATATCTATAATAGACAGTACTGGACCAGGTCAGATCAAGATCCTAGAACTACAGCTGGGCCTCCCACATAAGTAGCAAGGTGCCCAAATCCTTGTTCCAAAATCCATTGCTTTTCTAGGTTCTCTCTAGTAAGGAGCCAGATAGAAGGGCAGCTGGATCTCAAATCAGCATTCCAGTATGGAGTATGGCATCACAAGTGGTGGTGGACTAATCCACTGCAACATCAAGCAAACCTGTCTCAACATCCTATGCTGGGAGGCTTACCTTATGTAGAAGACATTTAAACCAACAGCTGAGGAGTCACGACTGACTTCCACACATTGCTCTACACAGAAAATGCAGCATTCTAAGTGTGATGGGTCACTGCTCTGGATTAGCTATCACTCAGTTTTTCTTGTCATAGGTAGAGGAATGAAAACCTGTTGCAGTTGAGCCCTTCACAGTCAGAAGTTGAGACTTAAAACACATCTGAACTTTGAGTGAGATCCTTTTCCTAGTGTTGTCAATCTGAGAAGCCAGCCTCTATGGGAAAGCTTAAGCAGAGTATACTCACCCATGAAATTTGGATTTTGCTGCATTCAGAGAATATCAACAGTAAGTATTTTTTGTTCTATTTACTTTTTGAAAGTATGAGTGATGCACATACACATACATATACATATATATATATATGCACACACATATGCACACACACAGTGGGAATAGAGAAAGAGAGGTAGATAGATAGATAGGTAGATAGATAGATAGATAGATCAAAATCTGTTCACTCCTCCAAATGCCTGCAACAGCTAGGTCTGGGCCAGGCTGAAAAAAGGATCATGGATCTACGTCTGTGTCTCCCACATGGGTAGCAATGAGCCCAAGTGCTTGAGGCATGATGTGCCAGTCTTACAGGTAAGTTTGCAGGGAGCTGGATTGGAAGCAGAGCAGCTGGGACTTGTACCACCATTTTGACTTGGGCATCACAAGTGGTGGCTTAACCCACTGTGAAACCAGGCTGGCTCAATCAGTGTTTTGTTTCTCATGCAAATCTATAGATAGCTAGAGTGGGTCTGTTTCACAGGTCTCATTCTGACATTCTGACATTGGCTAGTGGCTAATCTTGATCCTTAAGATTAACTCAGAATCATTCACACTGCCTTTTGCCAACATTTCAACATTTGCCATGTCTCATTGCCAAGCCAGAGAGTACAGTTGTCTCTCTGGTCTTTGAGGATCAGTTCCACTCACCTGTGGATACTAAATTTTTTTTTTTGACAGGCAGAGTGGACAGTGAGAGAGAGAGAGAGAGAGAGAGACAGAGAGAAAGGTCTTCCTTTTCTGTTGGTTCACCCCACAGTGGCCACTGTGGCCGGCACACCACACTGATCCAAAGCCAGAAGCCAGGTGCTTCTCCTGGTCTCCCATGCAGGTGTGAGGCCCAAGGACTTGGGCCATCCTCCACTGCCTTCCCAGGCCACAGCAGAGAGCTGGACTGGAAGAGGAGCAACTGGGACAGAATCCAGTGCCCTGACTGGGACTAGAACCTGGTGTGCCGGCGCCACAGGTGGAGGATTAGCCTATTGAGCCGTGGAGCCGGCCAGATACTAAATTCTAAAGATACTCATATTCCTTGCATATAGTGGTATATTACTTCCATTTCATCTGCTCATATATTCCTGCATACTCTAAACCAACTCTGGATAACATTATAATATCTAGAACAGTGTAAATAGTTATACTACTTTGGGGGGAGGACTGAAAGGAAAAAGAATCTTTACATGTTCAGTTGTCTTTCACTTTACTTGAGTAGCCTGAAACTTTACATTGTAGCCTGAAACTGTCAGAGACAATATTGTGTGAGTGAATGACCATGGGTAACATTAAGTATTTGACCTGTTTTTGACTCAGTAGTTGTCATTTGCCAGCCTTGTAACAGATCACAATTTACTTTTGGGCACTACTATTCAAAACTCCCCTAGCTCAGAGAGCTGTTGATTTCTTTCAAGTTTAAGCTCTCTTGAACAACATCATTATTTGTTTTCATCCATACTACCTCAAATTGGAGATTCCTCCAAATTTATGTCAATTCCATATTCTTCTAAACCACAGCTTGCCATTTCTTTGAGGTATTATCTGGGAGAATTTTGATGTGAAAACTCGGGCAGGAAGGTTTTTAAAAATTGTTATTTTGCTTAGAGTATATAAAAAGTCTCATAGTAGAACAAGGGTTCCATGCCTGTCTTGTTAATCATTTTCTCCCTATACAACATGCATGCTGAACAGAAGCTGCCTTTATAATTAGAATGTAATGAAGCTTCTTATGTTCATTATCACCCCTGCTTTAAAATATAGGCTCAGAGACCATTAGCATCATAGGATACATATACCCACAGAGACATTTTTCACTTCCTGCTTTCATTTGATATTTCATTTCAATTCTAGTGTTTAATATTTTTCCCATGTATTGCTTATGAAAAATCAGAATGGTGGTAGAATGCTACACTGTAACTCCTAAACTCCCAACAAGACGTCACTAATGCTGTCAGGTTTAAATTAAGAGGAATTTCTTTAAGCTCATTAAGAGTGTGATATTCAGCTTTTCTAGTAGGAAGCTAACATGGGGGATTTCTCAATTCAAGAATATTAACACACTGAGTAAAAAGACACATGCTTTGTTGTTTCTAGGTTCTTTATTTGAGTAATTTCATTTAATCTCATGCATTACTGAGGAAGCTGAACTGTGGGCTCGATGGGTATCCCAGTTGTGCTGTTGTTTGACATTTACATGGTCCCTTCCTTCATTCCCCAGCCAAGGAAGTTCATCCTGTGGCTTCCCAATAAGCACATCCAATAAAGTGTTTCTGAAATATTTTCTTTTCACCTTTTGCATCCTTTTAGCAATTGAGTATCCAGGACACAGGGGATTTCCTTCACATGCTTTCAAAATTTACCCATGTCTGATTGTGTGATTTCTATTTACACTTTTCTCAGGTATTCCACTATTAGATGATTGACTAAAGAATGGAAGGAAACAGAAGACAGAAGCCTTTATCTTAATCTTTCTTTGCTTAAAGAATCCATCAGGTAAGATCTTTGACTGGTGTGAGACTTAGTTTTCTATCTACTCAGAAAAGTATTCAAATGAACATCAGATCCAGAGAGTCCTTGAGGAATTCTGTTTTGTATTACTTGTAAATAATCTTATTCTTGTTTGTGAAATATGTGAAATTTATTTCAAGTAATTTTGTTCATTATCACCATAATAAATGTTTATGTTGGAATAACTGTAGAATGGATACTCTCCTCTCTCTTTCAAATTTTTTATTTATATTTTATAACATTAGAACAGTAGGGATCCTTCCATTCTACATGATTGTATCTTTGAAAGCCAGCAGTATTTGCTGGTGCCTATTTATAAAGTATACATAGAAAAGCTACCTTATATCTATTAGTGTTGAAAATTGTGTTCCAATCTGGCCAAAACCTTGTGACCCAGCAATAAGACCATTATACAACATCTAGATAGAAAATGAGTTGACCTTCTGATAACCCAAGTCAACTTACGTTACCATGTTACCTATTTTTATCCTCTATCATTGGATCTATTTTTTATATAAGAGAAACACAATGTATTTTCAGTTATTTGTATGAAATACATTTTCATCTGTTTATTTGTGTCCTTTGCTATGCAACTTGTTTCCACAAAGGGACTTACATCAGATCAAAATCTTTTTTTTCAATTGTCATTCATCTTCTGTGTTTGAAAGACAGAGAGGGTAAAAATAGAGTTCTTCCATTTGCTGGTTCTTTTCTCAAATTCCTGGAGTAGTGAGGGGGTAGATCAGGCTGATGCCAGGTTTAAAGAACTCAGCTGAGGTCTCCCACATTGGTGGCAGGGATCCAGGCACTTGAGCCAGCAGTCCTGCCTCCTAGAAGGAGTATATGTAGTAATGTGGAATTGGCAGTTGTTGATCTGGGACTTGATACTGGCACTGTAGTAAAAGATGTTGGCATCTTAACTGCTGAGCCAAATATCCATTCTGAATCTATGTTGTCTTGGAATATTATCTGTGCACCCAAAACCCTCCAAGTATAAACTGGATAACTCCTAATCTAAGTCCATGCAAGAATACTATCTCAAACACCCTTGAAAACTGTCCACATATGGATATTCCTGCTGGAAGCCAAGAGGTACCTGTGTATTTCTTTGTGATAGAGCAGCTCTTCTGATACCCAGCGAGCCCCAGATGGGGAACCATCCAGCAGAGCAACAGAGAAACCCTATCTAGACACTGAGAGAATACTTCCAGGGTTTCTGGAGTGCTATTTGTGGGTCAGGCAGGCATCAGGGATTGAATTATCTTATTCCATGCTTTATCTCACACTTCATCACAACACTTTGAAAGTTTTTATCTTCTTTTTACAGATATAAGAGCTGAGATGCAGAAATATTAAATAGTTTGCCAAAACTCAAACATCCATAATCTATCTCCAGTCCCAATTCCAAAGACCCTATTATTTTACCACCTGCCCTTACCTCTAAGAGGTGAGGTGAAAGGAGAGGGTCCCCTGCTCCAGCACACAAGCTTAGCTGCAAGAATAGAATGCTATGTACATCTCATTCCAAGTTGGAGAAGTGAAGACCAGGGAATTACAATATTTGAGTATCCAATTGCCAGTCTACTCTATGAAGACATAAGGAATGGAATAACTAACACCCTGCTCCCACAGCACTGTTTCAATAGGCAGTGTTCTAAAAAAATCCTTTTTATAAGAAGTTGCCTTGAGTAGCTTATTAGCCTAGGGTATTATAGTCATAGCATCATTACATTTCTTCCATCATGATTTTCTTCTCTCATTCCTTTATGCACTTTTGTAGCCAAATTGTGTGTTTAATTTGTGTTTACCATATTATCCTATCCCCCTCTACTGTTTCAATCAACTTGAGAAATAGACATGGGAAATAGGAGATCTGACTTAATGTGTATATTATCATCAACATTATTAGTTTCTTTAGGAAGGTTGAGTAGGCCATGTTTTTATCGCTTTATCCTCCATTTTGTGATTTCTTTTTCTCATTTCTATAAACTATGGGAATGATTATTAATATTGCGAGCCTGATTTTCCACTGTGATGTTGAAACTCTGCCTTGAATGAAAAGATAGATGACAGATGCAGCTATAGGCAGCATTTCAGGGTGCACTTAGATATTTTACAATGGCTTTGATTTGTTCAAAAATGTTCTCAAATATTGTTCATTTTATGTACTTAGTTTTTGTGATAGCACTTCCAATCTGGCGTTCCAGAATTCACTCGAAGTACCTGCCTTGTGCCAAGGTCCTGAGAAGTAAAATATGACTTCCAATTCCTGCCAGTAGAGGGCAGCAAAGAACACTGGAGCAGGTGCTTGATATCAGCTACTGAGGATGTTTCCCTTGGTGGAGGCAAAGATGAGGGTGTTCAGAGGACCAACATGAGAAAGGATAATTACATGGATCCAGGAGGGAGACCAGAACATATGGGGAGTGTGAGGGTTCTCCCAAGGGCTCATAACTGCCAGCACAAGTAGACATCTGGAGAGTCATTGATTATAACCTTTTCTTGGTATTGACTGCTATTTCCAGCTTGTCTGATGCCAAGGTCTGGCTGCCTAAGGTAACAGGCAACTAAAAGAATATCTGGGCACTAATACAAACTGGCTGGCTGAGAGTTATCAACAAGCTTCCCACAGAGGCTGGGGGGTCCAGAAGCAGCCCTGTGAGGGAGAAGAATGAATGGGTGTGAGGGCTCACCAAATCCAGCTGCAGATGATACTGAGGCCCCCAGTACATGCCAGGAAGATGATTCTGATATATATATATATATATATATATATATATATATATATATATATATATCACACACACACACACACCCCAAGGATATTTTCCCCTTGTCTGGGGGGGGGGTGCTGCTTAGCTATGGAAACACTGTGTGCTTTAGGACTTAGAGAGTTCTCACTTTACCAACTGTTATATATCTGGCCCCCAGTCACACAACTTCACTGAGCTTCAGTTTCTCCACCTGTAAAAATGGAATTAATAATTCTTATCTCAGAAGCTGATGTTGAGGCAAGGAGATGCTATATATAGACTACCTTGCAAGAAGCTTGATGTTTTGTAGCTGCTCAATGGATTTGATTGTGTGGCATATTCTCCCTCTTTCTCTGTGGCCATGGACAAACATCCATGATACTGTTCACTATTTTGGAAAATAATGTCTCCCTGTCTTTTCTAAGCATCCTTGGTATTAAGCAAGAATTACTATATTGGTTAGCTTGCTAAATTTTCTATACTGTTATCCCATTTTATAGTTGTCACAATCCTTTGAGGTGCACTATCACCTCTGTTGTGCAGTTCGAGACACTGAGACTCTTCTAGAATAACTCTTTTTTTTTCATTTTCAATTATCTTTATATACAGAAGATTGATTTAGTATATATTAAGTAAAGATTTCATCAGCTTACACCCACACAGAACATAAAGTGTAAAATACTGTTTAAGTACTGGTTATAACATTAATTCACATTGGACAACACATTAAGGACAGAGATCCCACATGTGGAGTAAGTACACAGTGACTCCTGTTGTTGACTTAACAATTTGACACTCTTGTTTATGGCGTCAGTGATTTCCCTAGGCTCTAGTCATGAGTTGCCAAAGCTGTGGAGCCTTTTGAGTTTGCTGACTTTGATCTTATTTAGACAAGGTCATAGACAAAGTGGAAGTTCTCTCCTCCCTTCAGAGAAAGGTACCTCCTTCTTTGATGGCCCATTCTTTCTACTGGGATCTCACTCACAGAGATCTTTCATTTAGGTCCTCTTTTTTTATTTGCCAGAGTGTCTCAACTTTCCCTGCCTAAAATACTCTCATAGGCTCTCAGCCAGACCTGAATGCCTTAAAGGCTGATTCTGAGGCCAGAGTTCTGTTTAGAACATCTGCCATAGAATAACTCCTTTTACAAGCACTCTATACATGGCGAATGCTGAAGGGGGGTTCAAAAACTACATAGTTTGGTTGTAGCCCTCCTGCCAATGTTACTACAAAACCTTCTTTCCTATGTAGATAGTTCATAACCCATTTACTTTTTTTGAGGTTTAATTTATATATATATATGTATGTATATATATTTGAGAAAATTAACTTTGAAGAACCCAAGAATAGTGCATCCTTTGTGAGCACTTTGACATTACTATAGCTTATGAGACATAGATAATATCCTCCACTTAATACATTAAAATGAAGTAAATCTTTGCAAACAAGTTTTATTATGAACTCTCATAATCCAACAATTTGAGGACAGAGGTCCTGCATAGGAAGTTAATGCACAGTGACTCCTGTTGTTAATTTAACAATTAACACCCTTATGTGTGATGTCAGAGAACACATGAGGCTCTTGACAAGAGCTGCCATCACCCATTTAAACACTTAAGGGGGAAAATTGAATAAAAGAATTTTGTGTTGTGATATGTTAAAATAACATTTTAATTGACACAGCATCACATTGATACTATCTCTTCATTTGGTATTTAGGGCTGAAAGGTCAGTGTTCAATGACAGAAATGAAAATAGACTGCAATGGTCAGAGTTCTCCCCCCCCCACCCAATTCTCCTGTTGAAGCCCTTACCTCTTTCTCTTTCTGTGCCATGCAAGGACACAGTGTGAAGATGGCTGTCTATAAGCCAGGAAAAGAGGCTGAGTGAATGGGGTCCCATGCTCTTGGACTTTCAACCTCCAAAACTGTTAGACAAGTAAACTTTCTTTGACACATTACCTAGCCTAAGGGGTTCTGCTACAAGAACAGAAAATGGGTGAAACATGTATTTATTTTAATGTTGTACATACTATTTTTGTATAAAATATTATATAATTATACTAAAATATGAAAAGAAAAATATTACACTATAGCTCTGAAATATATTGCCGCTTGGGCAAACTGGAGGAAAGATTGCTGAAATCTCTCTGTGTTTCTTACAACTGCATGCAAATGAACCATCATCTCAGTTTAATTTTGAAGAATTGAATGATGGTGCCAAAATCTAGAAAACCAATATATCAGTTAGAGAGTTTGTCAGTTATGGCATGAGCCTTAGAACCTTGACATCAGAATGCTGGGTGATCTTGACTACTACGGAACACACAGTCTTCAGGGACTTGTTCATAGTCTCTGTTGAAGAGTATAGACAGAGCCAAATATTTTGAAAAATGGGAGAAATAGAATTGTTTTCAGGATATGATAATGATGTCAGACCTTCTGGAAGTCATCTGCCAGTCCCCAGTGCAAGGTAGCCTTTTCCTATACTACTTGTGATCATTTAAACAGACTGGTAGCCCCAGGAAGAGTTCTGTCCTGTTTTCCCTAAAACAGAGGAAGTAATTCCTGCCTTTGGTGCTGGTTTCATGAGAATCTACTTTTGTTCTTTGATTTAGTGCTACTGAGCACAAAGAGCAGGATTTGTACTGTCAGGGGAGACATTTCCTTGGCTTCATGGCAAATAGTTTTCTCTGGAAAGATCTCGAAGAGGCTGTCCTGTTTATGAAAGAGTTTTATGTTCTGCTCAGTCTAACTGATTTTACCTACTATGGCCACAGAGTCCCATTGGTACATGGTCCTAACTCAACAAGTTATATCTAAGCTTTTCTGATGTTAAGAAATGTTTGTGGATGTTTCCAGTATTATTTCATGTTGTTTAACACTTCTCTCCCCTCGCCTCCCAATTTGAACACTAATTTAGATAAGATGGGAAGCATTTTACTAAGTGGGAATCAATGTATCCCTATTATGTAAATTATCATGCTAAAAAGGGACCATGTTACAATGACTTCTTTACCAATTGCTTTATCATTTTGTTTTACATGTGATAGGCTAAAAATATGCCTTTTATTCTCTCTTCTGAAACCATATTTTAAGAGCTTGGTGAGTGACAGCTGTGGTGTCCATCTTAGTGTTCCTTACAGAGGGCAGTGTGGTAGTTGAATGGAAATACTCTCTTTAGGGATGTAAACTGCTTTAGGATATCAGGGGTATGTGATTTAATTTTCCTTTGAAAAGGCAGAAGACACTTTTCTCAGAGGTCATGCCTGTTGCTTTTACTTAGAATGAATTAGCAGCAAATATGTATGGAGAACTTCACAGTTGAAGATTGCTTTTGATATTTTACTTTAACTTGCACTAAAACCAGGCAGATTGATATTACTTTTCCAGATTACATGTTCTCTTTTATGATATATGCTCCCTTTCATACACAGCCAGTTAGAAACAAACTCTGAAATTTTCAATAATCTTCAGTACTTTCTTTTTTATTCTTAAAATTTATTTATTAAGAAATACAAATTTTCAGAAATGCAACTTTAGGAATATAGTTATTCTTCTCACTATATCAGCCCTCCCATACACACTCCCATGCCTCCTCTCCTCCCTCCTCTAAGCCTGGTCCAGGTGTTGGAAGATAGCTCTGTGCTAGGATCTGCTTCTGAGCTAATTCAGAACATTGGCTGAATTCCCTTACTTGTATTTGAAGTACATTCCTCCTCCAGCTGTCACCTGGGGGCTGGTGTTTGCTCCTGGGAGCTGACTATTCTCATGTTTCTATGTAGCTCCTGCCCATATTATAGATTCGTTCTCCCTTGCCCTTCAACTCTCTCTGGCTTCCCCTTCCCCTTCCCCCATGTCCTGAGTCAATGTAGATGATATTCTCTGATTTGGGGACCTCTTGGGGGTTAGTTTAAGCCTCCTAAACTAGGGAATGCAATCTCCCTATTTGAAGGTTCATCACATTCATTCTGTCTTCACAGTCTCTTTTTGCAAATAGCACAGTCATAGGTTGCAATCATTAGGGTGTGAGTCTTTTGAGTGGGTTGCTTTAGAACCCTCTGTGTACCACAGACTTCCTGGAAAGCATCCCTTCCATCATTCCACCAGCAACTGTCCAGGGTTACCAAGACCTCCATGTTAGTAAGTCAAATGATCAGTCCTCAGTAATCACCTGCCTTACCTTCCATAGCATTTGATGTGAATGACGGCTCCCTTCTTGTTATCCTCTCAGTTCTCCACTTACCTGACACCTCTTGGTTGGAGTTGCTGTCTTCTTTTCCATGCCTGTAAGATGCTACTTGCCCCAGGTTCTCCCTTGCATGTGTCCCCTGTCCAACTCTCTAAGTGCCATCTGCTCTTTGAGACCTGTAAAACCTGAAACCCCATTGGCATCCATAGTTGGAGATCCTTGTCTGAGGAATTGAGATGACAGTTTTATCATGTGTCACTCCTAATGACTGGCATCAAACTATTCTGCAACCATTGACTAGCTACTCTTTGGTGTTTGATGTTGAGCAGGGACGGTGATGTTCAGGAGGCCATCATCTCAGGAGATGAAAATACTTCCCAGGAACATGCCGAAAAGCCACTCCTGGTGCACGGTCCGATAAAGTTAAGAACGGGTAATAAGAAGACAAAGCATCAGGCTTTCTTATATGAGGATGAATTGAAAATCTCTAACATTGGGTAGGTACATACGCTGCATGCTATCCTGATCATCGTGAAATATATTGTCTCTTACAAACTTCATTTTCATGCACTCTTTCTCAGTAAGTAGCATGTTTTTACTTTGTTTTTGCCAATGGTTTGATTCTTCACTTATTAAACAAGTATTCGTGGAAGTATTATTCTGTATTGTGCCCCTGTAGACAATGCAATCAAGAATGGGAGAGGCAGGGTTCTTCTCTCTCTCTCTCTCTCTTTTTTTTTTTTTGTATTTTTTTTAACTTTTATTTAATGAATATAAATTTCCAAAGTACGACTTATGGATTACAATGGCTTCCCCCCCA
Source organism: Oryctolagus cuniculus (assembly GCF_051225735.1). Classification (NCBI taxonomy): domain Eukaryota; kingdom Metazoa; phylum Chordata; class Mammalia; order Lagomorpha; family Leporidae; genus Oryctolagus; species Oryctolagus cuniculus. Next base: position 72,606,729 of record NC_142874.1, on the reverse strand, counting down.
TACCGTCCCTCCCACCCACAACCCTCCCCTTTCCCACTCCCTCTCCCCTTCCATTCACATCAAGATTCATTTTTGATTATCTTAATATACAGAAGATCAGCTTAGTGTACATTAAGTAAGGATTTCAACAGTTTGCTCCCACACAGAAACATAAAGTGAAAAATAATAGATGATTTTTTTAAATGATGATGAAATCAGATCAGACCTATTGTCATGTTTAATCCCAGTGTCTCTCTCTCTCTTTTTGAACATTTATTTATTTATTTGAAAGGAAGAGTTAGAGAGAGGCAGAGGAAGTGAGAGAAAGAGAAGGAAGAGGGGGAGGAGAGAGAGAGACAGACAGACAGAGAGAGAGAGAGAGAGAGAGAAAGAGAGACAAAGACAGAGACAGAGAAAGTCTTCCATCCACTGGTTCACTGTCCAGATGGCAGCAACTGCCAAAGTTGTGCCAATTTGAAGCCAGGATCCAGGATCCAGGAACTTCTTCTAGATCTCCCACATGGGTACAGGGGCCCAAGGACCTGGGTCATCTTCTAATGCTTTCCCAGGCCATACCAGAGAGCTGTATTGGATGTTGAACAGCCAGGACTTGAACTGGCACCCACATGGCATGCTGGCACTGCAGGCAGTGGCTCTACCTGCTACATCCCAGCACTGGTCCCAGGGTTCCTCTTTCTTGAGACTTTCCTAGAGATGATAAAAATAAGAAAGATATAATTGAAGACTGTAATAATATGCATCTGATAAAGGAAATAAATAGTGCCATGTGGAGAGTGTCAGAGAAGAGTCCCACTTGGATGCCTATGTGAGATGCAACATTGAAACCATACCTCTGGTGTAAGAAGCAGCCACCTGTTCTAGACTGGATGCCCCAACTTGCCTGGCTGAGGGGACTGCAGGCCCTAGTGTATGCAGCTTGACCCTTTGGGAGCAGAGCTTTAGCAAGGCTGATGTTTCTGGAGCTCACTGTAATTGACCAGGTCAGAGATGAGACTGAATAAGTGCTCAGGGTTCTGGTCACACAGGATCTTGGCAGATCCCAGTAAGGGGTTAAGGAATTCCTTTGAAGGGGTTTCCTTATGGAAATGACCATATCAGGTAAATATTGTAGTATATCACTGTGACTGCTGGGAGATAATGGATTGGAGGGCTGGCAACAATATAGGAGGGAGACTATGTATTGGAGGTGATAACCCAGATCACTGATACCAAGGACCCCAACTTGGGAGGGACAGTAAAAGCAAAAGATACAGGCAGAAGATTTGGCATGCCAGTTTGCGATAGACACAACTGGCTACTCCTACTGTCAGCCTTGAACACAAATGCAACCAATACATAGCCTGGAAAATGGCAACTGCTTAATACATGTGTGCAGGGAAAGAGTAGGAAGGAATAGACTGATCTGGACATCTGCTTATCTGCTCCATCTGTGTTTTCATGATTTACAAAATATTATATAAGACAAAGAATAGTTCAGGCCGGAGCCGCGGCTCAATAGGCTAATCCTCCATCTGTGGCACCGGCACCCTGGGTTCTAGTCCTGGTTGGGGTGCCAGATTCTGTCCTGGTCACCCCTCTTCCAGGCCAGCTCTCTGCTGTGGCCCGGGAGTGTAGTGGAGGATGGCCCAAGTGCTTGGGCCCTGCACCCCATGGGAGACCAGGATAAGCACCTGGCTCCTGGCTTTGGATCAGCGTGGTGTGCTGGCCGAAGTGTGCCGGCCATGGCGGCCATTGGAGGGTGAACCAATGGCAAAGGAAGACCTTTCTCTCTGTCTCTCTCTCTCACTGTCCACTCTGCCTGTCAAAAAAAAAAAAAAAAAGAATAGTTCAACAAACAAAATCTTACCAAGAAACTTTGCAGTGAGTAAAGAGAAATAAAAGTTGCCAGTGCTGCCCTCCCCTTGGTTTCCAGTCCTGCCCTCTCCTAGAGAAGATAAACAAGACTCAGGCCCAGTTTTATAAAATGTAGTCTCATCTTAGTGAAAATAATATGAGGTGTGTTGGGTCGGGGGTGCGTTAAGTGCAATATGGTATGTTAAGGATATCTTGTACCTCTTCTTGCCTAATCCTTGCCTTCATTATCTGAGATGGTCCTCCATTCTGGTTTTCCAACAGGCTCTGATGCTAAGAGAGCCCCAGTAGCTGCCTCAAGGTCACCACAGTAGTAGTGGGTCCATTTTTAAAATATTTATTTTATTTATGTGAAAGAGTTACAGAGAGAGGTAGAGACAGAGAGAGGTCTTCCTTCCATTGGTTCACTCCCCAGATGGCTGCAACAGCCAGAGCTGTGCCAATCCAAAGCCAGGAGCCAGGAGCTTCTTCTGGGTCTCCCACACAGGTTCAGGGGCCCAAGGACTTGGGCCATCCTCTACTGCTTTCCCAGGCCATAGCAGAGAGTTGGATGGGAAGAGGAGCAGCCGGGAGAACTGGCACCCATATGGGATGCCAGTGCTTCAGGCCAGGGCTTTAACCCACTGCACCACAGTGCTTGAGTCCTTGTTTAAAACTAGGTCTTTATTATTGTACAGGCTCTCACCCAGCTGCCACAACACTTTCTATTCTTTTGGATCCCATGGCAGATTTTATGACAATTTCATTTCTCCCTCACCATGTGATTCATATTCCTTGTTGTGAGCAAAGGAGACAGCATCCTGTGTGCTGAATATCTGATAAAAGTGGAGCACAACACACAGTGAACACAGAGTAAATGAGGAGTCCAGATGTCATGACACATAAAAAATGATTTACTGATTGAGTTCAAAGGCAGAGTGAGCTATAGGAACACACATACACACACACACACACACACAGAGAGAGAGAGAGAGAGAGAGAGAGAGAGAGAAAATCATTCATCCTCTAGTTCATTCCCAAAATGGTTACAACAGCCATATCTGGGCCATGCTGAAGCCAAGAGTCAGGATCTCCAGCCTGAAGTACAAGTATAAGTACACGTGCTTATCTGCTGCAGAGGGAGCTTGACCAGAAGTGGAGTAGCCAGGACTTTAAGCGCCACTTTGGATTGGGATGTGAGCTTCACGCACAGCTGCTTAACCCACTGTGCCAGGACTCCTGCCCCAGAATGTTAGCTTCAACCATCCCACAGATGAATGGAGTCAGGAACATTTCCACATGAGGCCTTTTGTGCTCTTGTGAATAGTGTTGTACCCATCAATAGCTTTAAATCATAGGGAGTCCTGTGCCCAAATCCCTGAACATCCTCCTTAAGGGTTATAGCTCTTCACATCTACCACTCACCTGAGAGTTAGATTTGTAAATGAACAAAGCAACATGCCAGAGGGTGAAAGTGAGTTGGACCGAACCAGTACTGAGCAATATCACTGCTGAAGCTGTGATATTGTCATCTTGTGACCCTCTGCAGAAAAAAATGGGAGGTATTTTCTTCCCTTATGCATAAGACATTGAGCATTTGGACTAAGGTACATTTTCTTTTGTGCTTTTAATTTGGCTGCAGTCTATAGGCCACAATATTTTTTTTTTTTTTTTGACAGGCAGAGTGGACAGTGAGAGAGAGACAGAGAGAGAAAGGTCTTCCTTTGCCGTTGGTTCACCCTCCAATGGCCGCCGCTGCAGCCGGCGCACCGCGCTGATCCTGGCAGGAGCCAGGAGCCAGGTGCTTTTTCCTGGTCTCCCATGGGGTGCAGGGCCCAAGCACCTGGGCCATCCTCCACTGCACTCCCTGGCCATAGCAGAGAGCTGGCCTGGAAGAGGGGCAACCGGGACAGAATCCGGCGCCCCAACCGGGACTAGAACCCAGTGTGCCGGCGCCGCAAGGTGGAGGATTAGCCTATTGAGCCACGGCGCCGGCTCGGCCACAATATTTTTTAAGCCAGAATCTGTGGAGCAAATGATCTGAACCAAATCTTAAGAAGGGAAATTTGAAATAAGCTGTCTTTAGAGAAGGAGTGGAGAATTTTTTCTGCCAAGGTCAAAATAAATATTTATAGCATCTTTCACAGGCTGGAGAAAATCCTCAACTTAAAAATTTAGCCTGCTATGGATTTATTGAATTTTGAATCCAGCTTGCAGTTAGTTGCCTTGGCAGTGCCAGCCTAAATGACTTCACAGGCTTTGTACAGTCCAGGGACCAGACATTCACCATCCCAGCTTTCGAGATGCAAAATTTGTATAAGAATTAAGATTCAAATGTATTTGTAATATCTCCAAACTAAGGTTATTCTGAGATTATATATGTTTAGTCTGTCTCTGTTAAGAAGAAAATTTTATAAATAATTCATCCATGATTTAAACTTTGTTGAACCCCTCACTCTTTTGAAGTCAATCAGATGTACATAAGCAGGGAATGAGTGATTCTCTTAAAATATAACACCTTTAAAATATAGAGTATGGTCTCAACCCCATAGTCAGCATTCAGAAAGAGACCAGTCCATCTGTCATCACTGGCTGCCATTAATCCTGTGTGTTTGGGCCCCTCATGGGCCAGCCTTCACTGAGCACATGCTTTGTCAAGGTCCACCTGACTCTTGCCTGTGCTGTGCACTGAGAGGGAATAGATGGAAGTGAGGTGTTCTTGGTTATGGAACATGGAGAACTGGGGTTTGCTCAGGAGAAGATGTGCTCCCATTACATTTAAGAAAAAAAAATCTCACTTGATGATATTTTTAGGTACAGCAAAAATATTTACTCCAAATATGTAATCCCTGTCAATGAAATATGGATTTACAAGTGCACCGTTCGGGAAGGTGATACCAGTGCCTCCAGGTGTCTGCATCTTGGCTGGCCAATGATGAATTTCAGGGCCAAGTTCTTGTAAGTATCACTGCTGAGTCTTGTAATTTTACTTTGATATGGAAGGTTACAACCCTTATTGCCTTTTCTAACAAAGATAGAGAAATGCAACTTTTTAATTTTCCTCCCAAACTTGTTTTTTTTTTTTTTTGAGAAAATGGTAAGCATTTTAATTTGACCCTGTAATAATCCACTGCCTCACACTTTGACTTCCAGCCATGGCACTTGTATGACTTATATTTTCCCCAAGAGGTTTTGATGTGCCAATATGTGTGGAGAGAATGCAATAATGGGAACTGTTGGAATTATTTGCTTTGGTTTGGAGCAATGATTTTCCAAGGGCTCCATGAGCTACTTGAGGAGTGGGTATTTTGGGTTAATAAAAACAGATTTGAGAGAGCAAGGCTCTGGGGCCCCTCTCCAATAACCTCCAGCATCTCAGTCTAGGCTTTTGTGTGTTTCAACTAGTAGAGTAGATCAATTCAGCTTGAAAAAGTCCTTTTATTCTCCCAAAGTAACACTCTAAAGAAATACTTGACTATACAAATTAAATTATATCCTGGGTTGCTAGAATTGCTATTTGGGGTCTTCAGTGATATGGCCATCTGAAACAAAGATTTGATTCTTGGGGTGTGGGTGAGTTTTCCAAAGCCCATTTTGAGGCTGGTATGAGGGAAGGAAATGGGGCTACATTTCTTGGACATCTTGTGTCTATGTTCTTGTGTACACAGGTACCTTGTAACCCATACCTGCTGCTCTGAACAGGCACATACGATATGTCCTGTGTGTTTTACACATAGACAGTTGATCACAGGCATTTAATGCCTTTTTTTCCTCTCCTCTCATCACTCCCTCAGAGTAAGATCATATTGAAGTTGATACAATGTTGATATATCCAAACTGTTAATTAACTCAGTTCTGTGATGGAGCTGCTTGCAAATATTACTGAGAAGAAAGACATGCTTGTACCATTGTCTGCATGTCTTCTTTTTTGCGAAAAATATTCTCCCTAGGTTCTCAGATTCTATTGCTTAATGTCATCTTAATCTTGCAGGTGAAAGGAAGCTACGTATTTGGCAATATGTGGTACCTTTGATGAGGAGTTTCACTAGAGAGTTTTTTGAATGGGGGTTGGCATGAGGTGGACATATGCTATATTGGCTATGAAGCTGTGTGAACACATCCAACACATTTACAACGATGCCCAATACCCAGTACATTTGCTGTTGGCTATTATCACTCTTATGCAAATTGGCATGAGTAACCAGAAGTGGTGTTCATGTCCATATGAAGGTTGAAAGCCAAGGAAGTGTCCACTTTGCTGTTGAACCATGTCCTGAGAAGGCATAGAAATGCAGAGTGGAGGAGCTCTTGCTGGTAGAAATAGGAAATGTGGCAGCCCTGCAGAAAAACCTGTTGCTTCCATGAGTTCAATGTAGGACGACCACAGGACTGAGCAACTCCACTCTGGAATATAGGTCCAAGAAAAGTGTAAACATACATACACTCTATGTTCCTAACTCTGACTTTTGGGCACAAATGTTCCTAGCAGCATTGTTCATTAGAGCCAGAAGTTAGCAACAAATCACATGTTCATGGCCTGATGAATGGATAGTTATGATGTGGTGTAGGATCTGGGGGTGGTGGAGAATAGGGTGTGGCTGTTTACTGAGTGCAGAGTTTGCTCTTGGGATAATGAAAATATTCATGAACAAGGTATTACAGATGCTGGCACAGGACTCAGTCATATAAATGGTCAGTTTTATTTTCCATGTAGTTAATCACTCCCCAACTGTTTTGAATACTAGTAAATTATAATCCCATGTATGTTTGAGACTTAAAATCTTTTTCACTTTAGATTTTAAATACATTAATAATGTAGCAGAAAGGATATAAAACATTAGTCACCAAACAGTAGGTGCTTTGACATCCTTTAGCACATCATAGCACTGAAATTATTTTCTAGGTGTTTATTTGACATCTGACAACTCTGCAGCCTCTGTGAAGTACAGTGGTACAGATTTCCCCCCTAAAATGATGCTCTTGTTTCTGAGCCCAGAGCATTCCATTCACATGCCCGATCTTTTCAGTATGACCTAATCTGATCATAATACTTTTTACATTGGAATAGCACTTCAAGCTACAAGAGTACTCTGAGGTTTAATGACCTCCACTTTCAATGGTGGATACTGAGACTTATGTCAGTTCAGTGACTCCTGTGATCACTGAGCTAGCATCCCATAGTTGCAATCCAGGGTTTCATTTCAAATCAGCTTCTCCTTCCCTTTAAGAACTCTTTCCCATCACTGTAATGTTGCTGTACAAGAGCAGACTCCACCCAGAGCCCTTGTATGAGGGGGGGCACTACTTACACCTGAGCTCCCATCACCCACAATTGCCTGCTGGTGTGTTTATCTGCAATGGTAGTCTTAATCAGATGGAAGTAGTCTTTTATGTAGCTTACTATTTTCTCTGACTTCTCTGCTTGCAGCTCCAGTACATTTATGAGAAAATGGGAACATTTGCTGGACAGGTATTTCTCTAGCATACACATTTTGAATCTTTAGTTTGTGATAGGAGGCATAAATCTCTGCAAGCAGTGCCCCTACACGATTCCCACTTAAAAATGCTCTTCCCACTTAAAAACACTGTTAGATGATCTTGCAATCATTGGTTCCTCTACATGTGCTGTAAGTCATATTCCCTCATTCACATGAATGTTCTATTCATTGTTGAAGAAGTTCAAGATGTATCTTTCATCTTTCCCTCCATACAACCTATGGATCAGAGCTAACAATATTCCCAATATGCATTAAATGTCCATAAATGTAGGTTACTCTACTGAGTGAGTCTGAAAGCACCTGTTGCTTCCTACACTTTAAGCCATGAAGGTGGTGTCAGGTCCTCCAGTCCAGATAGGAAAACTTTGAGGAGTGGATCTGCTGCCCAAACCACACATCAAGGCACTCCCTGTTATTTTCCAGGCCATGCTGTCTTTCCCAGAATTATTTTCCTACTCATCTGGTTTTGTTGTTGTTCTTATTTTGGCTTTGTAAAGATCTATTTATTTATCTGTTTGAGAGGTAGAGTTACAGAAAGAAGGAAAGGTGGAGGGTAAGCTCTTCCATCCACTGGTTCACTCTGCAGGTGGCCACAATGGCTGGAGCTGGGCTGATCTGAAGCTAGGAGCCAGGAGCTTTTCCTGGTCTACCATGGAGCTACAGGGGCCCAGGCCTTGGGCCATCTTCTACTGCTTTCCAAGGCCATAGCCAAGAGCTGGATTGGAAGAGGAGCAGCTAGGAGTGGAACTGGTGCCCATATGGGATGCCAGCACCACAGGCAGTGATGTTACCTTGTATGTCACAGCGATGCCTCTCCTCATCCTTTGACCTTGCTGAGAAGTTCTACAAATATAAATATAAATAATATAAAAGTTATAGATAAATATAAATATTTATATCCTATAATTATGCTATAGATCTCTGTGCACAGAAATACATATGTATGCCTCTGTATCAGTATATGTATTAGCTAACTCAAACAAGAGTTTGAGTTATGAGAAATATAAGTTTTGAGTTATGAGAAATATATAGAAAATTTTTGCAACATGAATTGATTTGAAGAGAAACATTAGCTAATTCACTAATTTTGGTTTCTTAATGACTTTGATTAGGTGTATAACTCAGTCAAAAGAGAAAGATGAAAAGCAGACCTTACTTCTCCAAGTAGATTCAGAAACCGTTAACAACATTACTTATGTAAGTGTGTTTTGGATTCAACATTTTAAACTCCAATTTCCTGACTTTGACTGGAAGAGAGATATAGACAATGGGGATAGAGGTTTTAGGTAGAGAAACAGATAGAGATCAAGAAGTATGGGAAGAGGAACAATATAATGGAACAGAGGAGAGGAGAGAGGAGGGGATCAGAAGAAGAGGGAGGAGAGAGTGATATTGAGTGACAGAGAGAGATGGGAGAGTGAGAGTATTCAGAAGGGAACATGTAGAACTGTATCTTCACCTATGCATGCAATTTTTTGTGTACATAAAAAGTAAATGTTAGGTTATATGAAGCATTAGGAATCCATGACAACTCAACGCTTATGCTTAGAAAGAATATTTCCTGTTAAATATCCACAAAGTTTCATGTTTTCATAAAGTGTTTTTCCCAAGCCAGTGTTCTGGGAATGAGAAACAGTGACTTGATCAGCGCTTGTCCTGAATGTTGATGAGCAACTTAATACTTTATCCCTTTTAGTACTTTTTTTGTTCTACTTAATACTATTTGTTGAACTCTGTAATTAACACACAATTATTCTTAGGTGTTTAAATTTAACTGAAAAGTGATCTCTGTTAAATATAAGAGTGGGAATAAGAGAGTGAGGAGATGTACAATTTGGGACATGCTCAATCTGACTTGCCCCAAATGGTAGCGTTAGAAACGTGCCAGGGGATTCCAATTCAATCCCATCAAGGTGGCATGTACCAATGCCATCTCACTAGTCAAAGTGATCAGTTTCAGTTCATAATTCATCATAATGATAGGACTAAGAGTCAAAGGTATCACATAAACAAGACTAGTGTCTGCAAATACTAACTGATAGAATTAAAAAGGAGAAAACAATCCAATATGGGAAGTGGGATACACAGTAGACTCACAGAATGGCAGATGTCCTAAACAGCACTCTGGCCTCAGAATCAGCCCTTAAGGCATTTGGATATGGCTGAAGAGCCCATGAGAGTATTTCAGGCATGGAAAGCCAAGACACTCTGGAAAAAAAATGACCTAAATGAAAGATCTCTGTGAGTGAGATCCCAGTGGAAAGAACGGGCCATCAAAGAAGGAGGTACTTTTCTCTGAAGGGAGGAGAGAACTTCCACTTTGACTATTGTCTAAATAAGATCAGAGTTGGTGAACTCAAAAGGCTTCCATAGCCTTGGCAACTCATGACAAGAGCCTAGGGTGATTACTGGTGCCATAAACAAGAGTGTCAATTGGTTAAGTCAACAACAGGAGTCACTGTGCACTTACTCCTCATGTAGGATCTCTGTCCTTAATGTGTTGTCCAATGTGAATTAATGCTATAACTAGTACTCAGACAGTACTTTACACTTTGTGTTTCTGTGTGGGTGGAAATTGTTGATATTTTTACTTAGTATATACTAAATTGATCTTCTGTATATAAAGAGAATTGAAAATGAATCTTGGTGTGAATGGAATGGGAGAGGAAGCAGGAGAGGGGAGGGTTGCAGGTGGGAGGGAAGTTATGGGGGGAAAAAGCCATTGTAATCCATAAGCTGTAGTTTGGAAATTTATATTTATTAAATAAAAGCAAAAAAAAAATAAAAAAAAATTTCTCTTCATTTGTCACTCCTTTCAAACAGTGGTTTTGTTTGTTTCCAGTTTTTCAATATTTATTTCATGTTAAAATATTTTTATTTATTTGGAAGGAATTTTAAAACCCTGAAATGTATGAAAGGGTGATAGGAATATCACATCCAAATGTGCTGATTTGATAACATCTTGCCTTATTTGTTCCATAATTTATTTTCCCTGTCTCTCTCTTGATATGTGTCTGGATATGCTTCTTTCTGAAGGCAGTTACATATACTGCATCCCTTTATCTTTGAATACCTGTGTATTCTCAAGATCAAGATATATTCTTAGATAAATACCATAAAGTCCTCACCTGGAAATTGGACATTGGTATAAATAATATTGTCACCTATTGTTCATTTCATGTTCCAATTGATTGTTTGCTCTATAATGCTCTCTTTATGGGACAGAATCCACTCTTTGAGTAAGGTATTGCATTGAGCTGGTTACGATCCAATACCTAAGTCTGTCAGGATTGGCTTAAACTTGAATTCGTGAACCTTTTGATAGATCGGTGTGTGACTTCCTCATTTTTGTATGCTGTTGGGAAGAATAGCTTCAGTTGGATCACATTTGATTTCTAAAATTATGACACACTAGCCAAGATCTTCATAGTGGTGACCATGATAACATTGATACACTATGTGACTTTTTTCTTTACAGCAGCTTCAGATCACAAAACATGATATTCGCATGGAAAAAGCCTAGTCCAACAAAGCTATTTCCAAGCAGCTATTCAGAGCCAGGGTCTTTTATGAGCTGTTTTCCATAACCAGAGGAATTGCTTGAAGAAGTTGAGAATGGAGTTCTCCTGTAGGGAGGAGCACTCTTGTCTTAACCTGCTTTGGTTTTAGTTGTGGCAAATCCTGGAATTTTTCAAAATCAATTTTATTCATGTATGGCTTTTGCAAAATAACCATACCTAATGCTATTCATTCATACTTGAAAATCTGAGTTTTTCTCTAATGCTCTTTGATTTTATCTTACAGAATCTTGCCATTTCCTGTAGTAAAGCTCTGGTGCCAACCAATTTTCTAATTTTCTTTCATCTGAAAATGTGTAGATATCAGCTTCATTCTTATTTTTAAAAAAGATTTATTTATTTATTTGAAAATCAGACTTACACAAAGAGAGGAGAGGCAGAGAGAGAGAGAGAGGTCTTCCATCTGGTGGTTCACTCTCCAATTAGCTACAATGGCCAGAGCTACACTGATCCAAAGCCAGAAGTCAGCAACTATTTCCAGGTCTCCCACATTGATGCAGGGCCCTAAGGACTTGGGCCATCCCACTGCTTTCCCAGCCACAGCAGAGAGCTGGACTGCAAGTGGAGCAGCCAGGTCTTGAACCAGCACTTATATGGGATGCCAGCACTTCAGGCCAGGGCGTTCACCCACTGCACCACAGTGCCAGCCCCTCAGCTTCACTCTTGAAAGGTACTTTTGCTGAACCTGGAAAGAATGTCCTAGTTAATATTTCCCTTTCTACGTCTTGCATATATTCCACTGTGTTCTGATCAAGATGCTTTCTGATAGCTTGAGTGATCCATGTTGACTGTCTTATGTGCCTATTTTTGTTTCCCTGCTTTCAGGATCTATGCTCCCTCTCTGACCACAATGTGTCAAAATATGGTTTTCTTTGAATCTATTTGTTTGATATTTTCTGAGTTCCTTTAATTTGTAACATTTTCAAAAAGATTTATTTATTTACTTGAAAGTCAGAGTTACACAGAGAGAGAAGGAGAGGCAGAGAGAGAGAGAGAGAGAGAGAGAGAGAGGTCTTCCATCCACTAGTTCACTCCCAGATGGCCGCAATGGCTGGAGGCACTCTGATTCGAGGTCAGGAGCCAGGAGCCAGGAGCTTCCTCTGGGTCTCCCACGTGGGTCCAGGGGCCCAAGGACTTGGGCCATCTTCTACTGTTTTCCCAGGCCACAGCAGAGAGCTGGATAGGAAGTGGAGCAGCTGGGACTTGAACTGGCACCCATATGGGATGCTGGCATGCAGGCAGCAGCCTTACCTGCTATGCCACAGCACTAGCCCCTAATTTGTAACTTTTTATTTTTGCCGAATTTGGGGAAATTACACTGTGACTGCAAACATTTTTTCCTCTTGTAGGCAGCAAATAGATGGGTTTTGTTTTTAATCCATTCAGCCAGTCTGTGCCTTTTAACTGGGGATTTGAGGGCATTTACATTCAAGGTGACTATTAATAAGTGACTACTTTGTCCTGTCATTTTCCCAAAAATATTCCTATTTTTTACATTGAATTTCCATTGAACTTTTACTGAGAGATTTTCTTCCTTTTCCTTCTTTTGTAGTGATGACCATGTTTCTGTGTGCAACACATCCTTAAGCATCTTTTGTAGAGCTGGATGGGTGGTGATAAATTCTTTGAATTTGTTTGTTATGGAAGGTCCTTGTTTCACCTTCATTCATAAATGAGAGCTTTGCAGGTATAATACTGTTGGATGACATTTTTTTTTCTTTTGAGCCTTGGACTATATCTTGCCATTCTCTCCTAGCTTGTAGGGTTTCTGATGAGAAGTCTGCTGTGAGTATAATTGGAGATCCTCTAAAAGTACTGTGGCATTTCTCACATGCACATTTTAGAATCTTCTCTTTATGTTTTAGTGTGGTGAGTTTGATTATAATGTGTCATGGTGAGGATATTTGTTGGTTATGTCTATTAGGAGGAGTTTTGTGTGCTTCCTGTACTTGGATGTTGCTTTCTTTCTCCAAATTAGGGAAGTTTTAGGTTATTATTTCATTAACAAGGCCTTCTAATCTTTTCTCTCTTTCCATGCCTTCAGGAACTTCTAGAACCTGTATTTTGGGTCATTTTATAGTGTCTTTTAGATTTCCAACAGTGTTTTTTAGGTTTCTAATTTCCTCTTTTTGTCTTTAGTTTGACTGTATACTTTCCTGTGCTTTGTCTTCTAAGTCTTATATTCTTTCTTCTTCTTCACTGATTCTGTTAAGGCTCCCCACTGCATTTTTAATTCATTTTATTGAATTCTTCATTTCATTTTGATTTCTCCTTAAGATCTCAATTTCATGGAGGAAATTTTATTTCATGCCCTGTACAGATTTCAGTAGTTTGTGCATTTGCTTCTGATTACTTCTATGTAATCTTGTGATCAATTTTTAAAATTCCATTTCTTGCATTTCTTCTGCCTCAATGTATTCACAATCTAGTATTGAAAGGTTTTGCTATTTTCAGGGTGTCATGTTGTGTTCCTTATTCTTGTTTCTTGAATTGGTGGATTTGTTGTTTGGCATTTGTGGAGATACTCATTGGTTTCTTCCTTTTTTTCTCCTTTTTTTTTTTTTTGGTCTAGTGGATTTTATCTTTGTACTGTGGCTCTGTAGAAAAGTGGAATGTCTACTTTCAGTGAATATCTAACTTGTAGTGGGTGTGGTCAGGGAGCTCTGTTCAGTTCTCCAGGGTTAAGGGCATGTCTGAGGTGATACACCCAGGTTTGGCACAGTAAATCTTCTCTCTCTTTTTAATCAGAAGAGAAATTTATTCTCCTCAGCTGAGCTCCTCTCCTCAAAGGAGACCAGTGCCTGAGCACTAGCCCCAGTGGGTATAATATTCATCTACTCTGTCCCAAGGAGCACACAAAGGATCTGTGCAGTCTTCAGTGTAAGTTCAGATTCCCCAGCGATGTCTCTCACCAGGTAACCAGGAAGCCCTGAGCATGTGGAGTCTTCCACTGTGAGTGCCCAAAGTCCCAGCCTCACTGTGGATCCTGCCTCACACCCTCAGTTCTTTTCAGTTCCAGTACAGAAGCCTTACACAGTCACAAGCTCCTATCCCCCTGTTAGTTCTTCCCACCAGTCAGGAGTATCCACTCAACTAGTTGCTGGGCATGGACACGAGCTGGCACAGCTGTTACATATGTCCAAAATGGCACCTGCTCTATTGGCTTGTTACAGGATGACATTGTAAAGTGATTGAGGAGAGAGAAATTGTGTCCATACTTTTTTTTTCTCTTCTAGTTTGGAAGGTACACATTCCCCAGTGGGGCTCCAAGCCACATTTCCTCTAGGCTCTCCTTGCAGCTTAATCACCAGTGCCTTGGACTACTGCAGTCTGGTCTCACCTCACTTTCCAATGCCAGTGCATAGGCTCTTGGCTGCTGGGCAGGTTCTCGGCTACTGGAGTCCCAAGTTGTGGGCGTCCATGCCATCCATGGAAGGTCTACCATGTCCCTCTAATTTTGGTAGGGTTTCCTCTGGCATTTTCTCCCTAACTCTTCTCTGAGACTACACTCTCTCCACTTTTTAAAAACTATCTTCTCCTGGACTAGAGCAGTAAGCTCTAATTTTTTCAATCATACCTTTCTTCCTTTTTCAGACTGGCTGTTTCCAATTCATGTATTTTCAAATTCGGTGTCTTCCATTTGTCGTCTCCCTTTTGCTTTTTAGTCCAACCACTGTGTTGTTTTTTCAGATATTTTTCACAGCTAAAGTTTCCATTTTTAAATATCTTTTGTTTTTGTGCTGGGCCAGCCTATACTTTTTTTCATTTTCAGCACATTTGTTTTAATGTCTTGGAGCACATAGCTGCTTTTGTTTCATAATTTTAATATGAAATTCTTAGAGATCTGGTCACATTTCCCTGGGCCACTATATATCAAGTAACGTCTCATGTGGAAAAGAAATGAAACTCATTTCCATATTTTCTAGTTATTGAATAGTTTATTTAAGTTACATGCTTACAAACAGCTCCATTTACTGGAATTTATTTTGTTCATAGAGAGAACAAGATCAGAAAAAAAGGCACATATCCTTGTACTGATTATTTTGAATTTAATGATTTCCATATACCACAAAAATCCATTATGTTACAAACCAGATAAATTGGAAAAAGATGAGTAATCCTTCAAAAGAGTTTTTTCCCTTAAGAAAACTCTGTAAAAGGGTTCATGTAGAGTTTTTAAATTCTATGGGTATCTCAGAAATGAACTCAAATGTCTAAAATTTTCAGTCTCAAATTCTGGGTTCATGGTCTCAGTACATTTTGACAATGAAAATCTAAAAAGGGTATTCTGACTAGGAGAAGGTATTCCCTACATAGTGGTTTATGAAGCAAGAATGCCTGTGAGAGCCAGTTCTTACTCTCATTTGACTAGGACTGAACATATGGTATGCAAAGAAATCTGAACAGAAAAACACAACTCATCAAGAGAAGGAGAGAGACCAACTCCTTGTGAACTATTCCCTGCATGATGGAAAAGAGTCTTTGGGTGCTGGGCTGTTTCTGAATTGAGGTTCTTTCTCTTTGGGCCCAAGCAGTTATATTTTTAATATTACAACTCCTCTATTAGAAATATGTATTTAATTGAAATTCTTTCTTCTGGCTTTGTGTTATGTAAAGTAATAAAAATCAGTTATCATTAAGGTTTAGTGCTTTATATGTATTTTGCTTTGGCATTACTCAAACTTCACCCTGAAAATCTGGCCAAGAGTTTCATAATTATGTAATCATATACTTTAACATTCTTCTGTATCAGCAGTTTTTTTTCTTTCCCTTTCACAGTCTGGAATTATAACAGTTACCAATTTAGACACAGTGAATGACGTTATCCATATGGCACTACCAGTGCTAGGATTAAGTGTAAGTAATCCAAAAGATACTTTTAGTTAAATAACAACTTTGGTTTTTGAGGTGAGTATATTTTCCCCTTGAGACAGATACATGCACACATGCTTACAGTGTATATTTGTAAAATACAGTTCCATGCAAAGATACCAATTGTATACAGCAATATATTTTGTTTCCAGAACCATGTGCACATGTGGGAATGGAAAACATCAGATATATCTGTCTATGTATGGGTATTACTTTTCTGTTCTGATTTTAAATTTAATATGAACTGAAAGCCATAACTTAATGAAATTGGGGTATAATTTCAGATTGCTATTGTCATGTATTTTAATTTCATACACACACACACACACACACACACAAATATCTT
Source organism: Oryctolagus cuniculus (assembly GCF_051225735.1). NCBI lineage: Eukaryota > Metazoa > Chordata > Mammalia > Lagomorpha > Leporidae > Oryctolagus > Oryctolagus cuniculus. The sequence goes on along the minus strand of NC_142874.1, from coordinate 72,590,605 downwards.
ACATGCTTCCTAATACAGAGGTTATAACCTTGTCTTTTGCATTGCTATTTCTGTATATTCTGGTTTCTCTAATCCCACACCTGTCAGCTTAGTGTACATAAACCTAATAGACATGTCTAGTGGAATTTTTTTTTTAATTTTTGAGAGGCAAAGAGGACAGAGATAGCAAGAGAAACAAAGACAGAGAGACACACAGAGAGAAAGACACAGAGAGAAATATATAGAGAGGGTGCTCCCCTCTGTTGATTCAATCTCTAGATGCCCACAGTGCCCAAGGGTGGTCTGAAGCTAAGGTCTGGATCTAGGAGTATAATTCAGGTAGCCCACCTGCATGGCAGGAACCCAATTACTTGAGAATTCATAGCTGCTTCCCAGAATGAATATTAGCAGGACCTAACTTGGATTGGAACCCAGTGATTGTGATGTGAGTCTCAGGCATTTTAAACCCACCATGCTAAAACCCCACCCCTTGTAAGTTTTGACATGAAGAACACCTGCATAAAAGCCTTATTCCTTAGATGGTGATTCAGGGAATGATGGATCTGGTGCCTCTAATAAATTATTAAAGAGCAAGATAAGATTTGAATAAAAGCTTGCTGTTTGGGGAATGTGTGTGCACACCACATACATGTCTTTTTTAAAAACTTCTTTTATTTGAGAGACATAGACACACAGCAGAGTTTATGTCTATGTTTTCACTCCACAAGTGCCTACAGCAGTGATAGAACTGATGACTGGAGCTGAGAACTTAATCCATGTCTCTTGTGTAGATGATAGAAAGCTAGCTAAATCCAGTAAAGCACAGCATTCTTTTTTTTTTTTTTTTGACAGGCAGAGTTAGACAGTGAGAGAGAGACAGACAGAGAGAAAGGTCTTCCTTCCATTGGTTCACCCCCCAAGTGGCTGCTATGGCCAGCGTGCAGTGCCGATCTGAAGCCAGGCGCCAGGTGCTTCCTCCTGGTCTCCCATGCGGGTGTATGGCCCAAGCACTTGGGCCATCCTCCACTGCCTTCCCAGGCCACAGCAGAGAGCTGGAGTGGAAGAGGAACAATCAGGACAGAATCCGGCACCCCTTAGGGTGCCGGCACTGCAGGCATAGGATTAGCCTAGTGAGCCATGGTGCCAGCCTAAAGTGCAGCATTCTTCAAAGTGACTGGAGATAGCTGAGAGTGGAATGATCAGGATCAGACTTATCTTCACTAGTGAAGTGGCATAAATATGTTTCCTTATTCCTTAGGTCACTTGGGATAATAGCATTGTGATACTATGGATCCATGACTTGTCAAAAGTCACATGGCATGAATCTGGGGTGTAGTCTTAGAGGCTCAGAGAGGGACAGAAGTTATTTTGGTTAGTCCTGTTAACTCGAATAGCATTGGCACTGGTCCCAATTATTTTATTCTTTGGAAATGTAGAAATGCTGAAGAAAAATATCCTTGATCTGACTAAAAAGCCCATCAGAGTTTTTCAGGCATGGAAAGCCAAGACACTGTGGCAAAAAAATGATGTAAATCAAAGATCTCTGTGAGTTCCCAGTGGAAAAAAATGGGCCATCAAAGAAGGAGGTACCTTTCTCTGAAGAAAGGAGAGAACTTCCACTTTGACTAGGGCCTTGTCTAAATAAGGCCAGAGTTTGTGAACTCAAGAGGCTTCCATAGCCTTGGCAGCTCATGACAAGAGCCTCGGGTGATTACTGACATCATAAATAAGAGTGTCAATTGTTAAATCAACAACAGGAGTCACTGTGCACTTACTCCTCATGTAGGATCTCTATCCTTAATGTGTTGTACTATGCAAATTAATGGTAAGACTAATCTTCAAACAGTACTTTATGTTTTGTGTTTCTGTGTGGGTACAAAGTGTTGAAATCTTTACTTAGTATATACTAAGTTGATCTTCTGTATATAAAGATAATTAAAAATGAATCTTAATGAAGAGAGGGGTGGGAGAGGGAGTAGGAGATGGGATGGTTTGTGGGTGTGAGGGTGGTTATGGGGGGGGGACCGCTATAATCCAAAAGATGTACTTTCAAAATTTATATTTATTAAATAAAAGTTTTCTAAAAAAAGAAATACATCCTTGAAGTATGCCCTGACAAAGACTTGTGATGCTTAGTTCTTTTTGTCTCTAAGGGCTCATATATGGACTACCAGGCGTGGGTCTATACAAACCAGAAAAAAGCCTCTTGCCCACTCATTGGTAAGTGTCCAGCAAAATAAAAAAAATGAAATTTATTGCTTCAAAATGGTAACTATTAATTTCCAGACTCTTCATTGTTTGTTCTTAAGCTTAAATATCTTTACATGGAAGGAAACAACCTCATGTAGTCAACACTCATTTATAAAAGGAATTCCCAAGTGTGTACTCTACCCCAGGTGCCTGACAACATACCTTCATACAGCAATTTAAGTTGTAATTGTAGAAGAAACTGCAGTTTTATTCTCTGCTTTTCCATGTGGATAATACAACTTTCTTGGAATAGTCCTTTTTTTATAATGAAATGAAAATGGAGTCAAATTTCATCTCTCCAAACATTTGATTGATGCCCATACACTGGTTTGTATTCCCCTTTTCCATTTCTTGTCTCATAGGTAACCTCTATTTTTAAGTCTTCCAAAATCTGTCATGTCTGTGTCCAAGTATACCACTCTCCCTCCTCCTTCCTTTCTTATTCTTTCTTTTAAGTTTTATAATAACATACTTTCAGTTTACTTTAAAACTATATGCTTAACCCTCCACTAAGTAAAAATTTTACCAATAGTAAGAAAAAAAACAACACTGTTCTAAATAATAGAAGAACAGATTATTATTTACAGACAAGGGCTCTAAACAATAATCACATCTCAAAGTGTGAATTTTACTCATATACATTACATTTTTTGTACTCTATTTGGAACCACAGATCAAGGAAAGCATATGATATTTGTCTTTTTGGGACTGGCTTATTTAACTAAATATAATGGCTTTCAGATGCATCCATTTTATTGCAAAAGACAGAATGTTGTCCTTTTTTGTGGTTGAATAGTATTCCATAGTATGTATATAGCACATTTTCTTTATCCAGTCATTGGTTGATGGACAGTTGGGTTGATTATATATCCTAGCTATTGTGAATTGATGCTTCCAGTTTTGTTTTTGTTGTTAAACATTGTTTGAGTGTGTTGGACTCTCTTGTGTTTCTATATGAATTTTAGCATCATATTCTCTCAATCTGAGGAGAATGCCTTTGGTATTTTCATTGGATCACATTGAATCTGTAAATTTTTTCAATCATATGGACATTATGATGACAATGTCTTCTGATCCATGAACATGGAAGATTTTTCCATTTTTCTCTGTCTTCTATTTCTTTCTTTAATGTTCAATAATTTTCATTGTAGAGATCTTTCACCTTCTTGGTTCAATTTATTTCAAGGTGTTGACATTTATGTAGCTATTGTGAATGAGACTGATCTTACAAGTTCTTTGTCAGGCATGGCATTGTCTGGGTACACAAAGTCTAATACTTTTTTGCATTGATTTTATATCCTGCAACTTTACCAAGCTCTCTTATGAGTTCCAGTAGTCTTTTAGTGGAGTTTTTGGTTCCCCTGTGTTTATGAATGTGTGCGTATATGTGTGTGTGTGTGTGTGTGTGTGTGTGTGTGTGTATGCATGCATGCCATCTGCAAACACATATACATTTATTGTGAAATTAAGCCAAGAAGTTATTTGAGCATGATTAAAAATTAAGATAATTACATTCAACCTCCTAAAAGGTTTTCTGATTAACAAACATGTACAGTTCAACCATTCTTTTTGTTGAAATTTTTAGCACTTGATCTTGAGGTTGTTGATAAAAACATTATACCTCTCCTAAAATAGTTGTTGAATTAACCTATATAAAGAAGAAACTATTCATGAATCATCATATGTTTCAATGTCTTTCACAGAAACAAGCTCTGGAAAGGAAAGGAGGCATACCATTTGTCATAGACTTTGTAATATAATGCTGGTGATTTCTGTGAAAATCATACAGTATTACTTACCTGGGCAATCTTCTTTCAACAGTCATGTAAAGAAATTAATGTGTAATGTATAATGTTTTCAAGTCACAAAATTTAAAAAAAAATACAGTTTCTGCTTTTTTGGAATGTACTTTGTCAGTCTCAAAATTCAGGAATCTCTAAATACATCTGAGGACAAAAACCAACCAGCTGTTTTATGATGTTTCACCTTAATTTTGACATCTTTGTAAAAAGATAGCAATAGAGTTAGTGTGAAAATCAAATACTATAAATGAATTTATTGAATAGATGACATTTGTTTATATAAAATTTTTTTCTGGAGGATGACTTGGACCCAACAAATATCATACATGGTGACTGTCTCTAAGAAATCCTAAGAGTGTATCTGTTGTTGGTGACCCTTTAGCAGCCATTATGGATGTGTTTTTTAATATGCTCTCAATTCCTGATCATCTTTTCTGTCCTGGTTATGCCGATGGTTTGGTTTTATTAATGTTGCAGTGATAGAAGCTTCTTTTACCATGAAAGAGACAAGTTGCTATAATTCTTGCTGTGAACAGAGTATTACTGCCCCATGAAATGGAAAATTTAACTGATATGTCAGAAATTGAAGAAAGGGAGCTTTCACTTTGTTGTTGAAAAGAAAATCCATCTGAAAGCAGATAATCGTGAAAACATGTTCTAAGTTTAGTTTTTGAGAGGCAAAAATAGAAACAGAATGTTAAACTGCTAGTTCTATCCTTAAAGGTCCACAAAGATTGGAGGTGTTCTAGGGCAAGGGCCAGGAGCGAGGAGCCAGGAGCCAGAAGCCAGGTCATCAATCCAGTCTGCCACATGAGTGGCAGGAACATCAGTATTCAAAACAACAGCTCTGCATCTTAGGGTCTGATCTGCATTTGCAGAGAGCTTCAATCAGGATCCATGATCAAGGACCAAACCAGGCGGTCCAATGTGGGATGCAGGTGTCTTCATGGACATCTAAATTGCTAATACCCACCAGTAGCAGAGGATCTTTGAGAATTTCTTGGGTTACCAGCAATTTAAAAATGAGAGAGGAAAGCAATGACTTTACATGTACTCTGTGAACATCAGTTGGTAGGATGGCTCTGGGTCTCCAACACTCCACAGCACTCCCTCAGCTAGTTAGCTGTGAGGGGCTCCTGAGAGGGCCAAAGTAGGAGGGAAGTGTAACAGCAGACCATGGCCTAGTGCTCTTGAGACTCACTGGCTATGAAACTGACAGAGAAATGAAGTCTCTTTTCAAGATCTAACATTGTGGGAGAGAGATTCTAGATAATAGCAACTCATGACATATATGACCCAATCATTTAAAAAATGCAGACCACTGATGTTTACTCATATGGGAAGGTAAGTATGGAAAGGGATGAAATCTAGTTGAAAGTGATTACCTCTTTTTTTGTGAGGTGTAAAAATCTAGTTGGAGTCAATGCAGATTTTAGGAGGCCTTATACTTTACAGTGGATATAACAGAAGTCATCAGTGTGCAGTGCACTGAGAGGTCTTTGTTTTCTAAGCTAGGCAATGGGTTACTATTTCTGTTTGTGTTGGAAAGGTCCTCTGCCTGGATACCTGCTTTATGCAGTGCCTCTCCAGAGAGAGCACACCTGATGCTCACTCCCAAGACACAGATATCTTCCTTGCAGAAGCCCCAGGAGAACTTGAGCTGCCCCCAGTGCAGTACCCACACTGACAACAAGGTATGTTTGATCATACCTGTTACCATCAGCCTGCTGTATATTAACATTTTTCTCTGCCTAGGGCATGAATGTCCATATTCTATTCAAGCAAGCTACCATCGAGCTGCCCTTCTTAATCATGAACCAGGGAAGTCCACCTCTGCTCTGAGAATGGAGGATCCCATTCTGGAGGTCTTGTCTGATATAGGACTAAAATTCATTCTGAAGCCCAGGCACAAGTTTAGAAACCAGCGCAGATGTGGTAAGTCCTTTCATTTCTAGCAGGGTTCTGCTCTCTGCTCATCCATGCGTTCCTGAAAAAAAATTCATGACAGAGAGCTGTTCTCTATGAGGGAGGAGGTGTGAATAGATACAGGGACCCAATAAACTGTTTAAAGTCAAAACCCATCTCACTTCCAGGAGGATTATGGTTATTCTTCTACATTAGAACTTTTGTTTCCCATGGATACCCTGAGCATTTGCTTCATAAAATAATGCATGCACAAACCTATATGTCTCTAGAGAAGGGTTTCTGAGGGCCTGGCATCATGGTACGGTGGATTAAGCTGCATCCTGAAATCCACATCAGAGCAGGTTTGAGTCCTAGCTATCCCAGTTCTGATAAAGTTCCCTGGCAATGTGCCCAGGAAGGCAACAGAAAATGGCCCAAATACCTGGGTCCTTTGTCTCCCATGTGGAGATCTGTCGCTCCCCGTCTTCGTGGAGGAATGACACAGGACCCTGCGCTGTTCTTTTGTCTGCTCGGCCCTCCCCGGGTTTGCTGCTGGTTCTTCCCGGGTTGGCTACCGACCCTTCCACCTCCGTGGAAGGGCGGTTCCCCTAGCCACTTTCCCCACTTCCATGGGGGAGCGGCACACTGCCGGCTGGCTCTCTCGGGGGCTGCTCAGATGTTCCTGGTGCATGTTGTCTCTCTCCTCCTTTATAGTCCTCTTCCACCAATCCCAACTCTGCTACTCACACGCCGAGTATGCTGCTCTCCTCCAATCAGGAGCAGGTCCTGCTGTTTATTGGTTGAACTGGAGGCAGCTGTGTAGAAGCTGTTTCCTCCTCTCCCAGTGCCATATTGTGGGAGAGCAGATGCATAGAATAAGTCTTAATTCCAGTAACTTAGTCTAGTCCAAGTTGCTCCCCACAGAGATCCAGATGGAGTTCTAATCTCCAGCCCTATCCCTGGATGTTGTGGCCATTTGGGAAGAGAATAAACTGATGAAAGATGTCTTTGCGTGTTATTCTGCATTACAAATAACTCTTTACAATGAAGAGCATCATGTCTGAAGGCCTGGAAATGAAGACTAATCATTCTAGAGGTTAACTCTGAATCTGGAGTGAGAGCAGGAAGTAATCAACTTACTGCATGCCTTAGATTTACCTTATATGGAAGATCTCCAGGATGGTGAGAAACTGTGGCATTGAATTTGGATCTCTTCTGGCTTGGGATGAAGTGGCTGGGGGGTTACTTCCTGAATTGATTTCTTCATTATGTCCATGGCATGCTGACTTTCTCCATGTTTCAGATGCATATCTAGACCAGACATGGACTGAACATTTACGATCAGGGATGTTTCAGCTTCTTGCTTTCCATCCTCTCCCTACTTTCAGTATTCTTTTGAGAGACTTTTCTCTGAAGAACAGTTTTTAGTAAGGTGGGGAATATTGTGGCAAGAATATAATAATTTCCACTGTGAATGATTTTCACACTATTTTTGTTGTGAGGATTGTGGGGAGCAACTCGGACTAGACTAAGTTACTGGAATTAAGACTTATTCTATGCATCTGCTCTCCCACAATATGGCGCTGGGAGAGGAGGAAACAGCTTCTACCCAGCTGCCTCTCACCAACTTGACAAGCTGCAGGAGCTGCTCCTGATTGGAGGAGAGCAGTGTACTCGGCGTGTGGGCAGCCGAGTTGGGATTGGTGGATGAGGACTATAAAGGAGGAGAGAGACAACATGCACCAGGAACATCTAAGGGGAAGATCTATCTGAAGGAACACCTGTGCAGCCCCCGAGAGAGCCAGCTGGCAGTGTGCCGCTCCCCCACGGAAGTGGGGAAAAGTGGCAGGGGGCACTGCCCTTCCACGGAGGTGGAAGTGTCAGTAGCCAACCCGGGAAGAACCAGCAGCAAACCCGGGAAGGGCCGAGCAGATAAAAGAACAGCGCAGGGTCCTGTGTCATTCCTCCACGAAGACGGGGAGCGACATAATGGTGCCGTGACTCGGATATGAAGCCTAGGCAGGGTTTAGTGTCATTCCTCCATGAAGAGGGGGAGCGACATAATGGTGCCGTGACTCAGATAGGAAACCTAGAAGGGAAGAAACGGGAAGAAGTGGGAAAATACCAGAGAGAGAGACTAGCAAAGAGCCTAGGGAAAAGCTGGACGGAAAAGGTGCCGGAAGAAGCTATTGAAAGCCTAGGCATAGACTCGGATATGGACTGTGGGAAAGAAGTTAGGATTGAAAGCGAAAGTGAAAGCTTTCATAGACTTGGATGCGGACTATGGCGGGGAAGCTAGGAGATTGAAAGCGAAAGTGAAACCTGGAGGAGGCTTGGACTCGGATGCGGACTGTGGGGAGAAACCGGGAGAAATGAGAGGGGAATATTGTTGTTGGAAGAAAAGTTAGGGAAACATACTGGGTAGAGAAAAATGTTAGGGAAATTGAAGCCGCTGGGGCAGGCCGAGGCGGAGACGTAAGCCAGCTTGGAATTCTTCAAGTCAGCCCGGGGAGCAAAAGGCGAAAATCTGGAACCAGAGGCAGAGACGTGGGCCGCCAGGTTGGAATTCGCCAGGTTAGCCCGGGGAACTTGGACTGAATGCTGGTGGCGGAAACGTGAGCTATGCTGTGTGACTCGCGAAGGCCGCCACATGCAGAGAGAGCACGGGGCGCAAATAGATAGGGAACATGGGGCTGGCGCGGAGGCCGTGGTGTGGGTGTGAAGGGGTGCAGAGCCGGGAACCCGTCGCGGGGCGGGCGCCGGGAAGCCGCGCAGATGAGAGAAGCGCGGGCTGAAGCGGCGCAAAGCCAGGAAGCCGACGCGGGGCGGCGAGGCGCCGAGAAGCAGCCTCGGGGCGGGCGCCGGGATGCCACAGGGATAAGAGAAACAGAAGTTTAGAAGTAAAATGAGAGAAATAGGAATGCTGGCAGATAGAAGTAAAATAGGAGAGATAGGAATGCCCGGAGGTAGGGAAACAGAGAAAAATAAGGCCTCCCCTCAACATGGCAATGAGAAGGCTTGGATTCGGTCTGCCTGATTAGTAAGGTGATAAGCACCAGCAGGCAGCTCGACCAGAGTATGAGCTGCAGGTCACCGAAGATAGGCACGAATCAACACCAATAAGTCTCCCCACAATACGGCAATGAGAAGGCTTGGATTCGGTTTGCCTGATAGGGCTTGTAAGCACCTGCAGGCAGTTCTAGCAGAGCAGAGCATGCGCTGCAGGGCACCGAACTCAGGCACGCATCAGCGCCTAAAAACCTCCTCACAACATGGCGAAGAGAGGACCCGGATTCGGTTTGCCTGATTGGTAGGGCTTGTAAGCACCTGTGGGCAACTCTAGCAAGCAGAGCAGAGTGTGTGCCATGGGGCACCAAAGACAGGCGCGTATCAACGCCAAAAATAAAAAGAAAGGTGGATCTGTGGGGAGCAACTCGGACTAGACTAAGTTACTGGAATTAAGACTTATTCTATGCATCTGCTCTCCCACAATATGGCGCTGGGAGAGGAGGAAACAGCTTCTACCCAGCTGCCTCTCACCAACTTGACAAGCTGCAGGAGCTGCTCCTGATTGGAGGAGAGCAGCGTACTCAGCATGTGGGCAGCCGAGTTGGGATTGGTGGATGAGGACTATAAAGGAGGAGAGAGACAACATGCACCAGGAACATCTAAGGGGAAGATCTATCTGAAGGAACACCTGTGCAGCCCCCAAGAGAGCCGGCCGGCGGTGTGCTGCTCCCCCGCGGAAGTGGGGAAAAGTGGCAGGGGGCACTGCCCTTCCACGGAGGTGGAAGTGTCAGTAGCCAACCCGGGAAGAACCAGCAGCAAACCCGGGAAGGGCCGAGCAGATAAAAGAACAGCGCAGGGTCCTGTGTCGTTCCTCCACGAAGATGGGGAGCGACATAATGGTGCCGTGACTCGGATATGAAGCCTAGGCAGGGTTTAGTGTCGTTCCTCCATGAAGAGGGGGAGCGACAAGGATATTCTATGGGTTATATAACGTATAAATATGTTTTGTTGTTATTTGTGAGAATATAGCAATATTCTATAAATGTTGCTCCTATACAACATTTTAAATCTTAACTTTTTAAACATCCACAACCCTCATTTGGGCAAGGTAATACCTCCACTAGAAGTATTGTCAGGACTGTCAGGGAGGCTCAGTCTTTTTGAAGTGAGCTTGTTGAATTATGCAACATTTCTCATGGAAAATGGGTGCTTTTTCTATTGGTCACAGAAGGAACATGCACTCTCACTAAATATTCTACCTTATGAAAGCCTCAGCTAAGCACTGAAAGTATTTTTGTTTGAGAAAGCACAGATTGTAATGGTACTCATCTCTCTTTGTTCCCATTTGTTCTGGATATATAGATTCATATCAAGGCATAGAACATGATGCTTAATTGCTTACCTATATGACAACTAAGCAATAGATCATGTCCCAATAGTTTTTTGAATAATGAAATTGGGTGAGTCTTAGGTGCACCAAGTTGCACACAAGTTAAACCATGTAGTCTTGCCTGTTTTAAACAAAAAGTTTGACATGGTAGCATGTGGGAGCAGGCTCCTGCATTTGAGATGGCATTTGCTTTTTTCTTGTTTCCTTTTAAGGTGGTGGAATTATGGATGCTTGGTGTTGGATTTCTTTGTGACCGCATGCTATCTGGAGAGTACTAAACCAGAAAGAGAATGGAGATAGAGTTTACTTTAGGGTGAGGAAACTGATGTGTAGGATCCCTTATACCACTTGATTATAGAAGAAAATAATTTTCTTCAGGGTTGTGATGACTTGTGTGTTATGCTGAGTAATACATTATATTAGTATGATGAGGTGTAGACAGTATCATTCTTATACAAGTTGAGTCAAAGGAAAGTCCAAAGAATTGAGTAACTGGGCTGGCTGATGAAGTGGCACAACTTGGAGCCTATCCTGGCTTCCTCAATGACACAGCACCGTGAGGATTGCCCTCCTGTGTTTGTCTGATGGTGATGCATTCAGTGGCCCAGAAATGCTAAGAAGATGGCTGATGAAAGATATTTGGGGAGGGGACTGGTGCTGTGGCACAGCGGGTTAAAGCCCTGGCCTGAAGTGTAGGCATCCCATATGGGTGGTGGTTCTAGTCCCAGCTGCTCTTCTTCTGATCCAGCTCTCTGCTAGGACCTGGGAAAGCAGTAGAAGATGACCCAAGTCCTTGGGCCCCTGCATCCATGTGGGAGATCCAGAAAAAGTTCCTGGCTCCTGGCTTCAGTTTGCGCAGCTCCAGCCATTGAGGCCATCTAGGGAGTGGACCAGTGGATGGAAGACCTCTCTCTCTGTCTCTACCTCTCTCTGTAACTGTCTTTCAAATAAATAAAATAAATCTTAAAAGAACCAGATATTTGGGGAAATGTCATCCATCTGTCCATCACACTGCACCTTGACTCCTCTGGTGCCTTTTATGATATTCAGCATAATTGGGTCATTTAAGAAAAAAAGTTTAGGTGCCATCTTAAGAAAACATGCACAGCTGAGCAGTAGATATTCCAAACTCATGTTTTCCTTGGTGATCCTCTTGTCTGGAAAATTCTTCTTCAGCATTCACCTGGCAGAGCTTGATGGGTAGCTAAAATCTAGTCTGTATAACTTGGCAGGGTGGCACAAGGAACAAGGCCTCATGGGATCTTGCCACTCATCTGGGAACCAAGTGAAGAAGGTGGAATCAGATCACCTGGGGAACAGGCTAAGCTTTGTAACCCTGAAGAGTGATGGAGGCAGAGGCCAATTGAGTGAGATCAGGGAGCTTATGTCATGAAGTGTAGATCTCTTTGATGGGAGTGAGTTGCTGGTGGTTGGGCATTCAGATTAAGACTACCAAACAGGAAATCTCATAAGGAAAGGTGACTTAGCATGAAGTAGATTATGCGACTCCACTTGGTTTGAATGTCAACTGTTTTTATAGCTTTTCAAATGAGTTCTGACACCTGAATCCACTGGTCAAACTTAAGAGGATGTGTATAACTCAATGTGAGGTATCTCATAATGAAAAAAAAAAAAGCAAAGCAAAAATATAGGTAGCACTGCCAGAATTCAACCTAAGCAGCCTCCTCAAGTCTCTATATTTCATTTCTGGTTGATTAACTGTTTATTTGATTTGAGAGACCATCACACACATGAAGGGGGCAGTGTTTCCTATCCTCTGATTCACTCCCTAAATGTCAGCAGTGGCCATGGGCCAGGGACAGAACTGGAATCTGGTATTTATATCATGTCTCCCTTATGAGAGGCAGGGCTAGAGCTGGATGGGAACTTATTCCATGTTGTGCTTGTTAGAGGTAGGAACCCAAATTTGTTAGCCATGCATACTGCCTCAGAGGGCCTGCATTTGCAAGAAGCTGGAATTGAGAGCCAAAGATGGACATCAGGCCCAGATACTCTGATATGAGCCTTGGGCATCTTAACAATTAGGCTAACTACCTGATTCTAACTATCAGCTTATAGGAAATTGGGAAGAAAAGTTCATGAATGTCACATGGATGGAACTAGCCAATTTCAGATCGTAAGCTCCTGTACACCACAAATGGATCAGTTTCTCTCCTTTCTAAGGGTGGAAACAATCATCTGTCAAATGGAAAGGGTGGAAACAGAATCTGTCATTGATCCTCTACATCTAATGGTCTCATTTTCTCCTCAGGCTTTCCCACAAACTGGCTTTCTTGCTGGGGCATTACCAGAAGCCATAACAACCTGCTCCAGGACTCCTCTCCTGCTATTTCAGTAACAACACTCCTGAGTGTGTCTGGAGTTGAGGACCTGACCGTACCACTTTTGGTAGGTATCATTTTGATCTTCTGAAGCCCTCCTAAGGACTGAGCATTCTGAGGGGTTGATGTCATCATCCAAATGTGTTTCAAATGAGGCCATCATTTGTCAGTCCCTGGCTTTGGCTGACATGCCTTCTTAATGTGACTTCAAAGAAGAACAGTCAGATTAGTTATTGTGGTCCTACTTCAAACACAACAGGAAAAGCAACCATTCTGTTTATTGTGCTGGTTTCAGTGATGTTACGCAGTCACCTGCTCACACACAGCAGAAAGGAATGTTTCTGAATCTCCGAGTTGACATCCCCCCATGTTCCCCATTTTAGCCTCTTCCTTGAAGTGTTCCTTCATTTTCTTTTTGTCTAGATGACTCAAACTTATAGCTCAATGTCCCTCATGTGGGTGTGGTTTGTATTTCAGATGATTAGATGGATCATCTGCCATTTATTTATCCTTCTATCATAAAAGAATGTGTCAGAGGAAAGCCACAGAATGTGGCCTATGTTATTTCCCGGGAGGACATTTAAGAGTTGGCACACTGATGGTCCAGCAAATCTACACACACTATACTAGATGTAGGGAATTTTATGCTAGGTGGGGAGGAATTTATCAAGGAATTTATCAAGTTAGTTCCATGCTAGATGGTGCCACAGAACTTGCAGCATTCACAAGTTGAAGGAGTTGCTAGGATCCTCATCATTGTGGCATCATTAATGAATAAAAGGAAAGCATGAGTAAGGTAATGTACTATGCCTAAGGTCTCATGTAAAGTAAGGGACCTAATAGATGACAAATTCCTTGAGATACTGGACTATGGCACTCCTATTCCCCTCTTGACATGAAGATGGGGCAGAAGGACATGAAAGTCGGGTGGGAAGGGCATGCAATTAAAGAAGGCATCCTGGAGTACCTGGACTTTGACCTTGATTTTAAATGAGTATAGGGACCCACAAGAAATTGGAATGCAGTCCCATGGTCATTTACAGCAGGATGGGATGATGGCAACAAGTGTGGCAATGAGATTTTCCTAGTTGGGAAAGATCATCAGTACTAGGAAATAATGACAACAGCATTAAAACAGGAGAGAGTGATTCACTAAAAGCTTGAAGCAGAGAAGTTTGGTTTAAAAGTTTCACTCCCTGAAAAGGAAAATAGGTTAAAGCCAGCATTCAAAACAATTTAGTGGGTGGATACAGATCAGATGGATGGGTCAAAAATATATTTAGAGACAGTGAAACAAATTTTCTTCCCCCACTTCAGCTCCTGCTGTATTAGTTCACATACTCTTCTCAACAGGGGCTAGCTTTTGTTCTGGGCTTGTGGATATGAAATGTCCTTTAATTAGCTTTCCTTTTTTTTCCCACAGGAAATGATTCACATTATCAAACAGAAAGGTCCAAAGACTGAGGGAATTTTTCAAAAAGTTGGTGACATAAAGTCATTTATAGCCCTAAAGGAAAAATTTAAGGCAGGAGATACAGTCGACTGGGGCAACGAATCCCCTCTTGTGTTAGCAACTCTTTTAAAGGTAGGGGGATTCTGGCATCATCTATGCACAATATGAAGCTGTGTGATGGGTTTCATTCCTCATGACATCTCAAGAAGAGTAATAGGTCTAATCAGTTAAGCATCTGAGAAACTGAAAAACACATCAGAAACTCCAGGTTGTAGGCAGCTACTCCCTTCATTGGACAGGCTCTGCTTGTTAGATAGCTTTCCCCAGTGTTCAGACTCCACGATTGCTCTTCTCATCTGAATACTCCATGCAGAATTGCATTATCATAGTTCATAATAATTGCCCAAGCATCTTCCAAATAAACCCTGATTATTCATATAGAATTTTAACCAATGCAAATCTCTTGAATTTGCCAAATTTGACAGTGTCTGATTTGAAACTTTTGAAAACCATTCTAAGGGCTGGCCCTGTGGCACAGTAGGTTAATCCTCTGTGTGCAGTGCTGGCATCCCATATGGGTGCCAGTGCTAGTCCCGGCTGCTCCTCTTCTGATCCAGCTCTCTGCTGTGGCCTGGGAAAGCAATAGAAGATGGCCCAAGACCTTGGGCCCCTGCACTCACATAGGAGACCAGGAAGAAGCACCTGGCTCCTGGCTTCAGATCAGTGCAGCTCTGGCCATTGTGGCCATTGGGGAGTGAACCAACAGACAGAGGACCTTTCTCTGTTTCTCCCTCTCACTGTCTGTAACTCTACCTCTCAAATAAATAAATAAAAATATTTGCAAAAAAAGAAAAGAAAACCATTCTAGGTGTTGTCCACAATAAGCAATATTGATATGAAAACAAATTAAAAATACATGTAGATGCCAAGAAAATTCCATTCATTTCATTGTCATTCTTTCCCCTGTCTCTTAAGCCTTTGCTTCAAAAGTGGTGTCAGGGCTCTGCTATTTAGAGCTGCTTTCATTTTGACTACTGTTGGCATTTTATGTTCATTTTGATTGTACTTAAGCCAATATTCATAGTTATATTTACATAGTTACAAGCCCCAGCACAAAGCTCAGCTTGTAAATCTGACTTTGAAAGTGTTGCAGCAGGCAAAGCTAGGTTAGAATTTTTAAAATGTTGGGCCTGTGTTGTGGCATAGCAGGGTATGCTGGGGATTTGATTGCTGGCATCATATATCAGTGCACCAATTCAAGTCCTGGCTGCTGTGCTGCGGATCCAGCATCCTGTTAATGCATCTGGGAAGGCAGTGGAAAATGGCCAAGGTACTGAGGTTCTTTGTACTTGAGGTAAGGATGGTGCTCTTGGCTTCAACCAGGGCCTGAACTGTATTTTGCAGCAATTTGTTTGTGTAGGATCTCTCTGTGTCTCTTTCTCATTTATGTTCTCTCTTTGTGTGTGTGTGTGTTTGTGTGTGTGTCTCCCTCTCTGTGCCTCTGCCCATTGAGCAAAGAATTCTAAAAACCCAAGTGATGCAAAATACACATATATTTAAAAATTATATGGTAAAATCACAAGTATCCAGGTACATTTCTACAAGGGAAATTGAATTGTTGGTATTTTTAACAGCTGTGAAGCAAAAATCTGGTAATGCCATAATCACTACCAGAAAAATCCTTACATTCTTTGAAACTCTCATTACACTTGCTCTTTCCTTACCCTCCATTAATGCTTGGCCATGTGTTAAATGGTAACACTTATGTAATGGCTTATAGGCCATACATACATCACTCACATCATAAAAATATACACTAGGTTAGACATTCACACGTTTGTGTTGTTTATGTTGCCCTCTGTAAGGAAAGTACATGAAATTGATGTCATTTTTCAACAAGATGTAGGGTTTACCCATCTGAGAAATTTGGAGTGTGATTCTTGATAAATACCATGTGAATCACCTGGAGAGTTGGTCTAGGCTAAAAATAAATACACGCATCAAGTTGAATTTGCCATTGAGCTACCTAGAAGCAGAAGTACACAGCAAATCTTCTTTGCATATTCTCCTTGGCTCACAGTGTGGCTTCCACAACATGCCCTGTCTATTAGTCCTGCAGCACAGGGAAAGCCAAGAAAGGACACATGCCCCACATGTATGGAAGTAAGTACTCAACAGACAAAGCTACTCCTGAAGCATCCCAGACTTCCACATCGTTCAGAGCTCCACACATATTGGACACACTCCTTGGGAAACAGTCAATGGCTTTAACTACAATGGGGGAGTATTGGACACCAATGACATAGTCAAGTTGTAAGAGGACTTGGATTTTGTCCAGTTTCTTCACTGTTCTATTCCCAGTAGTCCAAACTAGATATGACATAAATGACCACTCAAGAAATACTAGAATGAGTGAACAATGTCTGGATTATGAACACAACACTTATACTCATTGCTACTAAAAAGTATCATGGGCCGTATAGTGAGACCAGTAGAAAGAAAGCTAGCAAGTTGATAGGAACTGGACATATAAATACCACCATCTTCTGGTTATATTTGAAAAGAGTTGATTAATGAGATAGTGAAAAGGGAAGTGGAATGAAGCTATTAGGAGAATGTTTTGCCCCAAGGAACATAAATAGTCAAAATGTCCAGTCCTTATTTCCTATTTTATGTGAGTATATATGTGTATGTTTAGTTCATTTGGTTCAAAGCCTTTGCTGCTAAGACTTAAAAGGATTAGGGCTGAAATCAACATGTGAAGTATGTATGTTTACATGTTCTCAGTGCATAATACGATTTAGGATGACCCATAAGGAAATCTGTCAATTTGTACTATTAGGCTAAACTATAGGCAAAGAAGACTATATATGTTTAGATTTGTTTTATATATTTGAAAGGCAGAGTAATAGAAGGGGACACATATGGGGCTGGCAATGTAGTGTAGTGCATTAACCTGCTGCCTGCAACATAGGCAACCCATATGTGTACTTATTTGAGTCCTAGCTGCTTGCTTCTGGTTCAACTTGCCACTTATGGACATTGGAAGACAGCAAAAGATGGCCCAAATACTCTGGTCCCTGTCATTCACATAGCAGAGCTGGAATGGAGTTCCTGGCTTCTGGCTTTAATGTGGACATTTGCAGAGTAAATCCATATATGGAAGATTTCTCTCTGTCTCTGTCTTTCTCAGTCTGTCAACTCCATCTTTCACATAAAAAACTTACAAGAACACAAACACACACACATGCTCACAGAGAGATCAGTTTTCTATGTGTTGGTTCACTCCCTATTTTTCTGCAATGGCCTCTGTTGGGCTGGGCCAACCTGAAGCCAGGAACCCAACTCCTTTCAGGTCTCTGAAGTAGGGCAGAGCCACGAGTACTTGGGCAATTACCCACTGCTTTCTCAGGCACTTTGGCAGGGTGCTGGATCAGAAGTAGAATTCTCAGGAATTGAAGTGACCCTCTGATATGGGTCACTTCATTTGATATGATATTCAATTGATATTCAAATGATATGCCTTAATGGCATCCTTGGCAGCAGATTAATCCACTATACCACAATAACTACCCCAAAGAAGACAATTGAGACAATAAGATGAGGTTTTTCTTCCATCCCAAAATTGCTCAGACTGTTTATATACCTCTAGTTTTAGTCAGAAGAAATTGAAGCACTTGTTTCTGCATGTACACGATGGTGGGAATTAGAGGCCAAACTCTATGGACGTCAGTTTGAATCTAGAGAAAAAGCAGAGATTAAATGAAATATTGCAATTAAATGTTTTCTTTGTAATGTCTCCAATCTATATTTGCCATCAAATTGATATGACTTCTTTTTTGATCTCTATAAGGATTGCCTTCGCACTGTTCCAGGAACAGTATTTTCAGCCGACCTCTATGATCAGTGGCTCACTGTTCTTGATAAGGGGAATGACGAGGAGGCCAGAGACATCCAGAGGTGATTCTATAATTGATACTCTACTCTAGACATGCCTCAAAAAGCAACCAACATAGTCTGAGAAAAATACTCTCTCTGTTACAGAGCATTAACCACTAGAAGAATGCACATTGTGAAGAGGGTTCTTGTAGTCACACACATCACGGCCAGAACAGAAGACATGTAGACTTTACCATTGTCATTGAGTTCTTATTTCTCCCCAAATAGTGTCATTATGGAGTTGTTGACTATTGTACACATTCTGAATGTATGACATTGGTGGGGAGGAAGCCCACTGGTGTCAGAGACATGCTACAAGAACAGTTGACCACTGGTCTGACCGTCATATTGTCAGAGGCAACTAAGTGGAGATCTCTATGTGTGCTTACAAAATTGAAGTCAATCAAGCACTTTTGTATGCATTCATGCCTGGGATGTGTTTGTTCTGTCACTATTTTAGACTCTTGGCTTGAGGCAGCATTTCTGTACTATTACCTTTCAAAGAAGGGCAGTGCTTTCAATTAATTGCTGTTGAATTTCCTCAGTAAGCTCTCACCTCAGCACATTTTGGAACACAACATCTCTTTTTAATATACTTGTGTTCAATTAGATATTTACAAAGCCATCCCAAGTGAAAATGCATTGTGACTTCAGCAAAAAAAAAAAAAATCATAGGAAGTATTTTTAAGACTGATAGTTCTTTTTTTCTCTATTTTCATTGGATTATGTCAATGGCTATAAAAATACTCTATTCCCTTTTTCTCTATCTACAACTTGCTGAGGAAAATGACTTGTGATAAGACTGCATTTTTTTGTGTTTAGGCTCTTAGACCATCTGCCCAGAGCGAATATAGTTGTCATAAGACACCTGTTTGCCTCATTACATGAAATATCGTATTGTTCCACATTAAACAAAATGACGTCATCAAAGTTAGCCTTGAGCATCACCCCAAGCCTTCTATTTGTCTGGCGATCTACTTCAAAAAGCCTGGAACTCGAAGGTGAATTGAGGAAAAAGGTAATGAGGTACCCCATTTGTATGTGCTGATGAGCATAGACCCCTTGGGAAAGTGAAAGTCAGGATGTGCATTCTGATGAGCCATTTTTTACCATGAAGACTTCTATTATATGCCCTCTGCAGTGTCGAGATCACTTATTCTATATTGGGAGCTGTGGAAGGGTGGGTGTGGGGAGCAACTCGGACTAGACTAAGTTACTGGAATTAAGACTTATTCTATGCATCTGCTCTCCCACAATATGGCGCTGGGAGAGGAGTAAACAGCTTTTACACAGCTGCCTCCAGTTCAACCAATAAACTCTAAGACCTGCTCCTGATTGGAGGAGAGCAGCGTACTCGGTGTGTGGGTAGCAGAGCTGGGATTGGTGGAAGAGGACTATAAAGGAGGAGAGAGACAACATGCACCAGGAACATCTATCTGAAGGAACACCTGAGCAGCCCCCGAGAGAGCCGGCCGGCAGTGTGCCGCTCCCCCGCGGAAGTGGGGAAAGTGGCAGGGGGAACCGCCCTTCCACGGAGGTGGAAGGGACGGTAGCCAACCTGGGAAGAACCAGCAGCAAACCCGGGGAGGGCCGAGCAGACAAAAGAACAGCGCAGGGTCCTGTGTCGTTCCTCCACAAAGAGGGGGAGTGACATAATGGTGCCGTGACTCGAATATGAAGCTTAGGAGGCATAATGGTGCCGTGACTCGGATATGAAGCCTAGGCAGGGTTTAGTGTCGTTCCTCCGTGATGAGGGGGAGCGACAGGTGGGGTGTTAAGCAGGAAATTGATACCAGTGAGTTGCTTCTTTCCTATGTAGGAAACAAAAGAATGATATCACTTAAACATGGAGAGAAAAGAAACTCATGTAACATGATAGAAGGAAACCAAGTTTTGGTAGTTGGAAAATCTAAGGTGCACCTCTGTCTTTGTCACTGAAAGCCATGCAAACTTGAATCAAGTTTCTTCATCATGGCTTCCTGAGCCGAGCAATGGCAGTGGTGGTACTAGTCAACTCTTTTGGTCAATAGTGACACTGCCTTGTTTGCTTGGGCAAGATGAGCACACTTATTCTCCCATGCAGTGACCTTCATCTACCTGCTGTGGCTCATTTAGAGAAATGTTTGTCTATAATTTCACCTCAGCTACTGGAATGTGAAGATGAATCAAGGTTTCCAGAGTATTCTAATTGACCCATAACATCTCCAATATAATCACAGCTCTTCTCAAGTTCATGCAGAATGTAATGCTGGGTTGAGGCAGAGCAGTGCTGGTGGAGAGACTTTCTTTAACCAAGCAGTTTTTTTGCACTGACTCCTTTCACGTCAAAGGATCCACAAAGAAACTCTGCTTCTCAAGCTTAAGATAATTCACTTGAGAAGCACATTGCACATGGTTTCTTCTATTGAATACTTTACATATTTTAGTGTGGAACTATTACATCTTCACTTCAAACATCCTGCATAGGTTAATTGACAATTATCCTATTTTTGCCAAAGAAGCTAGTGATAGCAAAATATTAGCCATTCAACTAGGCCACAAAATATGTTGGTCTTTTGATGAGAAGTGTTTTAGGACAAGTTACATAGTATTCTTGAAAGTGTAACTGTCAGTTATGAGATAAAACTGATTCATATGTGTTAATGTCAAGTGCAAATTTTTGTTAGAATCCAGAATTTCACATTTTTGTGATGTTCAAGGTTCACATACAACTTGTGACTCCTAAATATGCCAAGTGGAAAAGAGCACCCCATGTTCATCCTTTTGTGTCGCAGATTTCGCTGGTGGAGTTCCTTATTGACCATTACCCCAGAATATTTGGAGATGACCAGACATCTATGGAGAGCTGTATAAATTCTAACAGAAACTTTGGAGACAGTACCATCATGGGGCAGAGTGCTGCCACCCCAGGTGAGAGCTTCCTGAGGTGGGATCACAGGGCAAGCATGTCAGGTTCTCTGCTTTTCTAAGAAACAGACCACAAGCCTGCCACGTGTCATGGGAGAAGCTCGAGTAATGTCTTGTAGCTTAGGGCTAAACCCAAGAATAATGCTGCCCCTCCCATGACTCCACTTGCTCTGTCTTCACAAGGGAAGCACAGAACAGGAGGTTTCACAGTGTCCTGAGACCAAAGGACAGATAAGGTGATGTACTTGACTTACAACGCCACTCTTGCAAATTATGTCTGCATCAGAGATATCATGTGTTGATATAGTCTAAGGAACCATTTTCTAACCAAATTTAAGTGTAACCCTTACAAATGAGAGTGCCTCATGTGCTGAGGAAACGTGGAATTAAAGTAGTATGTGACTTTGCTGCTAAACATACTCAGATGAATGCACACTTTTTTTCATAATAGGTATTTTTTTTTTGACAGAGTGGACAGTGAGAGAGAGAGACAGAGAGAAAGGTCTTCCTTTGCCGTTGATTCACCCTCAAATGGCCGCCGTGGCCGGTGCACCACGCTGATCCGATGGCAGGAGCCAGGTGCTTATCCTGGTCTCCCATGGGGTGCAGGGCCCAAGAACTTGGGCCATCCTCCACTGCACTCCCTGGCCAGAGCAGAGAGCTGGCCTGGAAGAGGGGCAACCGGGACAGAATCCGGCGCCCCGACCGGGACTAGAACCCGGTGTGCCGGTGCCGCAAGGCAGAGGATTAGCCTAGTGAGCTGAGGCGCTGGCCCATAATAGGTATTTATGATACAACTAGAAACAGTGTGTGCACAGGCAAGTTCATTCTTTGGAATTCATTTCGACATACACTGTCCTTGGATATCATTTTGAAGTGTAAGCTTCCTTCCAGAAAATATAAGCATAAGAAAAATAAAGGGGGGGGGTGCTGTGCAGCAATGGGTAAAACTACCACCTGTGGTGCCAGCATCCCATATAGGTGCCAGTTCGAGTCCTGGCTGCTCTACTTATGACCCAGCTCTCTATGGCTATGGCCTGGGAAAGCAGTAGAAGAAAAATAAAGGGAAAGGATCTGGTAACTTGGAAACTGCATACTCAGTGTTCCTGTGGAAGCCAAGTCAAGAAAAATATAAAGTCAAAACCATTGCCTTAGTTTAGTGGTCACACTGGTAATTCTCTAGCAAGAGAGTTATTAATGGAGGAGTTCAATTACAGTTAGGAAAATTATATGTTTTGGCAAGTTGGTTTGTAGCAGAAGGTTCAAGGCAGTGCAAGGAAGATTCAGTACATGCTTAGGAATCATGCCAGCTGTTCTCTTCAGTAACTCAGAAGACAAGGTTCAGAAGACATGGATAGGCCTAGCCTCTTTGCCAAGTGGAGGATTTTGTTCAGTCACACTCTTTGGCATTGGGTCAGATTCCCAGGTTGGTTTTATTGATTCCACTGCAGAAAAATCTAAAGCTGTTTTAGAACGTGTTCAGAAAACAGACTCATCTCAGTATAAGATAGAAATAAAATCAACTCTGAAACCTCAGCTTCATGTACTCATAAAGGGGGTTTTCCTAAGGTTTCTGAGACCTCATGAAGAAAAGAAAAGAAAACACAGTAGGGGCAGCCAAAATAGCTCAATTGGGAGAGTTAGACTGGAGAAAAGGAAAATATATGCCGAGAACCCAATGCACAAATTGAATCCTTTTTTAGAATTATTATTAATATAAAGAGAACAGATTTCATGTATTTCACAGGTACAATTCTAAGAAGGGAATCATAATTCCCCTCTCCCCCTCTCACTCTCTCAACCCCCCTTTTCTTCCTTACTTTAACTTTTACAAAGCTTTCAATCCACTCGATAATCACAGGCTTAATTTATCACTAACCATATATTCAACAAGTAAAAAAGTAGAAAGACCACAGTTTCACAGGCGTATAAACAAGACCTAAAAAGAACAATCATATCACAAAGTATCTGCTTTATTCCTAAGTATTGTTTGTATTCTATATCACCTGCCACATATCAGAGAAAATATATTTGTCTTTTAGGGACTGGCTTGTATCATTAGGCTTAATGGTTCACACTTGCATCCATTTTTGTGCGAAAGACAGGATTTCATTTTTTTCTTTTTATGGCTGAGTATTCCATAGTGTGTATATACTACATTTTCTTAATTCCATTATCAGTTGATGGATATCTGGGTTGACTGCATATCTTAGCTGTTGTGAATTCAGCTGCATTAAACATGGGGGTACCGATGACTCTTTATATGCTCATTTCATTTTGGGTTAATTCCCAGGAGTGGAATGGCTCAGTCATATGGTAGCTCTATTTTCAGATTTCTGAGGAATCTCCACACTGTCTTCCATAACAGTTCTACTAGCTTACAGTCCCACAAGCAGTGGGTTAGGGTACCTTTTCCCCCACATCATCACCAGCATTTACTGATTTTTGATTTTTGGATGATAGCCATTCTAACTGAGGTGAAGTGAAAAATCACTGTGGTTTTGATTTGCATTTCCCTGCAGGCTAGTGATTCTGAGCATTTGTGCTCCTGTATATTGGTCATTTGAATATTTTGAGCAACAAAATTCCTTTCTAAATTCATTTCAGGTGTGTTATTTTTATTCAAATTCCACTTATGTACAAAACATTAGAATTACCTTAAGAGGTACAAAAAGGATAAGGACAGAGATACTGAAAATCTATCTTGAAAACCAATGACTGAATTTTGCAACTATGAGACAATTATAGAATAACTGAATTCAAAATGTTTGTCTTAGGGTAGGTGCTCTATGGGCAATTTTCTACCAAGGAATTCTATCCTTCCAGGAAAGAAACTGAAGATTTCAAGCAAATTGATAACAGTGGTGCAAACCTTTTATAAACTATCCTTTAGTGTTAGGTGAAAGAAATTTTAGGGAACAGAAAGGAAATTTAAAGGAAGCATGCTATTGGTACTCTTCAGTAACTCAGATTGCAAGGACAGAAGACACAGGTGGTCCCTTTACAAGCTCAGGCTTAACTTCTTTTTCCACTGGAAAGTTTTGGCCAGACACCATACCTTTAATTGGTTCAGACTCCGATGACAGTGTTATATTTTCTGTTGAAGAGAAAACAAAAGTAGTGATAGTATATTTTCAGTCACTTTTCAATATCTGATTGCAGAAGAATTTGTTTGAAATGTAAATATCATTTGCTTCTAATCTGGGTTTCATAAGTTCTGAGACATCATAAAACTAAGTATATTGAAGCATGTCTCTGAGAAAATGGTGCACAGGTTGAATAATTATTGATTATTTGATTTATTTTTAATCCTTGATTAATCATATTAATTAATTAATCATATTAACAATGGGAAAATGAAAGATCTTGTACTTTGGAAAGTACCCATCAGTTTTCCACAGGGAGCCAAGGATAGAATAGCATCATTGACTCATAACAGAGATTGTCATGCAGTTTCTGAGACATCATGAAGACCAGTTTATGAAAGAACGATTAATGAAAAAATGATTTATAGATTTAATACTTTCTTGAGCAAAACCAATCCCTATCCTATATTCATTCTGAGGTTTTTATTTTTATCTTTGAATACTATTTATATACACAACATACAAAGATTACATGTTGGTACATGAAGACACAGAATTTGGAACACTGGGAAGAAGCCTGTATGGCATGAAGTCTTTTTTGTTCACCCCTAACACTGTTCCCTTTCAAAGAGTTTCAAAGAGCACTGGGACTTGGAATTGTGAGCTACCACAGAGTACCAAGGGAAGAGAAAGACAACTGGTAATGTTGCTAGCCTCACTAGAATTTAGAATGGGAATCTTTTTTCGTAAGCAAAAGTAAGTTCACATACCATTTTCCCATAATGCATGCTTGCATGTATCTACTTCCATGTGCTTGTATCATATTTGGATTCAGAATAACTTCATTACCAGCTGTCTGATATTGAAAAGGGTCTGCTGTTGGAAAATATACTCAGATATGTTTTGTTTTTCCTTCAACACAAAATTTCATACTTCAATTGGAGTGTGGCACAGTGTAAGATATGGTGACTGAACAAAATCTTCCACTGGCAAATAATGGCAAGCCTGAGCTGGCCAGGGCCCACATCTGTCTTTTGATCTCTGCATTCTGAATATTGGATGTGTTCATTTAGTAAAATTACTTAGGATTTCATTTTATGCTCTCTACCAATCTTTTAATGTAACATTAAGAGCTTCTTTTTCACAAATGTTTGAAGTGTGTTTCCTAACTAGCTTGACATCTTCAGTTTCTGCCTTGGAAGGGTAGATTCCCTTGAAAGAAAATTGCTAATGAGGCACAAACACTGAGATGACCATTTGCTTCTGCTGGCATTGTGACTCCTTCACAGTCATACACCAAATCAGCACTTTCCAATTTGCCAAGATTCTCATTTTCTGTATTCTCACTCTTGCTACCTCAAATGGTAACTCCAATGTTTTGTAGAATAGTGCTACTCAAATAAAAATAATATATCTGCAATGAATTTAGAAAATCTCTTGTTTGGCTCAAAAAGAATTCCATCTTTGCATCTTGTACTCATGATATATATTTCCCTTTCCTTTTCTTCATGAGGTTTCAGAAACCTCAAGAAAATCTCCATTATGATTGCCTAATGCTGGGATGTCAAATCATTGACTTGACCTCTGATAAGGTCTGTTTTCCAAACCTATCCTAAGACAACTATAGCTTTTTCTTCAATGGAAGAAATAAAATCTACCTGGGAATTGGACCCACTGTCAGGGAGTGTGACTGGCACAAATACTTCACTGGGCAAGGATGCCAAGACTAAGCATGGAATGAGTCCACCCATGTCTTTTATTTTTTTTTTTTTGACAGGCAGAGTGGACAGTGAGAGAGAGAGAGACAGAGAGAAAGGTCTTCCTTTTGCCATTGGTTCACCCTCAAATGGCTGCCATGGCCAGCACGCTGCGGCTGGCACACTGCACTGATCTGAAGGCAGGAGCCAGGTGCTTATCCTGGTCTCCCATGGGGTGCAGGGCCCAAGGCACTTGGGCCATCCTCCACTGCACTCCCCGGCCACAGCAGAGAGCTGCCCTGGAAGAGGGGCAACCAGGACAGAATCCGGTGCCCCGACCGGGACTAGAACCCAGTGTGATGGTGCCGCAAGGCAGAGGATTAGCCTATTGAGCCACAGTGCCGGCTGTCTTTTGTTTTTAACTTTTATTTAGTGAATATAAATTACCAAGGTACAGTTTATGGGTTACAATGGCTTTTTCTTCCCCCATAACTTCCCTCCCACCTGCAACCCTCCCCTTTCCCACTCCCTCCCCCCTTCCATTCACATCAAGATTCATTTTCAATTCCCTTTATATACAGAAGATCAATTTAGTATATATTAAGTAAAGATTTCAACAGTTTGCACCCACACAGAAACACAAAGTGAAAAATACTGTTTGAGTACTAGTTATAGCATTAAATCACAATGTACAGCACATTAAGGACAGAGATCCTACATGAGGAGTAAGTGCACAGTGACTCCTGTTGTTGACTTAACAAATTGACACTCTTGTTTATGGCCCCTAGGCTCTTGTCATGAGTTGCCAAGGCTATGGAGGCCTTTTGAGTTTGCTGAATCTGATCATATTTAGACAAGGTCATAGTCAAAGTGGAAGTTCTCTCCTCCCTTCAGAGAAAGGCACCTCCTTCTTTGAAGACCTGTTCTTTCCACTGGGATCTCACAGAGATCTTTCATTTAGGTCATTTTTTTTTTTTTTTGCCAGAGTGTCTTGGCTTTCCATGCCTGAAATACTCTCATGGGCTTTTTAGCCAGATCCACATGCCTTTAGGGCTGATTCTGAGGCCAGAGTGCTGTTTAAGACATCCGCCATTCTATGAGTCGGCTGTGTATCCCACTTCCCATGTTGGATCTTTCTCTCCCTTTTTTTATTCTATCAGTTAGTATTTTCAGACAGAAATCTTGTTTATGTTATCCCTTTGGCTCTTAGTCCTATCATTATGATCAATTGTAAACAGAAATTGATCACTTGGACTAGTGAGATGGCATTGGTACATGCTACCTTGTTGGGATTGAATTGGAATCCCCTGGTATGTTTCTAACTCTACCATTTGGGGCAAGTCCAATTGAGCATGTCCCAAATTGTACATCTCTTCCCTCTCTTATTCCCACTCTTATATTTAACAGGGATCACTTTCCAGTTAAGTTTCAACACTTAAGAATAACTGTGTATTAATTACAGAATTCATCCAACAGTATTAAGTAGAACAACCAAAAAAATACTAAAAGGGATAAAGTATTAAGTTGTTCATCAACAGTCAGGGCAAGGGTTGATCAAGTCACCATTTCTCGTAGTGTCCATTTCATTTTAACAGGTTTCCTTTTTGGTGCTCAGTTAGTTGTCACCAATCAGGGAGAATATATGATATTTGTCCCTTTGGGATTGATTTATTTCACTCAGCATCATGTGTTCCATATTCCTCCATTTTGTTGCAAATGACTGGATGTCATTGTTTTTAATGCTGTATAGTACTCTATAGAGTACATATCACAAAATTTCTTTATCCAGTCTACTGTTGATGGGTGTTTAGGTTTTTCCAGGTCTTAGCTATTGTGAATTGAGCTGCAATAAACATTAAGGTGCAGACTGCTTTTTTGTTTGCCATTTTAATTTCCTTTGGGTAAATCCAAGGAGTGGGATGGCTGGGTTGTATGGTAGGGTTATCTTCAGGTTTCTGAGGAATCTCCAGACTCACTTCCATAGTGGCTTGACCAGTTTGCATTCCCACCAACAGTGGGTTAGTGTCCCCTTTCCAGCACATCCTCTCCAGCATCTGTTGTAGGTAGATTTCTGTATGTGAGCCATTCTAACCAGGGTGAGGTGAAACCTCATTGTTCCACCCATGTCTTTTGCCCTCTCTGGCTTCTGAGTCAGTGAAAATAACAGTTGTCAGGGTTCTTTAGGATTTTATCCCATCTTCCCTAAAATTTCTTGAAACCTCCACCAAGAACTAACTTGCCAAAATGGTTGAGCAGCTTTCCTAACTTGGATTGAAGTAATCCATTGTTGTCCTGGAGGAATAAAATTCCTTGATAGTGATTAACCCTTGTTGTCTCTATGCCAAGATGTGGATTAGCATCGTATCACTTTTTCCTTGGCTCTCACTGGAAAACTGGTCACTTCCCTAATTACTGGATCTTTTCATTTCATCTATGTCTATCTTATTTTTGTAAAAGGGGAAGGGCAATTCTTAGCACAGAAATGACTTGATGAAGAGCCCTTCTGTATCACAAAGTTATAGAGTCACAGAAATTGGTTCCATAATCACTGGGATCATCAAGGCTTGCCAGTAGGTCAAGAGGAAGGCCAACTTTGTCTCTCTCAGCACCAAGATCAAGGTCCTGGCTGTCACACTCTCTGGGGAGATTGAAACTGAACTCTTGGTGCAGCAAAGATATACAACCAAAGAAACCCATATTCAGCTCAAGCCCAACTTCCATCCTTATGAACTGCAGCAGACTATACTCTGTGACACTTCTAGACACAGTTAACATTGATGAACACAAAAGAAATCACTAAGAGACTAGACTCCTAGAGTAGCTTAATTCTAACACAAAGCAAAAATTCAAGTGATAATGCTGCATTTGGCTAAACCATGAACTCTTTTCAACAAAAAGTGATTCATAAAGAAGAGAAATGAAGAAACATTTCTATGCCCAGACATGCTTTCTGTCCTCTTTCTATTGAAATACTGAATTAAAGAGATGGCATGGTTGTTTTGTATTTTAACCTTTCGTCCCTAAATGCTTGGAGCCATCTGCCATATACTGAATTTACTAAATATGTGAGGGCAAGGCTAATGTCAATTGAAGTTTTCAGTTGCTATGCAGGAAGGAAAATTTAATTCAACATGACCCCTACTAAGAGAGTGAATTAGGCATTACATTGTACTTTCTTGGCTCCCTAGCACAACAAATAGACAAATGACAACAGAAACTTTTGTCCCACTGCACCTGATGGCCCAGTGTGCAAAGGTTAGGGGATGCCTGGCCTGAGTTTGGCCTGGGCCCAGACAGGCCTTCTGAACTGTGTCCTCTGAGCTACCAAGAAGTGTAGTGGCATGCTGCTCTAGAAGTCCTCTTTCTTTACCCCGTGTTGCCCTTCACCTTACACCCAGAGCCAACATGCACCCATGTTTGCATGAGGGTCTCCACCTCATGCAAATCCATGTGACCTTGTGTGAGAAGGATGGGATTCCTTGGTGGGAAATAACTGGGATGGCCAATGGATCAACAAAGCCACTTTGGCTGCCCGTAACTGTAGCCATTGCTGCCTGAGGAACCTCCATTACATCACCTCTACCCCACCATGTCCCTTTCTTGCATCTTTCTGTTGGCCTCGGCTTTCTGGAAGGGTCACAGTGATTCAGTGGACACTAAGCATACCCATGGATAGAAAGGAAACACTGAAGAAAGGATGAAACCCAGGGAATGGCTTTGATCCTGGTCAGTGACATCAATATGCCATTTTCTCTTAGTAGGTGTTGACTTGTACTGCAGGATGAGTCTGAGAAGTCAGGAAAATGCAGCATGTGAGTGCCTGTGTGGTCCTTGGGCTTCAGGACATTGCTTTGGCTTCTTTGTGATGTGGCATTGGGGTGTTGTGGGAACATCCTTTGAGACAGGTTGTGTTTTCTCTTCATAGCCCTACTGACTCTTCCATGGGATTGCAATCTCAAGGAAGGTATGCTGACTGACTGACCCAAATGGGGCCCATTGCTGCTAAGCCTGAGCTGGCCATGGGCCCAGCTTCATTCTCGCCTCTGCACTCTGGCACTTGATGTGTTCTCATATCACCCTTGCAGAACCGTGTCTTGGTTGGTCTTCTTCACCAGTGTTTGAGCCACCTGGAGCACTGCTTTTTCAAGGGCTTCTACCTTTGGGTTCCTGAACCTGGCTCAAGACTTTGTTTTTTGTCCTGGCTGGGTAGAGTTTCTCAGTGCCATGGTTTCCACTGTGACAGCCATTTTCTTGACAGGGCTCCTTCATGATCAGATGGCAGTGCACTCAAAGGGCCCTTTCCCGGGAGCCAAGGTTTCCGGTTTCACTCTCCTTTCCAGTGGATAGTGTGGTCATTCCAATGCTTTGTCCACAAGGGCTGACCCCAAACTTGCAGCGCCTCTGAAGGGAACTTGGACAGAAGCATGGTTGGCTCTGCAAGGATCTTCCCTTTGCATGTTGTTCTCCTGAGACATACTTTCCTTTTTTTGGCTTTGGCTGGTCTCAGAACTCCTGGGAAAGTATCCATGAAGCAAGGCTGTTCCCTGAAGTCAAGTCATCGATTTGACCTCTGATGCTGGCATGAGTATGTTCTCGAACTGTGACCTAAGATACCTGGAGATTTGTCTGCCAGTATTCTGTCAAACCAACGTGAGAATCTGACCCAATATTTTGAGTGGGTCAGGCCCCAATCCTCCACTTGTGGACAAGACCAGACCTGAGCTGGTGTGTGTTGCTGTCTATCCTCTGTCATCTGAGTGAGCAAACATGAGAGATGGCGTGGTTGCTTTTGATTTTCTCCCACCTTCCCCACATGCCGGGAGCATCCACCAGACACTGACTTGACTAAGCATGTGCTAACATGGTTCTCAGTTGCTTTCCTGGAGGGGCTAGAGAATTCCTAGAGGTGTACCCAGGTGGCCCATCACCTGAAGCAGTAGGCTCGGTGAAGTTAGGTTCTTTCTGGGCTCCCACTGAGACATGGAGATGTCAGATGCCTAGTTCCTAGATCCTTTCACTTCTCCTGCCTCGTCACCTTCCCTTGAGGAAGGGAAGAGCTGATCTCAAACAGTGAGCCATAGACAAGGAAGGGAACCCACTTGTAAGAGTGGGGTAAAGGCTGGCACCATGGCTCAATAGGCTAATCCTCCACCTGTGTCACCGGCACACCAGGTTCTAGTCTCGGTCAGGGTGCCAGATTCTGTCCTGGTTGCTCCTCTTCCTGTCCAGCTCTCTGCTGTGGCCCGGGAGTGCAGGGGAAGATGGCCCAAGTGCTTGGGCCCTGCACCTACAAGGGAGACCAGGAGAAGCACCTGGCTCATGACTTTGGATCGGCGCAGTGTGCTGGCCGCAGTGGCCATTGGGAGTGAAAAAACAGAAAAGGAAGACATTTCTCTCTCTCTCTCTCTCTCCCATTGTACACTCTGCCAGTGGGGGGAAAAAAAAGAGTGGGGTGAAACCAAGAAATTTGTGGCCTAACAGGAGGACTGCCAACCCCAAGCGTGGTACCACCCCCAACCATGCCAGGTTTCCTTCCTCGGGATTTTATTTCGTAGAAAACCCCCACAATGTCTCTGAACTGACATAAGCACCCACAATAGGAGTTTGTAATGAGGGAGTGGGAGAACATTTCTCTGCTTGGTTTCAGAGGCAGAGACAGTCTGTCATCTGAAAAGAGACTCAGACCAAATGTGTTTCTTCTTCTTCCATAGGCACTAGCACCCAAGAGTCTCAGGTGTGCTCTCCTATGCTGGATGTGCCAGACCAACCGGCGACTGATGAATCTGAGACTGACCATGGTAGGGGCCCTGTGTCTTGTGTCCTATGGCCTGGGTGACCCCTGGGTTGACAGAGCTCATTTTCTGAGACCAGGCTTCATGTTCCCTGTGGGACTGGGAAGCTGCTGCAAAGGGATTCCTTGTCCCAAAAAATGTGCCTGTGCTCTTGAGCTGTGGTGGAATCCTCAGCTATCTGCCCAGAAAGGATGTACTTCCTGGGTAGAGAAGTGTCAGAGTGCGAGTCAGGTTCACCAAGACACCGCATGTCCTCCAGGATTCTCTCATTGGCTGCACACTGCCTGGGCCTTTCTGCAAGTTCTCAGAGTCTTCTCGTTGTGTCTCCTTACTCGTTGGTGAGGGGGTTATGGATCCTGGTACCCATGTCTGCTACTGCCATGAATCCATCTGGTGCCAAAGCTGCCAAGCTAACATGCATTGCTTCTTCAACAGACGGTGCACGTGCAGAGCCCTGATTGGCCTCAGTGTTGAGTGTCCTAGCTGCACCACATGGCCCAGTGTGTGGAGGTTCGGGGATGCCTGGCCTGAGCTCGGCCTGGGCCCAGACGTGAATTCTGAACTGTGCTCCCTGAGCTCCTGAGAAATGCAGTGGCATGCTGCTCCAGGAATCCTCCTTCTTTCCCCTGTGTTCTCGTTCACCTTACACCCAGAGCCAATAGGCACCAATGCTTGCATGAGGGATAAACTTGGCTTAAAGCTTTAGAACCCATGGGGCAAGATGGACTCTTGGTGGGAAATGGCTGGGGAGTCCTAGGACTAACACAGCCACTTTGGCTGCCATGACAGTATCCATGGCTGCCCAAGTGACACCCATTGCATCACCTCTACCCCACCATGTCCCTTGCTTGCATCTTCCTGTTGGTCTTGGCTTTCTTAAGGGTCATGGCAATTCAGTGGACACTAAGCATACCCATGGATAGAAAGGAAACATCTAAGAAAGGATGAAACACAAGGGATCATTTTTTTCCCACTCAGTGACATCCATGCACCATTTTCTCTTAGTAGGTGTGGCTCATTAACCAGGATGTTAACACGAAGTAAGGAATATCCAGCATGTGCGTGCATGTGGTCTTTTGGCTTCAGAATGTTGCTCTTCCTTAACTGGGATGTGGTGTTGGGGTGTTGTGGGAACATCCTTTGAGACATGTTGTGTTTTCCTTTCATTGGAGTCCGATCTCGAGGAAGGTATGCTGCATGACTAAAATGGGTCCCATTGCTGCCAGGCCTGAGCTAACCGTGGGCCCTGCTGATAACATTATCTGCAAACTAACCCTTGATGTGTACTTGTAACAAAATTACAGACACATGTCTTTGTTGGTCTCCAGCAATGTTTGAGACAACTGGAGCACTGCTTTTTCAAGTGCTTCTGCCTTCAGGTTTCATAACCTTGCTTGAAGGATTTTTTTGTCCCAGATGTTGAGAGTTTCTTGGTGAAACAGTGTCCAGAGTGACAGCCACTTTCTTGCCGGGTTTCTACCAACCTGAGGGCAGCACACTAGTGGGTATTTTCTAAGGTGCCAAAGTTTCTAGTTTCACTCAGCTTTCCACCAGGTATGTGGTCACTTCAATACATGGCCCAAAGAGCTGGCCCTGAACTCGCAGTGTCGCTGATGGGGAAACAGTAAAAAAATTGCTTGCCTACAGAAGATCTTCTCTTTGCCAGTTCTCCAGAGACATAACCTTCCATTGTTTGACTTTGGCTGATTCAGAACACCAGGGAGTGTGCCTCAAGCATGGCTATTGCCCAAGGTCAAGTCATCGATTTGACCTCTGATGCTGGCACGAGTGTGTTCTCCAAACCTGCCCTAAGGCACCTTGAGATTTGTCTGCCGTGGAGTCTGTGCACTCTACATGAGAATCTGACCCAGTGTCCTGGAGTGGGGCAGGCCACGATCCTGTGCTGGGGGGGAAGAGCAGACCCGAGCTGGTACGTGGCCACGCTTGCCGTCTGTTCGCTGTGCGCTTTCCTCTGTTCACTGTCCTCTGAATGAGCACACATGAGAGATGTCGTGGTGGCTTCAAATTTTCTCCCAACTCCCCCATGTGCCAGGAGCTGTCCACTGGGGACTGACTCGACAAAGCATGTGCAGGACATGAGCTGGCTCATGGGAATTGAGGCTCTCAGTTGCTGTGCTGCTGGACAGGGAATTCCTAGAGCTGTACCCACCTGACCCCCCACGGACATTAGGCTCATTCTGGTCTCCCACTGGAACACGGAGTGAGCACTTACCCTCGTTCCCAGATCCTTTCCCTTCACATGCCTCGTCGCCTCTCCCTGTGGAAGGGAAGGGCTGATCTTAACACTTGAGCGGCAGACAGGGATGGAAACCTACTTTCCAGAGTGTGGTTAAACCAAGAAATTGTGTGGCCCAACATTTGAGGACTGTCCCCCTGACACCCAGCCCAGGCCCCAACCAACCCAGTTTCTCTCCCTCTGGAGTGTTTTCATAGACACGACCCCATGAGGCCTCCGAACTGAAATAAGCACCCACAATAGGAGTTTGTGATGTGGGGGTGGGAGAACATTTCTCTGCCTGGTTTCAGAGGCGGAGGCAGTCTGTCATCAGAAACGAGACTCAGACCAAATTTGTTTCTTCTTCTTCCAAAGGCACTAGCACACAAGAGAATCGAGTGTGCTCTCCTAAGCTGGACTTGCCAGACCAACCGGTGACTGATGAATCTGAGACTGACCATGGTAGGGGCCTTGTGTCTTGTGTCCTATGCCCCTGGGTGACCACTGGGTTGACAGAGCTCATTTTCTGAGAACCGGCTTCATGTTCCCTATGGGACTGGGAAGCTGTCGCAAAGTGATTCCTTGTCCCAAAAAATGTGCCTGTGCTCTTGAGCTGTGGTGGAATCCTCAGCTATCTGCCCAGAAAGGATGTACTTCCTGGGTAGAGAAGTGTCAGGGTGCGAGTCATGTTCACCGAGACCGCCGCATGTCCTCCAGGATTCTCTCATTGGCTGCACACTGCCTGGGCCTTTCTGCAAGTTCTCAGAGTCTTCTCGTTGTGTCTCCTTACTCGTTGGTGAGGGGGTTATGGATCCTGGTACCCATGTCTGCTACTGCCATGAAGCCATCTGGTGCAAAACCTGCCAAGCTAGCACGCGTTGATTCTTCAACAGACGGTGCACATGCAGAGCCCTGATTGGCCTCAGCATCGAGTGTCCTAGCTGCACCTCGTGGCCCAGTGTGCGGAGGTTCGGGGATGCCTGGCCTGAGCCCAGCCTGGGCCCAGACGTGAATTTTGAACTGTGCACGCTGGGCTCCCGGGAAATGCAGTGGCATGCTGCCCCAGGAGTCCTCCTTCTTTCCCCTGTGTTCCCCTTCTGCTTACACCCAGAGCCAACATGCACCCAAGCTTACATGAAGATCCCTTTGCCTTTAGACTCTGTCTGGGCAGCATGGGACTCCTTGATGGGCAATGGCCAGGGTGGGCCCTGGACTAACACAGCCACTTTGGCTGCCCGTGACAGTATCCGTGGCTGCCCAAGGGACACCCATTGCACCATCTCTACCCCACCATGTCCCTTGCCTTCATCTTTCTGTTGGCCTCAGCTTTCTGGAAGGGTCACGGCAATTCAGTGGACACTAAGCTTACCCACGGATGGAAAGGAAACATCTAAGAAAGGATGGAAAACAGGGGATCGTTTTGTTCCCGCTCAGTTATGTCCATGCGCCATTTTCTCTGAGTAGGAGTTGACTCGTTCTGCAGGATGAGACCTCAAAGTCAGCACAATCCAGCGTATGCGTGCGTGCGGTCCTTGGGCTTCAGAACGTTGCTCCTCCTCCTTTGGGACGTGGTGTTGGGGTGTTGTGGGGACATCCTTTGAGACAGGCTGTGTTTTCTCTTCACAGACCTCCCGGTGCTCCCTCGGGAGGCTGACCTTGACGAAGGTATGTTGACTGACCGACTCCAACTCCAATGGGGCCCGTTGCTGCCAGGCCTGAGCTGGCTGTAGGCCCAGCTCCATGCAAGCCTCTGCACCCTGGCACTTGGTGTGTTCTCCTAACACATGTGCAGACACGCGCCTTTGAAGGCGTCCACAAATATCGGAACCACCTGGAGCGCTGCTTGTTCAAGTGCCTCTGCCTTTGGGGTTCCTAACCTTGCTTGAAGGCTGCGTGTTTTGTCCCGGATGGGGAGAGTTTCTCGGTGCCACAGTGTCCACTGCGACAGCCATTTTCTTGCGGGGTTCAACCATGATCTGACGGCAGCACGCTCCATGGGCACTTTCCCAGAAGCCAAGGTTTCCAGCCTGACTCTGTTTTCCGCCGGGTGCTGTGGTCACTCCAATGCTTGGCTCAGGAGTGCCAACTCGCAGCGCCTCTGAGGGAACTTAGGAAGGAAAACCTTTGGCCCCGGCAGGATCTTCTCTTTGCCTGCTGTTCTCCTGAAACTTCACTTTCCTTGTTTGGCTTTGGCTGGTTCCGAACCTCCGGGAAAGCGTGCCTGAAGCATGGCTGTTGCCCGAGGTCAAGTCATCGATTTGACCTCTGATGCTGGCACGAGTGTGTTCTCCAAACCTGCCCTAAGGCACCTTGAGATTTGTCTGCCATGGAGTCTGTGCACTCTACATGAGAATCTGACCCAGTGTCCTGGAGTGGGGCAGGCCACGATCCTGCGCTGGGGGAGAAGAGCAGACCCAAGCTGGTGCATGGCCACGCTTGCCTTCTATCCGCTGTCCTCTGTCCTCTGTCCTCTGTCCTCTGAGGGAGCACACATGAGAAATGTCCTGGCGGCTTTGTATTTTCTCCCAACTCCCCCACGTGCCGGGAGCTGTCCACCGGGGACTGACTCGACCAAGCATGTGCAGGACATGAGCTAGCTCATGTGAATTGAGGCTCTCAGTTGCTGTGCTGCTGGACAGGGAATTCCTAGAGCTGTACCCACCTGACCCCTCACGGACATTAGGCTCATTCTGGTCTCCCACTGGAACACGGAGTGAGCACTTGCCCTAGTTCCTGGATCCTTTCACTTCACATGCCTCGTCACCTTCCCTTGTGGAAGGGAAGAGCCACAGACAAGGAGGGGAACCCACTTGTAAGAGTGGGGTGAAACCAAGAGATTGTGTGGCCCGACTGGAGGACTGCCCGCCCCCAGGCCTGGCCCCACCCCCAACCATTCCAGGTTCCCTTCCTCAGGTTTTTATTTCCTAGAAAACCCCCACAATGTCTCTGAACTGACATAAGCACCCACAATAGGAGTTTGTGATGAGGCGGTGGGAGAACATTTCTCGTCCTGGCTTCAGAGGCGGAGGCGGTCTGTCATCTGAAAAGAGTCTCAGACCAAATTTGTTTCTTCTTCCTCCACAGACACTAGCACCCGAGAGTCTCGGGTGTGCTCTCCTGAGCGGGACTTGCCGGACCAAATGACGACTGATGAATCCGAGACTGACCATGGTAGGGGCCCTGTGTCTTGTGTCCTATGCCCCTGGGTGACCACTGGGTTGACAGAGCTCATTTTCTGAGAACCGGCTTCATGTTCCCTATGGGACTGGGAAGCTGTCGCAAAGTGATTCCTTGTCCCAAAACATGTGCCTGTGCTCTTGAGCTGTGGTGGAATCCTCAGCTATCTGCCCAGAAAGGATGTACTTCCTGGGTAGAGAAGTGTCAGGGTGCGAGTCATGTTCACCGAGACCGCCGCATGTCCTCCAGGATTCTCTCATTGGCTGCACACTGCCTGGGCCTTTCTGCAAGTTCTCAGAGTCTTCTCGTTGTGTCTCCTTACTCGTTGGTGAGGGGGTTATGGATCCTGGTACCCATGTCTGCTACTGCCATGAAGCCGTCTGGTGCAAAACCTGCCAAGCTAGCACGCGTTGATTCTTCAACAGACGGTGCACATGCAGAGCCCTGATTGGCCTCAGCATCGAGTGTCCTAGCTGCACCTCGTGGCCCAGTGTGCAGAGGTTCGGGGATGCCTGGCCTGAGCCCAGCCTGGGCCCAGACGTGAATTTTGAACTGTGCACGCTGGGCTCCCGAGAAATGCAGTGGCATGCTGCCCCAGGAGTCCTCCTTCTTTCCCCTGTGTTCCCCTTCTGCTTACACCCAGAGCCAACATGCACCCAAGCTTACATGAAGATCCCTTTGCCTTGGACCCTTTAGACTCTGTCTGGGCAGCATGGGACTCCTTGATGGGCAATGGCCAGGGTGGGCCCTGGACTAACACAGCCACTTTGGCTGCCCGTGACAGTATCCGTGGCTGCCCAAGGGACACCCATTGCACCATCTCTACCCCACCATGTCCCTTGCCTTCATCTTTCTGTTGGCCTCGGCTTTCTGGAAGGGTCACGGCAATTCAGTGGACACTAAGCTTACCCACGGATGGAAAGGAAACATCTAAGAAAGGATGGAAAACAGGGGATCGTTTTGTTCCCGCTCAGTTATGTCCATGCGCCATTTTCTCTGAGTAGGAGTTGACTCGTTCTGCAGGATGAGACCTCAAAGTCAGCACAATCCAGCGTATGCGTGCGTGCGGTCCTTGGGCTTCAGAACGTTGCTCCTCCTCCTTTGGGACGTGGTGTTGGGGTGTTGTGGGGACATCCTTTGAGACAGGCTGTGTTTTCTCTTCACAGACCTCCCGGTGCTCCCTCGGGAGGCTGACCTTGACGAAGGTATGTTGACTGACCGACTCCAACTCCAATGGGGCCCGTTGCTGCCAGGCCTGAGCTGG
The DNA here is from genome assembly GCF_051225735.1 of Oryctolagus cuniculus. Taxonomy (NCBI): domain Eukaryota; kingdom Metazoa; phylum Chordata; class Mammalia; order Lagomorpha; family Leporidae; genus Oryctolagus; species Oryctolagus cuniculus. Next base: position 72,552,377 of record NC_142874.1, on the reverse strand, counting down.
CTGTAGGCCCAGCTCCATGCAAGCCTCTGCACCCTGGCACTTGGTGTGTTCTCCTAACACATGTGCAGACACGCGCCTTTGAAGGCGTCCACAAATATCGGAGCCACCTGGAGCGCTGCTTGTTCAAGTGCCTCTGCCTTTGGGGTTCCTAACCTTGCTTGAAGGCTGCGTGTTTTGTCCCGGATGGGGAGAGTTTCTCGGTGCCACAGTGTCCACTGCGACAGCCATTTTCTTGCGGGGTTCAACCATGATCTGACGGCAGCACGCTCCATGGGCACTTTCCCAGAAGCCAAGGTTTCCAGCCTGACTCTGTTTTCCGCCGGGTGCTGTGGTCACTCCAATGCTTGGCTCAGGAGTGCCAACTCGCAGCGCCTCTGAGGGAACTTAAGAAGGAAAACCTTTGGCCCCGGCAGGATCTTCTCTTTGCTTGCTGTTCTCCTGAAACTTCACTTTCCTTGTTTGGCTTTGGCTGGTTCCGAACCTCCGGGAAAGCGTGCCTGAAGCATGGCTGTTGCCCGAGGTCAAGTCATCGATTTGACCTCTGATGCTGGCACGAGTGTGTTCTCCAAACCTGCCCTAAGGCACCTTGAGATTTGTCTGCCGTGGAGTCTGTGCACTCTACATGAGAATCTGACCCAGTGTCCTGGAGTGGGGCAGGCCACGATCCTGCGCTGGGGGAGAAGAGCAGACCCAAGCTGGTGCATGGCCACGCTTGCCTTCTGTCCGCTGTGCGCTGTCCTCTGTCCTCTGAGGGAGCGCACGTGAGAGATGTCGTGGCGGCTTTGTATTTTCTCCCAACTCCCCCACGTGCCGGGAGCTGTCCACCGGGGACTGACTCGACCAAGCATGTGCAGGACATGAGCTAGCTCATGTGAATTGAGGCTCTCAGTTGCTGTGCTGCTGGACAGGGAATTCCTAGAGCTGTACCCACCTGACCCCTCACGGACATTAGGCTCATTCTGGTCTCCCACTGGAACACGGAGTGAGCACTTGCCCTAGTTCCCGGATCCTTTCACTTCACATGCCTCGTCACCTTCCCTTGTGGAAGGGAAGAGCCACAGACAAGGAGGGGAACCCACTTGTAAGAGTGGGGTGAAACCAAGAGATTGTGTGGCCCGACTGGAGGACTGCCCGCCCCCAGGCCTGGCCCCACCCCCAACCATTCCAGGTTCCCTTCCTCAGGTTTTTATTTCCTAGAAAACCCCCACAATGTCTCTGAACTGACATAAGCACCCACAATAGGAGTTTGTGATGAGGCGGTGGGAGAACATTTCTCGTCCTGGCTTCAGAGGCGGAGGCGGTCTGTCATCTGAAAAGAGTCTCAGACCAAATTTGTTTCTTCTTCCTCCACAGACACTAGCACCCGAGAGTCTCGGGTGTGCTCTCCTGAGCGGGACTTGCCGGACCAAATGACGACTGATGAATCCGAGACTGACCATGGTAGGGGCCCTGTGTCTTGTGTCCTATGCCCCTGGGTGACCACTGGGTTGACAGAGCTCATTTTCTGAGAACCGGCTTCATGTTCCCTATGGGACTGGGAAGCTGTCGCAAAGTGATTCCTTGTCCCAAAAAATGTGCCTGTGCTCTTGAGCTGTGGTGGAATCCTCAGCTATCTGCCCAGAAAGGATGTACTTCCTGGGTAGAGAAGTGTCAGGGTGCGAGTCATGTTCACCGAGACCGCCGCATGTCCTCCAGGATTCTCTCATTGGCTGCACACTGCCTGGGCCTTTCTGCAAGTTCTCAGAGTCTTCTCGTTGTGTCTCCTTACTCGTTGGTGAGGGGGTTATGGATCCTGGTACCCATGTCTGCTACTGCCATGAAGCCGTCTGGTGCAAAACCTGCCAAGCTAGCACGCGTTGATTCTTCAACAGACGGTGCACATGCAGAGCCCTGATTGGCCTCAGCATCGAGTGTCCTAGCTGCACCTCGTGGCCCAGTGTGCGGAGGTTCGGGGATGCCTGGCCTGAGCCCAGCCTGGGCCCAGACGTGAATTTTGAACTGTGCACGCTGGGCTCCCGAGAAATGCAGTGGCATGCTGCCCCAGGAGTCCTCCTTCTTTCCCCTGTGTTCCCCTTCTGCTTACACCCAGAGCCAACATGCACCCAAGCTTACATGAAGATCCCTTTGCCTTGGACCCTTTAGACTCTGTCTGGGCAGCATGGGACTCCTTGATGGGCAATGGCCAGGGTGGGCCCTGGACTAACACAGCCACTTTGGCTGCCCGTGACAGTATCCGTGGCTGCCCAAGGGACACCCATTGCACCATCTCTACCCCACCATGTCCCTTGCCTTCATCTTTCTGTTGGCCTCGGCTTTCTGGAAGGGTCACGGCAATTCAGTGGACACTAAGCTTACCCACGGATGGAAAGGAAACATCTAAGAAAGGATGGAAAACAGGGGATCGTTTTGTTCCCGCTCAGTTATGTCCATGCGCCATTTTCTCTGAGTAGGAGTTGACTCGTTCTGCAGGATGAGACCTCAAAGTCAGCACAATCCAGCGTATGCGTGCGTGCGGTCCTTGGGCTTCAGAACGTTGCTCCTCCTCCTTTGGGACGTGGTGTTGGGGTGTTGTGGGGACATCCTTTGAGACAGGCTGTGTTTTCTCTTCACAGACCTCCCGGTGCTCCCTCGGGAGGCTGACCTTGACGAAGGTATGTTGACTGACCGACTCCAACTCCAATGGGGCCCGTTGCTGCCAGGCCTGAGCTGGCTGTAGGCCCAGCTCCATGCAAGCCTCTGCACCCTGGCACTTGGTGTGTTCTCCTAACACATGTGCAGACACGCGCCTTTGAAGGCGTCCACAAATATCGGAGCCACCTGGAGCGCTGCTTGTTCAAGTGCCTCTGCCTTTGGGGTTCCTAACCTTGCTTGAAGGCTGCGTGTTTTGTCCCGGATGGGGAGAGTTTCTCGGTGCCACAGTGTCCACTGCGACAGCCATTTTCTTGCGGGGTTCAACCATGATCTGACGGCAGCACGCTCCATGGGCACTTTCCCAGAAGCCAAGGTTTCCAGCCTGACTCTGTTTTCCGCCGGGTGCTGTGGTCACTCCAATGCTTGGCTCAGGAGTGCCAACTCGCAGCGCCTCTGAGGGAACTTAAGAAGGAAAACCTTTGGCCCCGGCAGGATCTTCTCTTTGCTTGCTGTTCTCCTGAAACTTCACTTTCCTTGTTTGGCTTTGGCTGGTTCCGAACCTCCGGGAAAGCGTGCCTGAAGCATGGCTGTTGCCCGAGGTCAAGTCATCGATTTGACCTCTGATGCTGGCACGAGTGTGTTCTCCAAACCTGCCCTAAGGCACCTTGAGATTTGTCTGCCGTGGAGTCTGTGCACTCTACATGAGAATCTGACCCAGTGTCCTGGAGTGGGGCAGGCCACGATCCTGCGCTGGGGGAGAAGAGCAGACCCAAGCTGGTGCATGGCCACGCTTGCCTTCTGTCCGCTGTGCGCTGTCCTCTGTCCTCTGAGGGAGCGCACGTGAGAGATGTCGTGGCGGCTTTGTATTTTCTCCCAACTCCCCCACGTGCCGGGAGCTGTCCACCGGGGACTGACTCGACCAAGCATGTGCAGGACATGAGCTAGCTCATGTGAATTGAGGCTCTCAGTTGCTGTGCTGCTGGACAGGGAATTCCTAGAGCTGTACCCACCTGACCCCTCACGGACATTAGGCTCATTCTGGTCTCCCACTGGAACACGGAGTGAGCACTTGCCCTAGTTCCCGGATCCTTTCACTTCACATGCCTCGTCACCTTCCCTTGTGGAAGGGAAGAGCCACAGACAAGGAGGGGAACCCACTTGTAAGAGTGGGGTGAAACCAAGAGATTGTGTGGCCCGACTGGAGGACTGCCCGCCCCCAGGCCTGGCCCCACCCCCAACCATTCCAGGTTCCCTTCCTCAGGTTTTTATTTCCTAGAAAACCCCCACAATGTCTCTGAACTGACATAAGCACCCACAATAGGAGTTTGTGATGAGGCGGTGGGAGAACATTTCTCGTCCTGGCTTCAGAGGCGGAGGCGGTCTGTCATCTGAAAAGAGTCTCAGACCAAATTTGTTTCTTCTTCCTCCACAGACACTAGCACCCGAGAGTCTCGGGTGTGCTCTCCTGAGCGGGACTTGCCGGACCAAATGACGACTGATGAATCCGAGACTGACCATGGTAGGGGCCCTGTGTCTTGTGTCCTATGCCCCTGGGTGACCACTGGGTTGACAGAGCTCATTTTCTGAGAACCGGCTTCATGTTCCCTATGGGACTGGGAAGCTGTCGCAAAGTGATTCCTTGTCCCAAAAAATGTGCCTGTGCTCTTGAGCTGTGGTGGAATCCTCAGCTATCTGCCCAGAAAGGATGTACTTCCTGGGTAGAGAAGTGTCAGGGTGCGAGTCATGTTCACCGAGACCGCCGCATGTCCTCCAGGATTCTCTCATTGGCTGCACACTGCCTGGGCCTTTCTGCAAGTTCTCAGAGTCTTCTCGTTGTGTCTCCTTACTCGTTGGTGAGGGGGTTATGGATCCTGGTACCCATGTCTGCTACTGCCATGAAGCCGTCTGGTGCAAAACCTGCCAAGCTAGCACGCGTTGATTCTTCAACAGACGGTGCACATGCAGAGCCCTGATTGGCCTCAGCATCGAGTGTCCTAGCTGCACCTCGTGGCCCAGTGTGCGGAGGTTCGGGGATGCCTGGCCTGAGCCCAGCCTGGGCCCAGACGTGAATTTTGAACTGTGCACGCTGGGCTCCCGAGAAATGCAGTGGCATGCTGCCCCAGGAGTCCTCCTTCTTTCCCCTGTGTTCCCCTTCTGCTTACACCCAGAGCCAACATGCACCCAAGCTTACATGAAGATCCCTTTGCCTTGGACCCTTTAGACTCTGTCTGGGCAGCATGGGACTCCTTGATGGGCAATGGCCAGGGTGGGCCCTGGACTAACACAGCCACTTTGGCTGCCCGTGACAGTATCCGTGGCTGCCCAAGGGACACCCATTGCACCATCTCTACCCCACCATGTCCCTTGCCTTCATCTTTCTGTTGGCCTCGGCTTTCTGGAAGGGTCACGGCAATTCAGTGGACACTAAGCTTACCCACGGATGGAAAGGAAACATCTAAGAAAGGATGGAAAACAGGGGATCGTTTTGTTCCCGCTCAGTTATGTCCATGCGCCATTTTCTCTGAGTAGGAGTTGACTCGTTCTGCAGGATGAGACCTCAAAGTCAGCACAATCCAGCGTATGCGTGCGTGCGGTCCTTGGGCTTCAGAACGTTGCTCCTCCTCCTTTGGGACGTGGTGTTGGGGTGTTGTGGGGACATCCTTTGAGACAGGCTGTGTTTTCTCTTCACAGACCTCCCGGTGCTCCCTCGGGAGGCTGACCTTGACGAAGGTATGTTGACTGACCGACTCCAACTCCAATGGGGCCCGTTGCTGCCAGGCCTGAGCTGGCTGTAGGCCCAGCTCCATGCAAGCCTCTGCACCCTGGCACTTGGTGTGTTCTCCTAACACATGTGCAGACACGCGCCTTTGAAGGCGTCCACAAATATCGGAGCCACCTGGAGCGCTGCTTGTTCAAGTGCCTCTGCCTTTGGGGTTCCTAACCTTGCTTGAAGGCTGCGTGTTTTGTCCCGGATGGGGAGAGTTTCTCGGTGCCACAGTGTCCACTGCGACAGCCATTTTCTTGCGGGGTTCAACCATGATCTGACGGCAGCACGCTCCATGGGCACTTTCCCAGAAGCCAAGGTTTCCAGCCTGACTCTGTTTTCCGCCGGGTGCTGTGGTCACTCCAATGCTTGGCTCAGGAGTGCCAACTCGCAGCGCCTCTGAGGGAACTTAAGAAGGAAAACCTTTGGCCCCGGCAGGATCTTCTCTTTGCCTGCTGTTCTCCTGAAACTTCACTTTCCTTGTTTGGCTTTGGCTGGTTCCGAACCTCCGGGAAAGCGTGCCTGAAGCATGGCTGTTGCCCGAGGTCAAGTCATCGATTTGACCTCTGATGCTGGCACGAGTGTGTTCTCCAAACCTGCCCTAAGGCACCTTGAGATTTGTCTGCCGTGGAGTCTGTGCACTCTACATGAGAATCTGACCCAGTGTCCTGGAGTGGGGCAGGCCACGATCCTGCGCTGGGGGAGAAGAGCAGACCCAAGCTGGTGCATGGCCACGCTTGCCTTCTGTCCGCTGTGCGCTGTCCTCTGTCCTCTGAGGGAGCGCACGTGAGAGATGTCGTGGCGGCTTTGTATTTTCTCCCAACTCCCCCACGTGCCGGGAGCTGTCCACCGGGGACTGACTCGACCAAGCATGTGCAGGACATGAGCTAGCTCATGTGAATTGAGGCTCTCAGTTGCTGTGCTGCTGGACAGGGAATTCCTAGAGCTGTACCCACCTGACCCCTCACGGACATTAGGCTCATTCTGGTCTCCCACTGGAACACGGAGTGAGCACTTGCCCTAGTTCCCGGATCCTTTCACTTCACATGCCTCGTCACCTTCCCTTGTGGAAGGGAAGAGCCACAGACAAGGAGGGGAACCCACTTGTAAGAGTGGGGTGAAACCAAGAGATTGTGTGGCCCGACTGGAGGACTGCCCGCCCCCAGGCCTGGCCCCACCCCCAACCATTCCAGGTTCCCTTCCTCAGGTTTTTATTTCCTAGAAAACCCCCACAATGTCTCTGAACTGACATAAGCACCCACAATAGGAGTTTGTGATGAGGCGGTGGGAGAACATTTCTCTGCCTGGCTTCAGAGGCGGAGGCGGTCTGTCATCTGAAAAGAGTCTCAGACCAAATTTGTTTCTTCTTCCTCCACAGACACTAGCACCCGAGAGTCTCGGGTGTGCTCTCCTGAGCGGGACTTGCCGGACCAAATGACGACTGATGAATCCGAGACTGACCATGGTAGGGGCTCTGTGTCTTGTGTCCTATGCCCCTGGGTGACCACTGGGTTGACAGAGCTCATTTTCTGAGAACCGGCTTCATGTTCCCTATGGGACTGGGAAGCTGTCGCAAAGTGATTCCTTGTCCCAAAAAATGTGCCTGTGCTCTTGAGCTGTGGTGGAATCCTCAGCTATCTGCCCAGAAAGGATGTACTTCCTGGGTAGAGAAGTGTCAGGGTGCGAGTCATGTTCACCGAGACCGCCGCATGTCCTCCAGGATTCTCTCATTGGCTGCACACTGCCTGGGCCTTTCTGCAAGTTCTCAGAGTCTTCTCGTTGTGTCTCCTTACTCGTTGGTGAGGGGGTTATGGATCCTGGTACCCATGTCTGCTACTGCCATGAAGCCGTCTGGTGCAAAACCTGCCAAGCTAGCACGCGTTGATTCTTCAACAGACGGTGCACATGCAGAGCCCTGATTGGCCTCAGCATCGAGTGTCCTAGCTGCACCTCGTGGCCCAGTGTGCGGAGGTTCGGGGATGCCTGGCCTGAGCCCAGCCTGGGCCCAGACGTGAATTTTGAACTGTGCACGCTGGGCTCCCGAGAAATGCAGTGGCATGCTGCCCCAGGAGTCCTCCTTCTTTCCCCTGTGTTCCCCTTCTGCTTACACCCAGAGCCAACATGCACCCAAGCTTACATGAAGATCCCTTTGCCTTGGACCCTTTAGACTCTGTCTGGGCAGCATGGGACTCCTTGATGGGCAATGGCCAGGGTGGGCCCTGGACTAACACAGCCACTTTGGCTGCCCGTGACAGTATCCGTGGCTGCCCAAGGGACACCCATTGCACCATCTCTACCCCACCATGTCCCTTGCCTTCATCTTTCTGTTGGCCTCGGCTTTCTGGAAGGGTCACGGCAATTCAGTGGACACTAAGCTTACCCACGGATGGAAAGGAAACATCTAAGAAAGGATGGAAAACAGGGGATCGTTTTGTTCCCGCTCAGTTATGTCCATGCGCCATTTTCTCTGAGTAGGAGTTGACTCGTTCTGCAGGATGAGACCTCAAAGTCAGCACAATCCAGCGTATGCGTGCGTGCGGTCCTTGGGCTTCAGAACGTTGCTCCTCCTCCTTTGGGACGTGGTGTTGGGGTGTTGTGGGGACATCCTTTGAGACAGGCTGTGTTTTCTCTTCACAGACCTCCCGGTGCTCCCTCGGGAGGCTGACCTTGACGAAGGTATGTTGACTGACCGACTCCAACTCCAATGGGGCCCGTTGCTGCCAGGCCTGAGCTGGCTGTAGGCCCAGCTCCATGCAAGCCTCTGCACCCTGGCACTTGGTGTGTTCTCCTAACACATGTGCAGACACGCGCCTTTGAAGGCGTCCACAAATATCGGAGCCACCTGGAGCGCTGCTTGTTCAAGTGCCTCTGCCTTTGGGGTTCCTAACCTTGCTTGAAGGCTGCGTGTTTTGTCCCGGATGGGGAGAGTTTCTCGGTGCCACAGTGTCCACTGCGACAGCCATTTTCTTGCGGGGTTCAACCATGATCTGACGGCAGCACGCTCCATGGGCACTTTCCCAGAAGCCAAGGTTTCCAGCCTGACTCTGTTTTCCGCCGGGTGCTGTGGTCACTCCAATGCTTGGCTCAGGAGTGCCAACTCGCAGCGCCTCTGAGGGAACTTAGGAAGGAAAACCTTTGGCCCCGGCAGGATCTTCTCTTTGCCTGCTGTTCTCCTGAAACTTCACTTTCCTTGTTTGGCTTTGGCTGGTTCCGAACCTCCGGGAAAGCGTGCCTGAAGCATGGCTGTTGCCCGAGGTCAAGTCATCGATTTGACCTCTGATGCTGGCACGAGTGTGTTCTCCAAACCTGCCCTAAGGCACCTTGAGATTTGTCTGCCGTGGAGTCTGTGCACTCTACATGAGAATCTGACCCAGTGTCCTGGAGTGGGGCAGGCCACGATCCTGCGCTGGGGGAGAAGAGCAGACCCAAGCTGGTGCATGGCCACGCTTGCCTTCTGTCCGCTGTCCGCTGTCCTCTGTCCTCTGAGGGAGCGCACATGAGAGATGTTGTGGCGGCTTTGGATTTTCTCCCAACTCCCCCACGTGCCGGGAGCTGTCCACCGGGGACTGACTCGACCAAGCATGTGCAGGACATGAGCTAGCTCATGTGAATTGAGGCTCTCAGTTGCTGTGCTGCTGGACAGGGAATTCCTAGAGCTGTACCCACCTGACCCCTCACGGACATTAGGCTCATTCTGGTCTCCCACTGGAACACGGAGTGAGCACTTGCCCTAGTTCCCGGATCCTTTCACTTCACATGCCTCGTCACCTTCCCTTGTGGAAGGGAAGAGCCACAGACAAGGAGGGGAACCCACTTGTAAGAGTGGGGTGAAACCAAGAGATTGTGTGGCCCGACTGGAGGACTGCCCGCCCCCAGGCCTGGCCCCACCCCCAACCATTCCAGGTTCCCTTCCTCAGGTTTTTATTTCCTAGAAAACCCCCACAATGTCTCTGAACTGACATAAGCACCCACAATAGGAGTTTGTGATGAGGCGGTGGGAGAACATTTCTCGTCCTGGCTTCAGAGGCGGAGGCGGTCTGTCATCTGAAAAGAGTCTCAGACCAAATTTGTTTCTTCTTCCTCCACAGACACTAGCACCCGAGAGTCTCGGGTGTGCTCTCCTGAGCGGGACTTGCCGGACCAAATGACGACTGATGAATCCGAGACTGACCATGGTAGGGGCCCTGTGTCTTGTGTCCTATGCCCCTGGGTGACCACTGGGTTGACAGAGCTCATTTTCTGAGAACCGGCTTCATGTTCCCTATGGGACTGGGAAGCTGTCGCAAAGTGATTCCTTGTCCCAAAAAATGTGCCTGTGCTCTTGAGCTGTGGTGGAATCCTCAGCTATCTGCCCAGAAAGGATGTACTTCCTGGGTAGAGAAGTGTCAGGGTGCGAGTCATGTTCACCGAGACCGCCGCATGTCCTCCAGGATTCTCTCATTGGCTGCACACTGCCTGGGCCTTTCTGCAAGTTCTCAGAGTCTTCTCGTTGTGTCTCCTTACTCGTTGGTGAGGGGGTTATGGATCCTGGTACCCATGTCTGCTACTGCCATGAAGCCGTCTGGTGCAAAACCTGCCAAGCTAGCACGCGTTGATTCTTCAACAGACGGTGCACATGCAGAGCCCTGATTGGCCTCAGCATCGAGTGTCCTAGCTGCACCTCGTGGCCCAGTGTGCGGAGGTTCGGGGATGCCTGGCCTGAGCCCAGCCTGGGCCCAGACGTGAATTTTGAACTGTGCACGCTGGGCTCCCGAGAAATGCAGTGGCATGCTGCCCCAGGAGTCCTCCTTCTTTCCCCTGTGTTCCCCTTCTGCTTACACCCAGAGCCAACATGCACCCAAGCTTACATGAAGATCCCTTTGCCTTGGACCCTTTAGACTCTGTCTGGGCAGCATGGGACTCCTTGATGGGCAATGGCCAGGGTGGGCCCTGGACTAACACAGCCACTTTGGCTGCCCGTGACAGTATCCGTGGCTGCCCAAGGGACACCCATTGCACCATCTCTACCCCACCATGTCCCTTGCCTTCATCTTTCTGTTGGCCTCGGCTTTCTGGAAGGGTCACGGCAATTCAGTGGACACTAAGCTTACCCACGGATGGAAAGGAAACATCTAAGAAAGGATGGAAAACAGGGGATCCTTTTGTTCCCACTCAGTTATGTCCATGCGCCATTTTCTCTGAGTAGGAGTTGACTCGTTCTGCAGGATGAGACCTCAAAGTCAGCACAATCCAGCGTATGCGTGCGTGCGGTCCTTGGGCTTCAGAACGTTGCTCCTCCTCCTTTGGGACGTGGTGTTGGGGTGTTGTGGGGACATCCTTTGAGACAGGCTGTGTTTTCTCTTCACAGACCTCCCGGTGCTCCCTCGGGAGGCTGACCTTGACGAAGGTATGTTGACTGACCGACTCCAACTCCAATGGGGCCCGTTGCTGCCAGGCCTGAGCTGGCTGTAGGCCCAGCTCCATGCAAGCCTCTGCACCCTGGCACTTGGTGTGTTCTCCTAACACATGTGCAGACACGCGCCTTTGAAGGTGTCCACAAATATCGGAGCCACCTGGAGCGCTGCTTGTTCAAGTGCCTCTGCCTTTGGGGTTCCTAACCTTGCTTGAAGGCTGCGTGTTTTGTCCCGGATGGGGAGAGTTTCTCGGTGCCACAGTGTCCACTGCGACAGCCATTTTCTTGCGGGGTTCAACCATGATCTGACGGCAGCACGCTCCATGGCACTTTCCCAGAAGCCAAGGTTTCCAGCCTGACTCTGTTTTCCGCCGGGTGCTGTGGTCACTCCAATGCTTGGCTCATGAGTGCCAACTCGCAGCGCCTCTGAGGGAACTTAGGAAGGAAAACCTTTGGCCCCAGCAGGATCTTCTCTTTGCCTGCTGTTCTCCTGAAACTTCACTTTCCTTGTTTGGCTTTGGCTGGTTCCGAACCTCCGGGAAAGCGTGCCTGAAGCATGGCTGTTGCCCGAGGTCAAGTCATCGATTTGACCTCTGATGCTGGCACGAGTGTGTTCTCCAAACCTGCCCTAAGGCACCTTGAGATTTGTCTGCCGTGGAGTCTGTGCACTCTACATGAGAATCTGACCCAGTGTCCTGGAGTGGGGCAGGCCACGATCCTGCGCTGGGGGAGAAGAGCAGACCCAAGCTGGTGCATGGCCACGCTTGCCTTCTGTCCGCTGTCCGCTGTCCTCTGTCCTCTGAGGGAGCGCACGTGAGAGATGTTGTGGCGGCTTTGGATTTTCTCCCAACTCCCCCACGTGCCGGGAGCTGTCCACCGGGGACTGACTCGACCAAGCATGTGCAGGACATGAGCTAGCTCATGTGAATTGAGGCTCTCAGTTGCTGTGCTGCTGGACAGGGAATTCCTAGAGCTGTACCCACCTGACCCCTCACGGACATTAGGCTCATTCTGGTCTCCCACTGGAACACGGAGTGAGCACTTGCCCTAGTTCCCGGATCCTTTCACTTCACATGCCTCGTCACCTTCCCTTGTGGAAGGGAAGAGCCACAGACAAGGAGGGGAACCCACTTGTAAGAGTGGGGTGAAACCAAGAGATTGTGTGGCCCGACTGGAGGACTGCCCGCCCCCAGGCCTGGCCCCACCCCCAACCATTCCAGGTTCCCTTCCTCAGGTTTTTATTTCCTAGAAAACCCCCACAATGTCTCTGAACTGACATAAGCACCCACAATAGGAGTTTGTGATGAGGCGGTGGGAGAACATTTCTCGTCCTGGCTTCAGAGGCGGAGGCGGTCTGTCATCTGAAAAGAGTCTCAGACCAAATTTGTTTCTTCTTCCTCCACAGACACTAGCACCCCCGAGTCTCGGGTGTGCTCTCCTGAGCGGGACTTGCCGGACCAAATGACGACTGATGAATCCGAGACTGACCATGGTAGGGGCCCTGTGTCTTGTGTCCTATGCCCCTGGGTGACCACTGGGTTGACAGAGCTCATTTTCTGAGAACCGGCTTCATGTTCCCTATGGGACTGGGAAGCTGTCGCAAAGTGATTCCTTGTCCCAAAAAATGTGCCTGTGCTCTTGAGCTGTGGTGGAATCCTCAGCTATCTGCCCAGAAAGGATGTACTTCCTGGGTAGAGAAGTGTCAGGGTGCGAGTCATGTTCACCGAGACCGCCGCATGTCCTCCAGGATTCTCTCATTGGCTGCACACTGCCTGGGCCTTTCTGCAAGTTCTCAGAGTCTTCTCGTTGTGTCTCCTTACTCGTTGGTGAGGGGGTTATGGATCCTGGTACCCATGTCTGCTACTGCCATGAAGCCGTCTGGTGCAAAACCTGCCAAGCTAGCACGCGTTGATTCTTCAACAGACGGTGCACATGCAGAGCCCTGATTGGCCTCAGCATCGAGTGTCCTAGCTGCACCTCGTGGCCCAGTGTGCGGAGGTTCGGGGATGCCTGGCCTGAGCCCAGCCTGGGCCCAGACGTGAATTTTGAACTGTGCACGCTGGGCTCCCGAGAAATGCAGTGGCATGCTGCCCCAGGAGTCCTCCTTCTTTCCCCTGTGTTCCCCTTCTGCTTACACCCAGAGCCAACATGCACCCAAGCTTACATGAAGATCCCTTTGCCTTGGACCCTTTAGACTCTGTCTGGGCAGCATGGGACTCCTTGATGGGCAATGGCCAGGGTGGGCCCTGGACTAACACAGCCACTTTGGCTGCCCGTGACAGTATCCGTGGCTGCCCAAGGGACACCCATTGCACCATCTCTACCCCACCATGTCCCTTGCCTTCATCTTTCTGTTGGCCTCGGCTTTCTGGAAGGGTCACGGCAATTCAGTGGACACTAAGCTTACCCACGGATGGAAAGGAAACATCTAAGAAAGGATGGAAAACAGGGGATCCTTTTGTTCCCACTCAGTTATGTCCATGCGCCATTTTCTCTGAGTAGGAGTTGACTCGTTCTGCAGGATGAGACCTCAAAGTCAGCACAATCCAGCGTATGCGTGCGTGCGGTCCTTGGGCTTCAGAACGTTGCTCCTCCTCCTTTGGGACGTGGTGTTGGGGTGTTGTGGGGACATCCTTTGAGACAGGCTGTGTTTTCTCTTCACAGACCTCCCGGTGCTCCCTCGGGAGGCTGACCTTGACGAAGGTATGTTGACTGACCGACTCCAACTCCAATGGGGCCCGTTGCTGCCAGGCCTGAGCTGGCTGTAGGCCCAGCTCCATGCAAGCCTCTGCACCCTGGCACTTGGTGTGTTCTCCTAACACATGTGCAGACACGCGCCTTTGAAGGCGTCCACAAATATCGGAGCCACCTGGAGCGCTGCTTGTTCAAGTGCCTCTGCCTTTGGGGTTCCTAACCTTGCTTGAAGGCTGCGTGTTTTGTCCCGGATGGGGAGAGTTTCTCGGTGCCACAGTGTCCACTGCGACAGCCATTTTCTTGCGGGGTTCAACCATGATCTGACGGCAGCACGCTCCATGGCACTTTCCCAGAAGCCAAGGTTTCCAGCCTGACTCTGTTTTCCGCCGGGTGCTGTGGTCACTCCAATGCTTGGCTCATGAGTGCCAACTCGCAGCGCCTCTGAGGGAACTTAGGAAGGAAAACCTTTGGCCCCAGCAGGATCTTCTCTTTGCCTGCTGTTCTCCTGAAACTTCACTTTCCTTGTTTGGCTTTGGCTGGTTCCGAACCTCCGGGAAAGCGTGCCTGAAGCATGGCTGTTGCCCGAGGTCAAGTCATCGATTTGACCTCTGATGCTGGCACGAGTGTGTTCTCCAAACCTGCCCTAAGGCACCTTGAGATTTGTCTGCCGTGGAGTCTGTGCACTCTACATGAGAATCTGACCCAGTGTCCTGGAGTGGGGCAGGCCACGATCCTGCGCTGGGGGAGAAGAGCAGACCCAAGCTGGTGCATGGCCACGCTTGCCTTCTGTCCGCTGTCCGCTGTCCTCTGTCCTCTGAGGGAGCGCACATGAGAGATGTTGTGGCGGCTTTGGATTTTCTCCCAACTCCCCCACGTGCCGGGAGCTGTCCACCGGGGACTGACTCGACCAAGCATGTGCAGGACATGAGCTAGCTCATGTGAATTGAGGCTCTCAGTTGCTGTGCTGCTGGACAGGGAATTCCTAGAGCTGTACCCACCTGACCCCTCACGGACATTAGGCTCATTCTGGTCTCCCACTGGAACACGGAGTGAGCACTTGCCCTAGTTCCCGGATCCTTTCACTTCACATGCCTCGTCACCTTCCCTTGTGGAAGGGAAGAGCCACAGACAAGGAGGGGAACCCACTTGTAAGAGTGGGGTGAAACCAAGAGATTGTGTGGCCCGACTGGAGGACTGCCCGCCCCCAGGCCTGGCCCCACCCCCAACCATTCCAGGTTCCCTTCCTCAGGTTTTTATTTCCTAGAAAACCCCCACAATGTCTCTGAACTGACATAAGCACCCACAATAGGAGTTTGTGATGAGGCGGTGGGAGAACATTTCTCGTCCTGGCTTCAGAGGCGGAGGCGGTCTGTCATCTGAAAAGAGTCTCAGACCAAATTTGTTTCTTCTTCCTCCACAGACACTAGCACCCCCGAGTCTCGGGTGTGCTCTCCTGAGCGGGACTTGCCGGACCAAATGACGACTGATGAATCCGAGACTGACCATGGTAGGGGCCCTGTGTCTTGTGTCCTATGCCCCTGGGTGACCACTGGGTTGACAGAGCTCATTTTCTGAGAACCGGCTTCATGTTCCCTATGGGACTGGGAAGCTGTCGCAAAGTGATTCCTTGTCCCAAAACATGTGCCTGTGCTCTTGAGCTGTGGTGGAATCCTCAGCTATCTGCCCAGAAAGGATGTACTTCCTGGGTAGAGAAGTGTCAGGGTGCGAGTCATGTTCACCGAGACCGCCGCATGTCCTCCAGGATTCTCTCATTGGCTGCACACTGCCTGGGCCTTTCTGCAAGTTCTCAGAGTCTTCTCGTTGTGTCTCCTTACTCGTTGGTGAGGGGGTTATGGATCCTGGTACCCATGTCTGCTACTGCCATGAAGCCGTCTGGTGCAAAACCTGCCAAGCTAGCACGCGTTGATTCTTCAACAGACGGTGCACATGCAGAGCCCTGATTGGCCTCAGCATCGAGTGTCCTAGCTGCACCTTGTGGCCCAGTGTGCAGAGGTTCGGGGATGCCTGGCCTGAGCCCAGCCTGGGCCCAGACGTGAATTTTGAACTGTGCACGCTGGGCTCCCGAGAAATGCAGTGGCATGCTGCCCCAGGAGTCCTCCTTCTTTCCCCTGTGTTCCCCTTCTGCTTACACCCAGAGCCAACATGCACCCAAGCTTACATGAAGATCCCTTTGCCTTGGACCCTTTAGACTCTGTCTGGGCAGCATGGGACTCCTTGATGGGCAATGGCCAGGGTGGGCCCTGGACTAACACAGCCACTTTGGCTGCCCGTGACAGTATCCGTGGCTGCCCAAGGGACACCCATTGCACCATCTCTACCCCACCATGTCCCTTGCCTTCATCTTTCTGTTGGCCTCGGCTTTCTGGAAGGGTCACGGCAATTCAGTGGACACTAAGCTTACCCACGGATGGAAAGGAAACATCTAAGAAAGGATGGAAAACAGGGGATCCTTTTGTTCCCACTCAGTTATGTCCATGCGCCATTTTCTCTGAGTAGGAGTTGACTCGTTCTGCAGGATGAGACCTCAAAGTCAGCACAATCCAGCGTATGCGTGCGTGCGGTCCTTGGGCTTCAGAACGTTGCTCCTCCTCCTTTGGGACGTGGTGTTGGGGTGTTGTGGGGACATCCTTTGAGACAGGCTGTGTTTTCTCTTCACAGACCTCCCGGTGCTCCCTCGGGAGGCTGACCTTGACGAAGGTATGTTGACTGACCGACTCCAACTCCAATGGGGCCCGTTGCTGCCAGGCCTGAGCTGGCTGTAGGCCCAGCTCCATGCAAGCCTCTGCACCCTGGCACTTGGTGTGTTCTCCTAACACATGTGCAGACACGCGCCTTTGAAGGCGTCCACAAATATCGGAGCCACCTGGAGCGCTGCTTGTTCAAGTGCCTCTGCCTTTGGGGTTCCTAACCTTGCTTGAAGGCTGCGTGTTTTGTCCCGGATGGGGAGAGTTTCTCGGTGCCACAGTGTCCACTGCGACAGCCATTTTCTTGCGGGGTTCAACCATGATCTGACGGCAGCACGCTCCATGGGCACTTTCCCAGAAGCCAAGGTTTCCAGCCTGACTCTGTTTTCCGCCGGGTGCTGTGGTCACTCCAATGCTTGGCTCAGGAGTGCCAACTCGCAGCGCCTCTGAGGGAACTTAGGAAGGAAAACCTTTGGCCCCGGCAGGATCTTCTCTTTGCCTGCTGTTCTCCTGAAACTTCACTTTCCTTGTTTGGCTTTGGCTGGTTCCGAACCTCCGGGAAAGCGTGCCTGAAGCATGGCTGTTGCCCGAGGTCAAGTCATCGATTTGACCTCTGATGCTGGCACGAGTGTGTTCTCCAAACCTGCCCTAAGGCACCTTGAGATTTGTCTGCCGTGGAGTCTGTGCACTCTACATGAGAATCTGACCCAGTGTCCTGGAGTGGGGCAGGCCACGATCCTGCGCTGGGGGAGAAGAGCAGACCCAAGCTGGTGCATGGCCACGCTTGCCTTCTGTCCGCTGTCCGCTGTCCTCTGTCCTCTGAGGGAGCGCACATGAGAGATGTTGTGGCGGCTTTGGATTTTCTCCCAACTCCCCCACGTGCCGGGAGCTGTCCACCGGGGACTGACTCGACCAAGCATGTGCAGGACATGAGCTAGCTCATGTGAATTGAGGCTCTCAGTTGCTGTGCTGCTGGACAGGGAATTCCTAGAGCTGTACCCACCTGACCCCTCACGGACATTAGGCTCATTCTGGTCTCCCACTGGAACACGGAGTGAGCACTTGCCCTAGTTCCCGGATCCTTTCACTTCACATGCCTCGTCACCTTCCCTTGTGGAAGGGAAGAGCCACAGACAAGGAGGGGAACCCACTTGTAAGAGTGGGGTGAAACCAAGAGATTGTGTGGCCCGACTGGAGGACTGCCCGCCCCCAGGCCTGGCCCCACCCCCAACCATTCCAGGTTCCCTTCCTCAGGTTTTTATTTCCTAGAAAACCCCCACAATGTCTCTGAACTGACATAAGCACCCACAATAGGAGTTTGTGATGAGGCGGTGGGAGAACATTTCTCGTCCTGGCTTCAGAGGCGGAGGCGGTCTGTCATCTGAAAAGAGTCTCAGACCAAATTTGTTTCTTCTTCCTCCACAGACACTAGCACCCCCGAGTCTCGGGTGTGCTCTCCTGAGCGGGACTTGCCGGACCAAATGACGACTGATGAATCCGAGACTGACCATGGTAGGGGCCCTGTGTCTTGTGTCCTATGCCCCTGGGTGACCACTGGGTTGACAGAGCTCATTTTCTGAGAACCGGCTTCATGTTCCCTATGGGACTGGGAAGCTGTCGCAAAGTGATTCCTTGTCCCAAAACATGTGCCTGTGCTCTTGAGCTGTGGTGGAATCCTCAGCTATCTGCCCAGAAAGGATGTACTTCCTGGGTAGAGAAGTGTCAGGGTGCGAGTCATGTTCACCGAGACCGCCGCATGTCCTCCAGGATTCTCTCATTGGCTGCACACTGCCTGGGCCTTTCTGCAAGTTCTCAGAGTCTTCTCGTTGTGTCTCCTTACTCGTTGGTGAGGGGGTTATGGATCCTGGTACCCATGTCTGCTACTGCCATGAAGCCGTCTGGTGCAAAACCTGCCAAGCTAGCACGCGTTGATTCTTCAACAGACGGTGCACATGCAGAGCCCTGATTGGCCTCAGCATCGAGTGTCCTAGCTGCACCTTGTGGCCCAGTGTGCAGAGGTTCGGGGATGCCTGGCCTGAGCCCAGCCTGGGCCCAGACGTGAATTTTGAACTGTGCACGCTGGGCTCCCGAGAAATGCAGTGGCATGCTGCCCCAGGAGTCCTCCTTCTTTCCCCTGTGTTCCCCTTCTGCTTACACCCAGAGCCAACATGCACCCAAGCTTACATGAAGATCCCTTTGCCTTGGACCCTTTAGACTCTGTCTGGGCAGCATGGGACTCCTTGATGGGCAATGGCCAGGGTGGGCCCTGGACTAACACAGCCACTTTGGCTGCCCGTGACAGTATCCGTGGCTGCCCAAGGGACACCCATTGCACCATCTCTACCCCACCATGTCCCTTGCCTTCATCTTTCTGTTGGCCTCGGCTTTCTGGAAGGGTCACGGCAATTCAGTGGACACTAAGCTTACCCACGGATGGAAAGGAAACATCTAAGAAAGGATGGAAAACAGGGGATCCTTTTGTTCCCACTCAGTTATGTCCATGCGCCATTTTCTCTGAGTAGGAGTTGACTCGTTCTGCAGGATGAGACCTCAAAGTCAGCACAATCCAGCGTATGCGTGCGTGCGGTCCTTGGGCTTCAGAACGTTGCTCCTCCTCCTTTGGGACGTGGTGTTGGGGTGTTGTGGGGACATCCTTTGAGACAGGCTGTGTTTTCTCTTCACAGACCTCCCGGTGCTCCCTCGGGAGGCTGACCTTGACGAAGGTATGTTGACTGACCGACTCCAACTCCAATGGGGCCCGTTGCTGCCAGGCCTGAGCTGGCTGTAGGCCCAGCTCCATGCAAGCCTCTGCACCCTGGCACTTGGTGTGTTCTCCTAACACATGTGCAGACACGCGCCTTTGAAGGCGTCCACAAATATCGGAGCCACCTGGAGCGCTGCTTGTTCAAGTGCCTCTGCCTTTGGGGTTCCTAACCTTGCTTGAAGGCTGCGTGTTTTGTCCCGGATGGGGAGAGTTTCTCGGTGCCACAGTGTCCACTGCGACAGCCATTTTCTTGCGGGGTTCAACCATGATCTGACGGCAGCACGCTCCATGGGCACTTTCCCAGAAGCCAAGGTTTCCAGCCTGACTCTGTTTTCCGCCGGGTGCTGTGGTCACTCCAATGCTTGGCTCAGGAGTGCCAACTCGCAGCGCCTCTGAGGGAACTTAGGAAGGAAAACCTTTGGCCCCGGCAGGATCTTCTCTTTGCCTGCTGTTCTCCTGAAACTTCACTTTCCTTGTTTGGCTTTGGCTGGTTCCGAACCTCCGGGAAAGCGTGCCTGAAGCATGGCTGTTGCCCGAGGTCAAGTCATCGATTTGACCTCTGATGCTGGCACGAGTGTGTTCTCCAAACCTGCCCTAAGGCACCTTGAGATTTGTCTGCCGTGGAGTCTGTGCACTCTACATGAGAATCTGACCCAGTGTCCTGGAGTGGGGCAGGCCACGATCCTGCGCTGGGGGAGAAGAGCAGACCCAAGCTGGTGCATGGCCACGCTTGCCTTCTGTCCGCTGTCCGCTGTCCTCTGTCCTCTGAGGGAGCGCACATGAGAGATGTTGTGGCGGCTTTGGATTTTCTCCCAACTCCCCCACGTGCCGGGAGCTGTCCACCGGGGACTGACTCGACCAAGCATGTGCAGGACATGAGCTAGCTCATGTGAATTGAGGCTCTCAGTTGCTGTGCTGCTGGACAGGGAATTCCTAGAGCTGTACCCACCTGACCCCTCACGGACATTAGGCTCATTCTGGTCTCCCACTGGAACACGGAGTGAGCACTTGCCCTAGTTCCCGGATCCTTTCACTTCACATGCCTCGTCACCTTCCCTTGTGGAAGGGAAGAGCCACAGACAAGGAGGGGAACCCACTTGTAAGAGTGGGGTGAAACCAAGAGATTGTGTGGCCCGACTGGAGGACTGCCCGCCCCCAGGCCTGGCCCCACCCCCAACCATTCCAGGTTCCCTTCCTCAGGTTTTTATTTCCTAGAAAACCCCCACAATGTCTCTGAACTGACATAAGCACCCACAATAGGAGTTTGTGATGAGGCGGTGGGAGAACATTTCTCGTCCTGGCTTCAGAGGCGGAGGCGGTCTGTCATCTGAAAAGAGTCTCAGACCAAATTTGTTTCTTCTTCCTCCACAGACACTAGCACCCGAGAGTCTCGGGTGTGCTCTCCTGAGCGGGACTTGCCGGACCAAATGACGACTGATGAATCCGAGACTGACCATGGTAGGGGCCCTGTGTCTTGTGTCCTATGCCCCTGGGTGACCACTGGGTTGACAGAGCTCATTTTCTGAGAACCGGCTTCATGTTCCCTATGGGACTGGGAAGCTGTCGCAAAGTGATTCCTTGTCCCAAAACATGTGCCTGTGCTCTTGAGCTGTGGTGGAATCCTCAGCTATCTGCCCAGAAAGGATGTACTTCCTGGGTAGAGAAGTGTCAGGGTGCGAGTCATGTTCACCGAGACCGCCGCATGTCCTCCAGGATTCTCTCATTGGCTGCACACTGCCTGGGCCTTTCTGCAAGTTCTCAGAGTCTTCTCGTTGTGTCTCCTTACTCGTTGGTGAGGGGGTTTTGGATCCTGGTACCCATGTCTGCTACTGCCATGAAGCCGTCTGGTGCAAAACCTGCCAAGCTAGCACGCGTTGATTCTTCAACAGACAGTGCACATGAAGAGCCCTGATTGGCCTCAGCATCGAGTGTCCTAGCTGCACCTCGTGGCCCAGTGTGCAGAGGTTCGGGGATGCCTGGCCTGAGCCCAGCCTGGGCCCAGACGTGAATTTTGAACTGTGCACGCTGGGCTCCCGAGAAATGCAGTGGCATGCTGCCCCAGGAGTCCTCCTTCTTTCCCCTGTGTTCCCCTTCTGCTTACACCCAGAGCCAACATGCACCCAAGCTTACATGAAGATCCCTTTGCCTTTAGACTCTGTCTGGGCAGCATGGGACTCCTTGATGGGCAATGGCCAGGGTGGGCCCTGGACTAACACAGCCACTTTGGCTGCCCGTGACAGTATCCGTGGCTGCCCAAGGGACACCCATTGCACCATCTCTACCCCACCATGTCCCTTGCCTTCATCTTTCTGTTGGCCTCGGCTTTCTGGAAGGGTCACGGCAATTCAGTGGACACTAAGCTTACCCACGGATGGAAAGGAAACATCTAAGAAAGGATGGAAAACAGGGGATCCTTTTGTTCCCACTCAGTTATGTCCATGCGCCATTTTCTCTGAGTAGGAGTTGACTCGTTCTGCAGGATGAGACCTCAAAGTCAGCACAATCCAGCGTATGCGTGCGTGCGGTCCTTGGGCTTCAGAACGTTGCTCCTCCTCCTTTGGGACGTGGTGTTGGGGTGTTGTGGGGACATCCTTTGAGACAGGCTGTGTTTTCTCTTCACAGACCTCCCGGTGCTCCCTCGGGAGGCTGACCTTGACGAAGGTATGTTGACTGACCGACTCCAACTCCAATGGGGCCCGTTGCTGCCAGGCCTGAGCTGGCTGTAGGCCCAGCTCCATGCAAGCCTCTGCACCCTGGCACTTGGTGTGTTCTCCTAACACATGTGCAGACACGCGCCTTTGAAGGCGTCCACAAATATCGGAGCCACCTGGAGCGCTGCTTGTTCAAGTGCCTCTGCCTTTGGGGTTCCCAACCTTGCTTGAAGGCTGCGTGTTTTGTCCCGGATGGGGAGAGTTTCTCGGTGCCACAGTGTCCACTGCGACAGCCATTTTCTTGCGGGGTTCAACCATGATCTGACGGCAGCACGCTCCATGGGCACTTTCCCAGAAGCCAAGGTTTCCAGCCTGACTCTGTTTTCCGCCGGGTGCTGTGGTCACTCCAATGCTTGGCTCAGGAGTGCCAACTCGCAGCGCCTCTGAGGGAACTTAGGAAGGAAAACCTTTGGCCCCGGCAGGATCTTCTCTTTGCCTGCTGTTCTCCTGAAACTTCACTTTCCTTGTTTGGCTTTGGCTGGTTCCGAACCTCCGGGAAAGCGTGCCTGAAGCATGGCTGTTGCCCGAGGTCAAGTCATCGATTTGACCTCTGATGCTGGCACGAGTGTGTTCTCCAAACCTGCCCTAAGGCACCTTGAGATTTGTCTGCCGTGGAGTCTGTGCACTCTACATGAGAATCTGACCCAGTGTCCTGGAGTGGGGCAGGCCACGATCCTGCGCTGGGGGAGAAGAGCAGACCCAAGCTGGTGCATGGCCACGCTTGCCTTCTGTCCGCTGTCCGCTGTCCGCTGTCCTCTGTCCTCTGAGGGAGCGCACATGAGAGATGTCGTGGCGGCTTTGTATTTTCTCCCAACTCCCCCACGTGCCGGGAGCTGTCCACCGGGGACTGACTCGACCAAGCATGTGCAGGACATGAGCTAGCTCATGTGAATTGAGGCTCTCAGTTGCTGTGCTGCTGGACAGGGAATTCCTAGAGCTGTACCCACCTGACCCCTCACGGACATTAGGCTCATTCTGGTCTCCCACTGGAACACGGAGTGAGCACTTGCCCTAGTTCCCGGATCCTTTCACTTCACATGCCTCGTCACCTTCCCTTGTGGAAGGGAAGAGCCACAGACAAGGAGGGGAACCCACTTGTAAGAGTGGGGTGAAACCAAGAGATTGTGTGGCCCGACTGGAGGACTGCCCGCCCCCAGGCCTGGCCCCACCCCCAACCATTCCAGGTTCCCTTCCTCAGGTTTTTATTTCCTAGAAAACCCCCACAATGTCTCTGAACTGACATAAGCACCCACAATAGGAGTTTGTGATGAGGCGGTGGGAGAACATTTCTCTGCCTGGCTTCAGAGGCGGAGGCGGTCTGTCATCTGAAAAGAGTCTCAGACCAAATTTGTTTCTTCTTCCTCCACAGACACTAGCACCCCCGAGTCTCGGGTGTGCTCTCCTGAGCGGGACTTGCCGGACCAAATGACGACTGATGAATCCGAGACTGACCATGGTAGGGGCCCTGTGTCTTGTGTCCTATGCCCCTGGGTGACCACTGGGTTGACAGAGCTCATTTTCTGAGAACCGGCTTCATGTTCCCTATGGGACTGGGACTGGGAAGCTGTCGCAAAGTGATTCCTTGTCCCAAAAAATGTGCCTGTGCTCTTGAGCTGTGGTGGAATCCTCAGCTATCTGCCCAGAAAGGATGTACTTCCTGGGTAGAGAAGTGTCAGGGTGCGAGTCATGTTCACCGAGACCGCCGCATGTCCTCCAGGATTCTCTCATTGGCTGCACACTGCCTGGGCCTTTCTGCAAGTTCTCAGAGTCTTCTCGTTGTGTCTCCTTACTCGTTGGTGAGGGGGTTATGGATCCTGGTACCCATGTCTGCTACTGCCATGAATCCGTCTGGTGCAAAACCTGCCAAGCTAGCACGCGTTGATTCTTCAACAGACTGTGCACATGCAGAGCCCTGATTGGCCTCAGCATTGAGTGTCCTAGCTGCACCTCGTGGCCCAGTGTGCGGAGGTTCGGGGATGCCTGGCCTGAGCCCAGCCTGGGCCCAGACGTGAATTTTGAACTGTGCACGCTGGGCTCCCGAGAAATGCAGTGGCATGCTGCCCCAGGAGTCCTCCTTCTTTCCCCTGTGTTCCCCTTCTGCTTACACCCAGAGCCAACATGCACCCAAGCTTACATGAAGATCCCTTTGCCTTGGACCCTTTAGACTCTGTCTGGGCAGCATGGGACTCCTTGATGGGCAATGGCCAGGGTGGGCCCTGGACTAACACAGCCACTTTGGCTGCCCGTGACAGTATCCGTGGCTGCCCAAGGGACACCCATTGCACCATCTCTACCCCACCATGTCCCTTGCCTTCATCTTTCTGTTGGCCTCGGCTTTCTGGAAGGGTCACGGCAATTCAGTGGACACTAAGCTTACCCACGGATGGAAAGGAAACATCTAAGAAAGGATGGAAAACAGGGGATCGTTTTGTTCCCGCTCAGTTATGTCCATGCGCCATTTTCTCTGAGTAGGAGTTGACTCGTTCTGCAGGATGAGACCTCAAAGTCAGCACAATCCAGCGTATGCGTGCGTGCGGTCCTTGGGCTTCAGAACGTTGCTCCTCCTCCTTTGGGACGTGGTGTTGAGGTGTTGTGGGGACATCCTTTGAGACAGGCTGTGTTTTCTCTTCACAGACCTCCCGGTGCTCCCTCAGGAGGCTGACCTTGACGAAGGTATGTTGACTGACCGACTCCAACTCCAATGGGGCCCGTTGCTGCCAGGCCTGAGCTGGCTGTAGGCCCAGCTCCATGCAAGCCTCTGCACCCTGGCACTTGGTGTGTTCTCCTAACACATGTGCAGACACGCGCCTTTGAAGGTGTCCACAAATATCGGAGCCACCTGGAGCGCTGCTTGTTCAAGTGCCTCTGCCTTTGGGGTTCCTAACCTTGCTTGAAGGCTGCGTGTTTTGTCCCGGATGGGGAGAGTTTCTCGGTGCCACAGTGTCCACTGCGACAGCCATTTTCTTGCGGGGTTCAACCATGATCTGACGGCAGCACGCTCCATGGCACTTTCCCAGAAGCCAAGGTTTCCAGCCTGACTCTGTTTTCCGCCGGGTGCTGTGGTCACTCCAATGCTTGGCTCATGAGTGCCAACTCGCAGCGCCTCTGAGGGAACTTAGGAAGGAAAACCTTTGGCCCCAGCAGGATCTTCTCTTTGCCTGCTGTTCTCCTGAAACTTCACTTTCCTTGTTTGGCTTTGGCTGGTTCCGAACCTCCGGGAAAGCGTGCCTGAAGCATGGCTGTTGCCCGAGGTCAAGTCATCGATTTGACCTCTGATGCTGGCACGAGTGTGTTCTCCAAACCTGCCCTAAGGCACCTTGAGATTTGTCTGCCGTGGAGTCTGTGCACTCTACATGAGAATCTGACCCAGTGTCCTGGAGTGGGGCAGGCCACGATCCTGCGCTGGGGGAGAAGAGCAGACCCAAGCTGGTGCATGGCCACGCTTGCCTTCTGTCCGCTGTCCGCTGTCCGCTGTCCTCTGTCCTCTGAGGGAGCGCACATGAGAGATGTCGTGGCGGCTTTGGATTTTCTCCCAACTGCCCCACGTGCCGGGAGCTGTCCACCGGGGACTGACTCGACCAAGCATGTGCAGGACATGAGCTAGCTCATGTGAATTGAGGCTCTCAGTTGCTGTGCTGCTGGACAGGGAATTCCTAGAGCTGTACCCACCTGACCCCTCACGGACATTAGGCTCATTCTGGTCTCCCACTGGAACACGGAGTGAGCACTTGCCCTAGTTCCCGGATCCTTTCACTTCACATGCCTCGTCACCTTCCCTTGTGGAAGGGAAGAGCCACAGACAAGGAGGGGAACCCACTTGTAAGAGTGGGGTGAAACCAAGAGATTGTGTGGCCCGACTGGAGGACTGCCCGCCCCCAGGCCTGGCCCCACCCCCAACCATTCCAGGTTCCCTTCCTCAGGTTTTTATTTCCTAGAAAACCCCCACAATGTCTCTGAACTGACATAAGCACCCACAATAGGAGTTTGTGATGAGGGGGTGGGAGAACATTTCTCTGCCTGGCTTCAGAGGCGGAGGCGGTCTGTCATCTGAAAAGAGTCTCAGACCAAATTTGTTTCTTCTTCCTCCACAGACACTAGCACCCCCGAGTCTCGGGTGTGCTCTCCTGAGCGGGACTTGCCGGACCAAATGACGACTGATGAATCCGAGACTGACCATGGTAGGGGCCCTGTGTCTTGTGTCCTATGCCCCTGGGTGACCACTGGGTTGACAGAGCTCATTTTCTGAGAACCGGCTTCATGTTCCCTATGGGACTGGGAAGCTGTCGCAAAGTGATTCCTTGTCCCAAAACATGTGCCTGTGCTCTTGAGCTGTGGTGGAATCCTCAGCTATCTGCCCAGAAAGGATGTACTTCCTGGGTAGAGAAGTGTCAGGGTGCGAGTCATGTTCACCGAGACCGCCGCATGTCCTCCAGGATTCTCTCATTGGCTGCACACTGCCTGGGCCTTTCTGCAAGTTCTCAGAGTCTTCTCGTTGTGTCTCCTTACTCGTTGGTGAGGGGGTTATGGATCCTGGTACCCATGTCTGCTACTGCCATGAAGCCGTCTGGTGCAAAACCTGCCAAGCTAGCACGCGTTGATTCTTCAACAGACGGTGCACATGCAGAGCCCTGATTGGCCTCAGCATCGAGTGTCCTAGCTGCACCTCGTGGCCCAGTGTGCAGAGGTTCGGGGATGCCTGGCCTGAGCCCAGCCTGGGCCCAGACGTGAATTTTGAACTGTGCACGCTGGGCTCCCGGGAAATTCAGTGGCATGCTGCCCCAGGAGTCCTCCTTCTTTCCCCTGTGTTCCCCTTCTGCTTACACCCAGAGCCAACATGCACCCAAGCTTACATGAAGATCCCTTTGCCTTGGACCCTTTAGACTCTGTCTGGGCAGCATGGGACTCCTTGATGGGCAATGGCCAGGGTGGGCCCTGGACTAACACAGCCACTTTGGCTGCCCGTGACAGTATCCGTGGCTGCCCAAGGGACACCCATTGCACCATCTCTACCCCACCATGTCCCTTGCCTTCATCTTTCTGTTGGCCTCGGCTTTCTGGAAGGGTCACGGCAATTCAGTGGACACTAAGCTTACCCACGGATGGAAAGGAAACATCTAAGAAAGGATGGAAAACAGGGGATCGTTTTGTTCCCGCTCAGTTATGTCCATGCGCCATTTTCTCTGAGTAGGAGTTGACTCGTTCTGCAGGATGAGACCTCAAAGTCAGCACAATCCAGCGTATGCGTGCGTGCGGTCCTTGGGCTTCAGAACGTTGCTCCTCCTCCTTTGGGACGTGGTGTTGAGGTGTTGTGGGGACATCCTTTGAGACAGGCTGTGTTTTCTCTTCACAGACCTCCCGGTGCTCCCTCGGGAGGCTGACCTTGACGAAGGTATGTTGACTGACCGACTCCAACTCCAATGGGGCCCGTTGCTGCCAGGCCTGAGCTGGCTGTAGGCCCAGCTCCATGCAAGCCTCTGCACCCTGGCACTTGGTGTGTTCTCCTAACACATGTGCAGACACGCGCCTTTGAAGGTGTCCACAAATATCGGAGCCACCTGGAGCGCTGCTTGTTCAAGTGCCTCTGCCTTTGGGGTTCCTAACCTTGCTTGAAGGCTGCGTGTTTTGTCCCGGATGGGGAGAGTTTCTCGGTGCCACAGTGTCCACTGCGACAGCCATTTTCTTGCGGGGTTCAACCATGATCTGACGGCAGCACGCTCCATGGCACTTTCCCAGAAGCCAAGGTTTCCAGCCTGACTCTGTTTTCCGCCGGGTGCTGTGGTCACTCCAATGCTTGGCTCATGAGTGCCAACTCGCAGCGCCTCTGAGGGAACTTAGGAAGGAAAACCTTTGGCCCCAGCAGGATCTTCTCTTTGCCTGCTGTTCTCCTGAAACTTCACTTTCCTTGTTTGGCTTTGGCTGGTTCCGAACCTCCGGGAAAGCGTGCCTGAAGCATGGCTGTTGCCCGAGGTCAAGTCATCGATTTGACCTCTGATGCTGGCACGAGTGTGTTCTCCAAACCTGCCCTAAGGCACCTTGAGATTTGTCTGCCGTGGAGTCTGTGCACTCTACATGAGAATCTGACCCAGTGTCCTGGAGTGGGGCAGGCCACGATCCTGCGCTGGGGGAGAAGAGCAGACCCAAGCTGGTGCATGGCCACGCTTGCCTTCTGTCCGCTGTCCGCTGTCCGCTGTCCTCTGTCCTCTGAGGGAGCGCACATGAGAGATGTCGTGGCGGCTTTGGATTTTCTCCCAACTGCCCCACGTGCCGGGAGCTGTCCACCGGGGACTGACTCGACCAAGCATGTGCAGGACATGAGCTAGCTCATGTGAATTGAGGCTCTCAGTTGCTGTGCTGCTGGACAGGGAATTCCTAGAGCTGTACCCACCTGACCCCTCACGGACATTAGGCTCATTCTGGTCTCCCACTGGAACACGGAGTGAGCACTTGCCCTAGTTCCCGGATCCTTTCACTTCACATGCCTCGTCACCTTCCCTTGTGGAAGGGAAGAGCCACAGACAAGGAGGGGAACCCACTTGTAAGAGTGGGGTGAAACCAAGAGATTGTGTGGCCCGACTGGAGGACTGCCCGCCCCCAGGCCTGGCCCCACCCCCAACCATTCCAGGTTCCCTTCCTCAGGTTTTTATTTCCTAGAAAACCCCCACAATGTCTCTGAACTGACATAAGCACCCACAATAGGAGTTTGTGATGAGGGGGTGGGAGAACATTTCTCTGCCTGGCTTCAGAGGCGGAGGCGGTCTGTCATCTGAAAAGAGTCTCAGACCAAATTTGTTTCTTCTTCCTCCACAGACACTAGCACCCCCGAGTCTCGGGTGTGCTCTCCTGAGCGGGACTTGCCGGACCAAATGACGACTGATGAATCCGAGACTGACCATGGTAGGGGCCCTGTGTCTTGTGTCCTATGCCCCTGGGTGACCACTGGGTTGACAGAGCTCATTTTCTGAGAACCGGCTTCATGTTCCCTATGGGACTGGGAAGCTGTCGCAAAGTGATTCCTTGTCCCAAAACATGTGCCTGTGCTCTTGAGCTGTGGTGGAATCCTCAGCTATCTGCCCAGAAAGGATGTACTTCCTGGGTAGAGAAGTGTCAGGGTGCGAGTCATGTTCACCGAGACCGCCGCATGTCCTCCAGGATTCTCTCATTGGCTGCACACTGCCTGGGCCTTTCTGCAAGTTCTCAGAGTCTTCTCGTTGTGTCTCCTTACTCGTTGGTGAGGGGGTTATGGATCCTGGTACCCATGTCTGCTACTGCCATGAAGCCGTCTGGTGCAAAACCTGCCAAGCTAGCACGCGTTGATTCTTCAACAGACGGTGCACATGCAGAGCCCTGATTGGCCTCAGCATCGAGTGTCCTAGCTGCACCTCGTGGCCCAGTGTGCAGAGGTTCGGGGATGCCTGGCCTGAGCCCAGCCTGGGCCCAGACGTGAATTTTGAACTGTGCACGCTGGGCTCCCGGGAAATTCAGTGGCATGCTGCCCCAGGAGTCCTCCTTCTTTCCCCTGTGTTCCCCTTCTGCTTACACCCAGAGCCAACATGCACCCAAGCTTACATGAAGATCCCTTTGCCTTGGACCCTTTAGACTCTGTCTGGGCAGCATGGGACTCCTTGATGGGCAATGGCCAGGGTGGGCCCTGGACTAACACAGCCACTTTGGCTGCCCGTGACAGTATCCGTGGCTGCCCAAGGGACACCCATTGCACCATCTCTACCCCACCATGTCCCTTGCCTTCATCTTTCTGTTGGCCTCGGCTTTCTGGAAGGGTCACGGCAATTCAGTGGACACTAAGCTTACCCACGGATGGAAAGGAAACATCTAAGAAAGGATGGAAAACAGGGGATCGTTTTGTTCCCGCTCAGTTATGTCCATGCGCCATTTTCTCTGAGTAGGAGTTGACTCGTTCTGCAGGATGAGACCTCAAAGTCAGCACAATCCAGCGTATGCGTGCGTGCGGTCCTTGGGCTTCAGAACGTTGCTCCTCCTCCTTTGGGACGTGGTGTTGGGGTGCTGTGGGGACATCCTTTGAGACAGGCTGTGTTTTCTCTTCACAGACCTCCCGGTGCTCCCTCGGGAGGCTGACCTTGACGAAGGTATGTTGACTGACCGACTCCAACTCCAATGGGGCCCGTTGCTGCCAGGCCTGAGCTGGCTGTAGGCCCAGCTCCATGCAAGCCTCTGCACCCTGGCACTTGGTGTGTTCTCCTAACACATGTGCAGACACGCACCTTTGAAGGCGTCCACAAATATCGGAGCCACCTGGAGCGCTGCTTGTTCAAGTGCCTCTGCCTTTGGGGTTCCTAACCTTGCTTGAAGGCTGCGTGTTTTGTCCCGGATGGGGAGAGTTTCTCGGTGCCACAGTGTCCACTGCGACAGCCATTTTCTTGCGGGGTTCAACCATGATCTGACGGCAGCACGCTCCATGGGCACTTTCCCAGAAGCCAAGGTTTCCAGCCTGACTCTGTTTTCCGCCGGGTGCTGTGGTCACTCCAATGCTTGGCTCAGGAGTGCCAACTCGCAGCGCCTCTGAGGGAACTTAGGAAGGAAAACCTTTGGCCCCGGCAGGATCTTCTCTTTGCCTGCTGTTCTCCTGAAACTTCACTTTCCTTGTTTGGCTTTGGCTGGTTCCGAACCTCCGGGAAAGCGTGCCTGAAGCATGGCTGTTGCC
Organism: Oryctolagus cuniculus; assembly: GCF_051225735.1. Classification (NCBI taxonomy): domain Eukaryota; kingdom Metazoa; phylum Chordata; class Mammalia; order Lagomorpha; family Leporidae; genus Oryctolagus; species Oryctolagus cuniculus. Next base: position 72,522,036 of record NC_142874.1, on the reverse strand, counting down.
CGAGGTCAAGTCATCGATTTGACCTCTGATGCTGGCACGAGTGTGTTCTCCAAACCTGCCCTAAGGCACCTTGAGATTTGTCTGCCGTGGAGTCTGTGCACTCTACATGAGAATCTGACCCAGTGTCCTGGAGTGGGGCAGGCCACGATCCTGCGCTGGGGGAGAAGAGCAGACCCAAGCTGGTGCATGGCCACGCTTGCCTTCTGTCCGCTGTCCGTTGTCCGCTGTCCTCTGTCCTCTGAGGGAGCGCACATGAGAAATGTCGTGGCGGCTTTGTATTTTCTCCCAACTCCCCCACGTGCCGGGAGCTGTCCACCGGGGACTGACTCGACCAAGCATGTGCAGGACATGAGCTAGCTCATGTGAATTGAGGCTCTCAGTTGCTGTGCTGCTGGACAGGGAATTCCTAGAGCTGTACCCACCTGACCCCTCACGGACATTAGGCTCATTCTGGTCTCCCACTGGAACACGGAGTGAGCACTTGCCCTAGTTCCCGGATCCTTTCACTTCACATGCCTCGTCACCTTCCCTTGTGGAAGGGAAGAGCCACAGACAAGGAGGGGAACCCACTTGTAAGAGTGGGGTGAAACCAAGAGATTGTGTGGCCCGACTGGAGGACTGCCCGCCCCCAGGCCTGGCCCCACCCCCAACCATTCCAGGTTCCCTTCCTCAGGTTTTTATTTCCTAGAAAACCCCCACAATGTCTCTGAACTGACATAAGCACCCACAATAGGAGTTTGTGATGAGGCGGTGGGAGAACATTACTCTGCCTGGCTTCAGAGGCGGAGGCGGTCTGTCATCTGAAAAGAGTCTCAGACCAAATTTGTTTCTTCTTCCTCCACAGACACTAGCACCCCCGAGTCTCGGGTGTGCTCTCCTAAGCGGGACTTGCCGGACCAAATGACGACTGATGAATCCGAGACTGACCATGGTAGGGGCCCTGTGTCTTGTGTCCTATGCCCCTGGGTGACCACTGGGTTGACAGAGCTCATTTTCTGAGAACCGGCTTCATGTTCCCTATGGGACTGGGAAGCTGTCGCAAAGTGATTCCTTGTCCCAAAACATGTGCCTGTGCTCTTGAGCTGTGGTGGAATCCTCAGCTATCTGCCCAGAAAGGATGTACTTCCTGGGTAGAGAAGTGTCAGGGTGCGAGTCATGTTCACCGAGACCGCCGCATGTCCTCCAGGATTCTCTCATTGGCTGCACACTGCCTGGGCCTTTCTGCAAGTTCTCAGAGTCTTCTCGTTGTGTCTCCTTACTCGTTGGTGAGGGGGTTATGGATCCTGGTACCCATGTCTGCTACTGCCATGAAGCCGTCTGGTGCAAAACCTGCCAAGCTAGCACGCGTTGATTCTTCAACAGACGGTGCACATGCAGAGCCCTGATTGGCCTCAGCATCGAGTGTCCTAGCTGCACCTCGTGGCCCAGTGTGCAGAGGTTCGGGGATGCCTGGCCTGAGCCCAGCCTGGGCCCAGACGTGAATTTTGAACTGTGCACGCTGGGCTCCCGAGAAATGCAGTGGCATGCTGCCCCAGGAGTCCTCCTTCTTTCCCCTGTGTTCCCCTTCTGCTTACACCCAGAGCCAACATGCACCCAAGCTTACATGAAGATCCCTTTGCCTTGGACCCTTTAGACTCTGTCTGGGCAGCATGGGACTCCTTGATGGGCAATGGCCAGGGTGGGCCCTGGACTAACACAGCCACTTTGGCTGCCCGTGACAGTATCCGTGGCTGCCCAAGGGACACCCATTGCACCATCTCTACCCCACCATGTCCCTTGCCTTCATCTTTCTGTTGGCCTCGGCTTTCTGGAAGGGTCACGGCAATTCAGTGGACACTAAGCTTACCCACGGATGGAAAGGAAACATCTAAGAAAGGATGGAAAACAGGGGATCGTTTTGTTCCCGCTCAGTTATGTCCATGCGCCATTTTCTCTGAGTAGGAGTTGACTCGTTCTGCAGGATGAGACCTCAAAGTCAGCACAATCCAGCGTATGCGTGCGTGCGGTCCTTGGGCTTCAGAACGTTGCTCCTCCTCCTTTGGGACGTGGTGTTGGGGTGTTGTGGGGACATCCTTTGAGACAGGCTGTGTTTTCTCTTCACAGACCTCCCGGTGCTCCCTCGGGAGGCTGACCTTGACGAAGGTATGTTGACTGACCGACTCCAACTCCAATGGGGCCCGTTGCTGCCAGGCCTGAGCTGGCTGTAGGCCCAGCTCCATGCAAGCCTCTGCACCCTGGCACTTGGTGTGTTCTCCTAACACATGTGCAGACACGCGCCTTTGAAGGCGTCCACAAATATTGGAACCACCTGGAGCGCTGCTTGTTCAAGTGCCTCTGCCTTTGGGGTTCCTAACCTTGCTTGAAGGCTGCGTGTTTTGTCCCGGATGGGGAGAGTTTCTCGGTGCCACAGTGTCCACTGTGACAGCCATTTTCTTGCGGGGTTCAACCATGATCTGACGGCAGCACGCTCCATGGCACTTTCCCAGAAGCCAAGGTTTCCAGCCTGACTCTGTTTTCCGCCGGGTGCTGTGGTCACTCCAATGCTTGGCTCAGGAGTGCCAACTCGCAGCGCCTCTGAGGGAACTTAGGAAGGAAAACCTTTGGCCCCGGCAGGATCTTCTCTTTGCCTGCTGTTCTCCTGAAACTTCACTTTCCTTGTTTGGCTTTGGCTGGTTCCGAACCTCCGGGAAAGCGTGCCTGAAGCATGGCTGTTGCCCGAGGTCAAGTCATCGATTTGACCTCTGATGCTGGCACGAGTGTGTTCTCCAAACCTGCCCTAAGGCACCTTGAGATTTGTCTGCCGTGGAGTCTGTGCACTCTACATGAGAATCTGACCTAGTGTCCTGTAGTGGGGCAGGCCACGATCCTGCGCTGGGGGAGAAGAGCAGACCCAAGCTGGTGCATGGCCACGCTTGCCTTCTGTCCGCTGTCCGCTGTCCTCTGTCCTCTGAGGGAGCGCACATGAGAGATGTCGTGGCGGCTTTGGATTTTCTCCCAACTCCCCCACGTGCCGGGAGCTGTCCACCGGGGACTGACTCGACCAAGCATGTGCAGGACATGAGCTAGCTCATGTGAATTGAGGCTCTCAGTTGCTGTGCTGCTGGACAGGGAATTCCTAGAGCTGTACCCACCTGACCCCTCACGGACATTAGGCTCATTCTGGTCTCCCACTGGAACACGGAGTGAGCACTTGCCCTAGTTCCCGGATCCTTTCACTTCACATGCCTCGTCACCTTCCCTTGTGGAAGGGAAGAGCCACAGACAAGGAGGGGAACCCACTTGTAAGAGTGGGGTGAAACCAAGAGATTGTGTGGCCCGACTGGAGGACTGCCCGCCCCCAGGCCTGGCCTCACCCCCAACCATTCCAGGTTCCCTTCCTCAGGTTTTTATTTCCTAGAAAACCCCCACAATGTCTCTGAACTGACATAAGCACCCACAATAGGAGTTTGTGATGAGGCGGTGGGAGAACATTTCTCTGCCTGGCTTCAGAGGCGGAGGCGGTCTGTCATCTGAAAAGAGTCTCAGACCAAATTTGTTTCTTCTTCCTCCACAGACACTAGCACCCCCGAGTCTCGGGTGTGCTCTCCTAAGCGGGACTTGCCGGACCAAATGACGACTGATGAATCCGAGACTGACCACGGTAGGGGCCCTGTGTCTTGTGTCCTATGCCCCTGGGTGACCACTGGGTTGACAGAGCTCATTTTCTGAGAACCGGCTTCATGTTCCCTATGGGACTGGGAAGCTGTCGCAAAGTGATTCCTTGTCCCAAAACATGTGCCTGTGCTCTTGAGCTGTGGTGGAATCCTCAGCTATCTGCCCAGAAAGGATGTACTTCCTGGGTAGAGAAGTGTCAGGGTGCGAGTCATGTTCACCGAGACCGCCGCATGTCCTCCAGGATTCTCTCATTGGCTGCACACTGCCTGGGCCTTTCTGCAAGTTCTCAGAGTCTTCTCGTTGTGTCTCCTTACTCGTTGGTGAGGGGGTTATGGATCCTGGTACCCATGTCTGCTACTGCCATGAAGCCGTCTGGTGCAAAACCTGCCAAGCTAGCACGCGTTGATTCTTCAACAGACGGTGCACATGCAGAGCCCTGATTGGCCTCAGCATCGAGTGTCCTAGCTGCACCTCGTGGCCCAGTGTGCAGAGGTTCGGGGATGCCTGGCCTGAGCCCAGCCTGGGCCCAGACGTGAATTTTGAACTGTGCACGCTGGGCTCCCGGGAAATTCAGTGGCATGCTGCCCCAGGAGTCCTCCTTCTTTCCCCTGTGTTCCCCTTCTGCTTACACCCAGAGCCAACATGCACCCAAGCTTACATGAAGATCCCTTTGCCTTGGACCCTTTAGACTCTGTCTGGGCAGCATGGGACTCCTTGATGGGCAATGGCCAGGGTGGGCCCTGGACTAACACAGCCACTTTGGCTGCCCGTGACAGTATCCGTGGCTGCCCAAGGGACACCCATTGCACCATCTCTACCCCACCATGTCCCTTGCCTTCATCTTTCTGTTGGCCTCGGCTTTCTGGAAGGGTCACGGCAATTCAGTGGACACTAAGCTTACCCACGGATGGAAAGGAAACATCTAAGAAAGGATGGAAAACAGGGGATCGTTTTGTTCCCGCTCAGTTATGTCCATGCGCCATTTTCTCTGAGTAGGAGTTGACTCGTTCTGCAGGATGAGACCTCAAAGTCAGCACAATCCAGCGTATGCGTGCGTGCGGTCCTTGGGCTTCAGAACGTTGCTCCTCCTCCTTTGGGACGTGGTGTTGAGGTGTTGTGGGGACATCCTTTGAGACAGGCTGTGTTTTCTCTTCACAGACCTCCCGGTGCTCCCTCGGGAGGCTGACCTTGACGAAGGTATGTTGACTGACCGACTCCAACTCCAATGGGGCCCGTTGCTGCCAGGCCTGAGCTGGCTGTAGGCCCAGCTCCATGCAAGCCTCTGCACCCTGGCACTTGGTGTGTTCTCCTAACACATGTGCAGACACGCGCCTTTGAAGGTGTCCACAAATATCGGAGCCACCTGGAGCGCTGCTTGTTCAAGTGCCTCTGCCTTTGGGGTTCCTAACCTTGCTTGAAGGCTGCGTGTTTTGTCCCGGATGGGGAGAGTTTCTCGGTGCCACAGTGTCCACTGCGACAGCCATTTTCTTGCGGGGTTCAACCATGATCTGACGGCAGCACGCTCCATGGCACTTTCCCAGAAGCCAAGGTTTCCAGCCTGACTCTGTTTTCCGCCGGGTGCTGTGGTCACTCCAATGCTTGGCTCATGAGTGCCAACTCGCAGCGCCTCTGAGGGAACTTAGGAAGGAAAACCTTTGGCCCCAGCAGGATCTTCTCTTTGCCTGCTGTTCTCCTGAAACTTCACTTTCCTTGTTTGGCTTTGGCTGGTTCCGAACCTCCGGGAAAGCGTGCCTGAAGCATGGCTGTTGCCCGAGGTCAAGTCATCGATTTGACCTCTGATGCTGGCACGAGTGTGTTCTCCAAACCTGCCCTAAGGCACCTTGAGATTTGTCTGCCGTGGAGTCTGTGCACTCTACATGAGAATCTGACCCAGTGTCCTGGAGTGGGGCAGGCCACGATCCTGCGCTGGGGGAGAAGAGCAGACCCAAGCTGGTGCATGGCCACGCTTGCCTTCTGTCCGCTGTCCGCTGTCCTCTGTCCTCTGAGGGAGCACACATGAGAAATGTCCTGGCGGCTTTGGATTTTCTCCCAACTCCCCCACGTGCCGGGAGCTGTCCACCGGGGACTGACTCGACCAAGCATGTGCAGGACATGAGCTAGCTCATGTGAATTGAGGCTCTCAGTTGCTGTGCTGCTGGACAGGGAATTCCTAGAGCTGTACCCACCTGACCCCTCACGGACATTAGGCTCATTCTGGTCTCCCACTGGAACACGGAGTGAGCACTTGCCCTAGTTCCCGGATCCTTTCACTTCACATGCCTCGTCACCTTCCCTTGTGGAAGGGAAGAGCCACAGACAAGGAGGGGAATCCACTTGTAAGAGTGGGGTGAAACCAAGAGATTGTGTGGCCCGACTGGAGGACTGCCCGCCCCCAGGCCTGGCCCCACCCCCAACCATTCCAGGTTCCCTTCCTCAGGTTTTTATTTCCTAGAAAACCCCCACAATGTCTCTGAACTGACATAAGCACCCACAATAGGAGTTTGTGATGAGGGGGTGGGAGAACATTTCTCTGCCTGGCTTCAGAGGCGGAGGCGGTCTGTCATCTGAAAAGAGTCTCAGACCAAATTTGTTTCTTCTTCCTCCACAGACACTAGCACCCCCGAGTCTCGGGTGTGCTCTCCTAAGCGGGACTTGCCGGACCAAATGACGACTGATGAATCCGAGACTGACCATGGTAGGGGCCCTGTGTCTTGTGTCCTATGCCCCTGGGTGACCACTGGGTTGACAGAGCTCATTTTCTGAGAACCGGCTTCATGTTCCCTATGGGACTGGGAAGCTGTCGCAAAGTGATTCCTTGTCCCAAAACATGTGCCTGTGCTCTTGAGCTGTGGTGGAATCCTCAGCTATCTGCCCAGAAAGGATGTACTTCCTGGGTAGAGAAGTGTCAGGGTGCGAGTCATGTTCACCGAGACCGCCGCATGTCCTCCAGGATTCTCTCATTGGCTGCACACTGCCTGGGCCTTTCTGCAAGTTCTCAGAGTCTTCTCGTTGTGTCTCCTTACTCGTTGGTGAGGGGGTTATGGATCCTGGTACCCATGTCTGCTACTGCCATGAAGCCGTCTGGTGCAAAACCTGCCAAGCTAGCACGCGTTGATTCTTCAACAGACGGTGCACATGCAGAGCCCTGATTGGCCTCAGCATCGAGTGTCCTAGCTGCACCTCGTGGCCCAGTGTGCAGAGGTTCGGGGATGCCTGGCCTGAGCCCAGCCTGGGCCCAGACGTGAATTTTGAACTGTGCACGCTGGGCTCCCGGGAAATGCAGTGGCATGCTGCCCCAGGAGTCCTCCTTCTTTCCCCTGTGTTCCCCTTCTGCTTACACCCAGAGCCAACATGCACCCAAGCTTACATGAAGATCCCTTTGCCTTGGACCCTTTAGACTCTGTCTGGGCAGCATGGGACTCCTTGATGGGCAATGGCCAGGGTGGGCCCTGGACTAACACAGCCACTTTGGCTGCCCATGACAGTATCCGTGGCTGCCCAAGGGCCACCCATTGCACCATCTCTAACCCACCATGTCCCTTGCCTTCATCTTTCTGTTGGCCTCGGCTTTCTGGAAGGGTCACGGCAATTCAGTGGACACTAAGCATACCCATGGATGGAAAGGAAACACTGAAGATTGGATTAAACCCAGGGAATGGCTTTGTTCCTGGTCAGTGACATCAATATGCCATTTTCTCTTAGTAGGTGTTGACTTGTACTGCAGGATGATTCTGAGAAGTCAGGAAAATGCAGCATGTGAGTGCCTGTGTGGTCCTTGGGCTTCAGGACATTGCTTTGGCTTCTTTGTGATGTGGCATTGGGGTGTTGTGGGAACATCCTTAGAGATAGGTTGTGTTTTCTCTTCATGGCCCTACTGACTCTTCCATGGGATTGCAATCTCAAGGAAGTTATGCTGACTGACTGACCCAAATGGGGCCCATTGCTGCTAAGCCTGAGCTGGCCATGGGCCCAGCTCCATTCTCGCCTCTGCACTCTGGCACTTGATGTGTTCTCATATCACCCTTGCAGAACCGTGTCTTGGTTGGTCTTCTTCACCAGTATTTGAGCCACCTGGAGCACTGCTTTTTCAAGGGCTTCTACCTTTGGGTTCCTGAACCTGGCTCAAGACTTTGTTTTTTGTCCTGGCTGGGTAGAGTTTCTCAGTGCCATGGTTTCCACTGTGACAGCCATTTTCTTGACAGGGCTCCTTCATGATCAGATGGCAGTGCACTCAAAGGGCCCTTTCCCGGGAGCCAAGGTTTCCGGTTTCACTCTCCTTTCCAGTGGATAGTGTGGTCATTCCAATGCTTTGTCCACAAGGGCTGACCCCAAACTTGCAGCGCCTCTGAAGGGAACTTGGACAGAAGCATGGTTGGCTCTGCAAGGATCTTCCCTTTGCATGTTGTTCTCCTGAGACATACTTTCCTTTCTTTGGCTTCGGCTGGTCTCAGAACTCCTGGGAAAGTATCCATGAAGCAAGGCTGTTCCCTGAAGTCAAGTCATCGATTTGACCTCTGATGCTGGCATGAGTATGTTCTCGAACTGTGACCTAAGATACCTGGAGATTTGTCTGCCAGTATTCTGTCAAACCAACGTGAGAATCTGACCCAATATTTTGAGTGGGTCAGGCCCCAATCCTCCACTTGTGGACAAGACCAGACCTGAGCTGGTGTGTGTTGCTGTCTATCCTCTGTCATCTGAGTGAGCAAACATGAGAGATGGCGTGGTTCCTTTTGATTTTCTCCCACCTTCCCCACATGCCAGGAGCATCCACCAGACACTGACTTGACTAAGCATGTGCTAACATGGTTCTCAGTTGCTTTCCTGGAGGGGCTAGAGAATTCCTAGAGGTGTACCCAGGTGGCCCATCAACTGAAGCAGTAGGCTCGGTGAAGTTAGGTTCTTTCTGGGCTCCCACTGAGACACGGAGATGTCAGATGCCTAGTTCCTAGATCCTTTCACTTCTCCTGCCTCGTCACCTTCCCTTGAGGAAGGGAAGAGCTGATCTCAAACAGTGAGCCATAGACAAGGAAGGGAACCCACTTGTAAGAGTGGGGTAAAGGCTGGCACCATGGCTCAATAGACTAATCCTCCGCCTGCGTCACCGGCACACCAGGTTCTAGTCTTGGACAGGGTGCCAAATTCTGTCCTGGTTGCTCCTCTTCCTGTCCAGCTCTCTGCTGTGGCCCGGGAGTGCAGGGGAAGATGGCCCAAGTACTTGGGCCCTGCACCTACAAGAGAGACCAGGAGAAGCACCTGGCTCATTACTTTGGATCGGCGCAGTGTGCTGGCTGCAGTGGCCATTGGGGGTGAAAAACAGGAAAGGAAGACATTTCTCTCTCTCTCTCTCTCTCCCATTGTACACTCTGCCAGTGGGGAGAAATAAAAGAGTGGGGTGAAACCAAGAAATTTGTGGCCTAACAGAAAGACTGCCAACCCCAAGTGTGGTACCACTCCCAACCATTCCAGGTTTCCTTCCTGGGGATTTTATTTCGTAGAAAACCCCCACAATGTCTCTGAACTGACATAAGCACCCACAATAGGAGTTTGTAATGAGGGAGTGGGAGAAAATTTCTCTGCTTGGTTTCAGAGGCAGAGGCAGTCTTTCATCAGAAAAGAGACTCAGACCAAATGTGTTTCTTCTTCTTCCATAGGCACTAGCACCCAAGAGTCTCAGGTGTGCTCTCCTATGCTGGATGTGCCAGACCAACCGGCGACTGATGAATCCGAGACTGACCATGGTAGGGGCCCTGTGTCTTGTGTCCTATGCCCCTGGGTGACCACTGGGTTGACAGAGCTCATTTTCTGAGACCTGGCTTCATGTTCCCTGTGGGACTGGGAAGCTGTTGCAAAGTGATTCCTTGTCCCCACAAAAGTGCCTGTGCCCTTGAGCTGTGGTGGAATCCTCAGCTATCTGCCCAGAAAGGATGTACTTCCTGGGTACAGAAGTGTCAGAGTACGAGTCAGGTTCGCCGAGACGCCGCATGTCCTCCAGGATTCTCTCATTGGCTGCACACTGCCTGGGCCTTTCTGCAAGTTCTCAGAGTCTTCTCATTGTTGTCTCCTTACTTGGTGAGGGAATTATGGATCCTGGTACCCATGCCTGCTACTGCCATGAATCCGTCTCGGGCAAAAGCTGCCAAGCTAGCATGCATTGCTTCTTCAACAGATGGTGCACATGCAGAGCCCTGATTGGCCTCAGCGTCGAGTGTCCTAGCTGCACCTCATGGCCCAGTGTGCGGGGGCTCAGGGATGCCTGGCCTGAGCCCAGCCTGGGCCCAGACATGAATTTTGAACTGTGCGCCCTGAGCTCCCGAGAAATGCAGTGGCATGCTGCCCCAGGAGTCCTCCTTCTTTCCCCTGTGTTCCCCTTCTGCTTACACCCAGAGCCAACATGCACCCAAGCTTACATGAAGATCCCTTTGCCTTGGACCCTTTAGACTCTGTCTGGGCAGCATGGGACTCCTTGATGGGCAATGGCCAGGGTGGGCCCTGGACTAACACAGCCACTTTGGCTGCCCGTGACAGTATCCGTGGCTGCCCAAGGGACACCCATTGCACCACCTCTACCCCGCCATGTCCCTTGCCTGCATCTTTTTGTTGGCCTCGGCTTTCTGGAAGGGTCACGGCAATTCAGAGGACACCAAGCATACCCACGGATGGAAAGGAAACATCTAAGAAAGGAGGACACACAGGGGATCGCTGTGTTACCCCTCAGTGATCTTTGTGCCATTTTTCTTAGGAACTGTTGACTCGTGCTACCCGATGAGCATCCAACCTTCTTGAGCAATGTGCACTTTCTATTTTCCCAAGATATTTTATTTTCTCTCCTGATACTTTTTCCACTGGGTAGAGTCACTGCAATAATTCCCACGCCATGATAGCCCAGCTGTAATGACACCTATGAAAGGAAAGTAGAAATCTATTTGCTTGTCTCCAGAGCATCCCATCTTTGCAGCTTGTTCTCCCTATACCTAATATCCCTTCTTTTACTTCAGATGGTCCCAGAACCCTCCATAAAGTGTCCAGGATGTCTTCCTGTCACTGGCCTATCATGTCATCAGTTTGGCTTCTGATGCTGGCAGGAGTGTGTTCTACAAGCCTAGCCTAAGATACTTTGGTTTTTGCTTGCAATGGAGTCAGTGAATCCAAGATGAGTCTCTGACCCAGTGTTGGAGTGTGACTTGACCCATTCCTCCACTGGGGGAGAAGGCCATGGCTGAGCTGGACTGTGCCCATGCTTTCCATCTGTTCCCATTCTACTGAGTTACTGTAGGCAAGAGATGGAATGGTTGCTTTGGATTTTCTCCCATCTTCCCTACACACCTGGAGAAGTCCATGTGGGGCTGACTTGACTAAATATTTGTAGCACTTTTCTAAGCTGAATGGAGGTCTTCATTTGCTGTCTGGGAGGGACCAGGTTCCCATGCAGAGAAGTATCCACATGGTGTAAAAGCATAGATAATGGGTTGGCCATCGTATTGTTCTTTCTTGGCTCCCATTGGCATAATGAGTGGGCACTTGCCGAGTTATCAGATCTGCTGCACTTCAAATGCCTTATTGCCTTATCTTCTCAGAGGACATTGGTAGATGTTAACATGTAAGCCATAGACAAGGCTGGAAACCCATTCCAAGGAATGGGTTTAAACAAAGAATATGTGTAGCTCCAAACATGAGGACACCCTGCTACCCCAACACCACCCATTTCTCATTCTTGGTAGTTTCATAGACATATTCTTGTGATGTTTCAGAATGCCATGAGGAGTCTATGATGTGTGGGTGGGAGGACATTTCTCTTCATGCTTTCAGATATGGACTTGGGTCTGTTGTCTGCACTTAGATGAATCTTGTTTTTTCTCCCACAGCAACCATCAAATTCTCATTGGAGCCCGAGCCATTTAAACGTAGGATCACCATATTAAACCTCACCCTGAACAACGAGAACAAGCCTGAGCATGGTAGGGGTCCATTTTTCTTGAGTCCTGGGCCGTGTGAGTGACCTCAGTGTTGACATAGTTCAAAATCTGAGAACTGGCTTTTAAGTTCCCTACCATTCTACGATGCGGTTATCGCTAAGGGCTACCTTATTGAGAAAGTGTGCCTGCACTCTGTGTGTTTTTGAATCCTTGTCTTTCTACACAGGAAGGATGGTTTTCCCAGGTAGAGAACTGCTTGAGTGTCACGTCCACCGAGACCACCATTCGGCCTCACGTATTATTTTATTGGCTGAAAGCTTGCACACTGAATGGGTGCTTTGCAAGTTACCAGGGCCCTTCAGTTTTTCTCTCCTTACACTTTTGTTAAAAAGTTCTTTCTGCTATCTCTGTCTCATACCAGAGTAATCTGTCTTCTGGAAATCCTCTAAGCCAGCACACCTTGTTTCTTCAATAGATGAAACAACAGCAGAAGCTAGCTCGGACACAGGGTCAGGTGTTCTAGCTGAAACTAATGATCCATTGTGCTAAGCTGTGGTGATGCCATGCCTGAATCCAGCATTGGTCCATGCATGGCTTCTGACCCATGTCCTCTGTTCCCAAGAACTCAATGGCATTCTCATCTATGAGTTTCCCTTCTATTCCTTGCATTTTCTTTCATCTTACACTCAGAGCTAACTTGCCCCAGTGACTGAGGTTCCCAGCTTGGCTTGGACTCTTTAGATTCTGTGTGGGAAGGATAGGAATCTGTGGTGAGAAATTGCTAGGGAGGCCCCTAAACTAGTAAACACATTTGGCTTCCCATAACTGTATCCATGCTGCCAGAGGGACAGCAGTTACACAATTTCTATGTTACTAGACCCTTTCATTGTATGTCTCTCTGAGCTTTGGCTTTTGGGAATGGTCATTGATATCAGCAGAAACAAGGACTAACGCTGAACAGAAAAAAAATAGCTAAGAAAGGTTGGGACACTGGGAATGGTTTTGTTCCAGCTTGTTGAAATCCAGGCACCATTTTCCCTTAGTGCTTTTTTGCATTTACTGGGGGATGAGTCAGTATGTCATGAAAATCAGTTGCATGGGTGGACTTCGGGTTTCAGAAACATTTCATCACTGGCCATCTGGTGTGGATTTGGGTGTGTTGTTGGAAAATCTACTAGGACACATTGTAGTTTTCTTAAAAGAAAAACTGATGCTTCCATGGGTGTCCAACCATGAGGAAAGTATGCTGACTGACCCAACTCAAATTGTGTCCACAGCTGCCAGAACTGAGTTGGCTGTGGGCACACCTTTGTTCTAACCTCTACACTCTGGGCACTTGATGTGTTCATGTTGCAGAATCACAAGTTGCTTTGATGTTCTCTACCCATCCTGTACCTCCCTGGGAGAGCTACTTCTTTAAGAATGTTTGCCTCTTGTTCCCTAAAGTTGCTTGAAGCCCTTGTTTTGGCCTTGGAAGGATAGAGTTTCCTAGTATAACAATGCCCCAGGACACATACACTGAGAGAGCCATTTTGCTTTCTGTGGCTCCAGGATGATTTCATAGTTGCATGCTAAATGGACACTTTCTGAGATGCCAAGATTTTCACTTTCTCTCTTATTCCCCTTTTGCCACTGGGTGTGGTCACTCTGAAGATTTGTACACCAACACAAACAACATCTCTGAAAGGAACATAGAATGTAATTTGCTTGGCTTCAGAAGGATTCTATCTTTTCATCTTGTCCTCCTGATAATTAGTTCCCTTTTTTGGGGGAGGAGGAGGTGGTCTCAGAACCTTCCAGAAAGTGTCCATGATGCATGGCTGCTATTGGAATCAAGCCATCAATTTGCCCTCTAATGCTGACATGAAAATGTTCTCTAACACACATTTAGATTTGTCTTCAATTGAGCTAATCCAACCAACATGAGAATCTTACGCAGTGTCCTGGGCAGTGTTTGGTTCCAAACCTCCTCTGAGAGAAAAGGGTAGACCTAAGCTCGTCTGTGTCCATGATTGCCACATATCCTCTCTCTGAAGAGTTACTTCAGACAGAGATTGCATGGTTGCTTCAGATTATCTTGCATTGTCCCTACATGCTGAGAGCCATACACTAGGGTCTGACTTGACTAACAATGTGCGGGACTTGACTAATGTTAATTTAGGTCTCAGTTGCTGTCCAGGAGGGACCAGCTAACTTCCTAGATGTGTGCCCCTGTTGCCCTTCACCCAAGACAATGGACAGGGTGATGTAAGCTACTTTCTTGGCCCCCACAGGAACACTGAGTAGGCACTTGTCTGTTTGCAGGATCCTTTCACTTCACGTTTTGTCCCCTTACTGTGTGGAAGGGAACAGTTGATCTTAACATGCAAGCAATAGATAAGGATGGAAACCCATTTCTAAGAGTGGGTTGCCAGGGGATTCCAATTGAATCCCATCAAGGTGGCATGTACCAATGCCATCTCACTAGTCCCAGTGATCCATTTCTGTTCACAATTAATCATAATGATAGGACTAAGAGCCAAAGGGATTACATAAACAAGACTAGTGTCTGCAAATACTAACTGATAGAATAAAAAAGGGAGAGAACGATCCAACATGGGAAACAGGATACACAGCAGACTCATAGAATGGCAGATGTCCTAAACAGCACTCTGGCCTCAGAATCAGCCCTAAAGGCATTCCGATCTGGCTGAAAAGCCCATGAGAGTATTTCAAGCATGGAAAGCCAAGACACTCTGGCAAAAAAAAAAAAAAAAAAAAAAAAAAAAAAAAAACACCTAAATGAAAGATCTCTGTGAGTGAGATCCCAGTGGAAAGAACAGGTCTTCAAAGAAGGAGGTACCTTTCTCTGAAGGGAGGAGAGAACTTCCATTCTGACTATGACCTTGTCTAAATGTGATCAGAGTTGGTGAACTCAAAAGGCTTCCATAGCCTTGGCAACTCATGACTAGAGCCTAGGGTGATTACTGATGCCATAAACAAGAGTGTCAATTTGTTAAGTCAACAACAGGAGTCACCGTGCACTTACTCCTCATGTAGGATCTTTGTCCTTAATGTGCTGTACATTGAGATTTAATGCTATAACTAGTACTCAAACAGTAAATTTCACTTTGTGTTTCTGTGTGGGTGCAAACTGTTGAAATTTTTACTTAATATGTACTAAATTGGTCTTCTATATATAAAGAGAATTGAAAATGAATCTTGATGTGAATGGAAGGGGAGAGAGAGTGGGAAAGGGGAGGGTTGTGGGTGGGAGGGAAGTCATTGGGTGGGGGGAAGCCATTGTAATCCATAAGCTGTACTTTGGAAATTTATATTCATTAAAGAAAAGTTTTAAAAAAAGGGGGAAAAAGACAAAAAAATAAGATTGAGTTGCAACCATGCTTTTCTGTGATCAAACACATGAGGACACCCCACCTCCCAACACTGACCCTGCACCAGACAAAACCAGTTTCCATACCTTGGGATTTTTTGCATGGACTAAATGCCACAGTGTCTGAGAAATGACAAAGCAGCCACATTATGACTTAGGGATGTGTGAATACAACATTCCTCCACACGGTTTCAGATATGAAGGCAGGTTTGTTGTCTGAAAATAAAATCAAAGTTTATTTTTCTTCCACAGAAAATATGCTGTTACCAATGGATCCTCTGCCTGAGATAAATATCATGACTAACCTGAACTGTACCATGGCCAATGATAACAAGCCTGATCCTGGTAGGGACCTATTTGTCTTGTATCCTCTGCCCATGGCTAACCACAGGGTAGCCATAGCTCATTTTCTTAGAACTAGCTTTCTTATTCTCCAATGTTCTACAATGTTATTTCACTAAGTGTTTCCTTATTTGAAATATGTGCCTTCGCTCTCAACCTGCTTTTGAATCTTTTTACTTGTGCCCAGAAAGGATGTGATCCTGGGCAAAGAAGTGCCAGTGTGATTTGTCCACCCAAAATGCTCAAGGGGCACTTTCGGTGATCCCAAGATTTTTTACTTTCTTGCCTTACACTTTTAACATTGGGTAGAGTCACTGCAATGATTTCCAAACCATGCTCTAATGACACCTATGAAAGGAAAGTAGAAATCTATTTGCTTGTCTCCAGAGCATCCCATCTTTGCAGCTTGTTCTCCCTATACCTAATATCCCTTCTTTTACTTCAGATGGTCCCAGAACCCTCCATAAAGTGTCCAGGATGTCTTCCTGTCACTGGCCTATCATGTCATCAGTTTGGCTTCTGATGCTGGCAGGAGTGTGTTCTACAAGCCTAGCCTAAGATACTTTGGTTTTTGCTTGCAATGGAGTCAGTGAATCCAAGATGAGTCTCTGACCCAGTGTTGGAGTGTGACTTGACCCATTCCTCCACTGGGGGAGAAGGCCATGGCTGAGCTGGACTGTGCCCATGCTTTCCATCTGTTCCCATTCTACTGAGTTACTGTAGGCAAGAGATGGAATGGTTGCTTTGGATTTTCTCCCATCTTCCCTACACACCTGGAGAAGTCCATGTGGGGCTGACTTGACTAAATATTTGTAGCACTTTTCTAAGCTGAATGGAGGTCTTCATTTGCTGTCTGGGAGGGACCAGGTTCCCATGCAGAGAAGTATCCACATGGTGTAAAAGCATAGATAATGGGTTGGCCATCGTATTGTTCTTTCTTGGCTCCCATTGGCATAATGAGTGGGCACTTGCCGAGTTATCAGATCTGCTGCACTTCAAATGCCTTATTGCCTTATCTTCTCAGAGGACATTGGTAGATGTTAACATGTAAGCCATAGACAAGGCTGGAAACCCATTCCAAGGAATGGGTTTAAACAAAGAATATGTGTAGCTCCAAACATGAGGACACCCTGCTACCCCAACACCACCCATTTCTCATTCTTGGTAGTTTCATAGACATATTCTTGTGATGTTTCAGAATGCCATGAGGAGTCTATGATGTGTGGGTGGGAGGACATTTCTCTTCATGCTTTCAGATATGGACTTGGGTCTGTTGTCTGCACTTAGATGAATCTTGTTTTTTTCTCCCACAGCAACCATCAAATTCTCATTGGAGCCCGAGCCATTTAAACGTAGGATCACCATATTAAACCTCACCCTGAACAACGAGAACAAGCCTGAGCATGGTAGGGGTCCATTTTTCTTGAGTCCTGGGCCGTGTGAGTGACCTCAGTGTTGACATAGTTCAAAATCTGAGAACTGGCTTTTAAGTTCCCTACCATTCTACGATGCGGTTATCGCTAAGGGCTACCTTATTGAGAAAGTGTGCCTGCACTCTGTGTGTTTTTGAATCCTTGTCTTTCTACACAGGAAGGATGGTTTTCCCAGGTAGAGAACTGCTTGAGTGTCACGTCCACCGAGACCACCATTCGGCCTCACGTATTATTTTATTGGCTGAAAGCTTGCACACTGAATGGGTGCTTTGCAAGTTACCAGGGCCCTTCAGTTTTTCTCTCCTTACACTTTTGTTAAAAAGTTCTTTCTGCTATCTCTGTCTCATACCAGAGTAATCTGTCTTCTGGAAATCCTCTAAGCCAGCACACCTTGTTTCTTCAATAGATGAAACAACAGCAGAAGCTAGCTCGGACACAGGGTCAGGTGTTCTAGCTGAAACTAATGATCCATTGTGCTAAGCTGTGGTGATGCCATGCCTGAATCCAGCATTGGTCCATGCATGGCTTCTGACCCATGTCCTCTGTTCCCAAGAACTCAATGGCATTCTCATCTATGAGTTTCCCTTCTATTCCTTGCATTTTCTTTCATCTTACACTCAGAGCTAACTTGCCCCAGTGACTGAGGTTCCCAGCTTGGCTTGGACTCTTTAGATTCTGTGTGGGAAGGATAGGAATCTGTGGTGAGAAATTGCTAGGGAGGCCCCTAAACTAGTAAACACATTTGGCTTCCCATAACTGTATCCATGCTGCCAGAGGGACAGCAGTTACACAATTTCTATGTTACTAGACCCTTTCATTGTATGTCTCTCTGAGCTTTGGCTTTTGGGAATGGTCATTGATATCAGCAGAAACAAGGACTAACGCTGAACAGAAAAAAAATAGCTAAGAAAGGTTGGGACACTGGGAATGGTTTTGTTCCAGCTTGTTGAAATCCAGGCACCATTTTCCCTTAGTGCTTTTTTGCATTTACTGGGGGATGAGTCAGTATGTCATGAAAATCAGTTGCATGGGTGGACTTCGGGTTTCAGAAACATTTCATCACTGGCCATCTGGTGTGGATTTGGGTGTGTTGTTGGAAAATCTACTAGGACACATTGTAGTTTTCTTAAAAGAAAAACTGATGCTTCCATGGGTGTCCAACCATGAGGAAAGTATGCTGACTGACCCAACTCAAATTGTGTCCACAGCTGCCAGAACTGAGTTGGCTGTGGGCACACCTTTGTTCTAACCTCTACACTCTGGGCACTTGATGTGTTCATGTTGCAGAATCACAAGTTGCTTTGATGTTCTCTACCCATCCTGTACCTCCCTGGGAGAGCTACTTCTTTAAGAATGTTTGCCTCTTGTTCCCTAAAGTTGCTTGAAGCCCTTGTTTTGGCCTTGGAAGGATAGAGTTTCCTAGTATAACAATGCCCCAGGACACATACACTGAGAGAGCCATTTTGCTTTCTGTGGCTCCAGGATGATTTCATAGTTGCATGCTAAATGGACACTTTCTGAGATACCAAGATTTTCACTCTCTCATTCCCCTTTTGCCACTGGGTGTGGTCACTTTGAAGATTTGTACACCAACACAAACAACATCTCTGAAAGGAACATAGAATGTAATTTGCTTGGCTTCAGAAGGATTCTATCTTTTCATCTTGTCCTCCTGATAATTAGTTCCCTTTTTTGGGGGAGGAGGAGGTGGTCTCAGAACCTTCCAGAAAGTGTCCATGATGCATGGCCCCTGGACTACCACAGCCACTTTGGCTGCCTGGGACTGTATCCATGGGTGCCAGCGGGATAACCATTGCACAAACTCTACCTCCCCATGTCCCTTCATATCAGCTGTTTGCCTTTTCCTTTTTGAAGGTTCATGGCACAGCAGTGGACATCAGAGATATTCATGGATAGACAGGAACTGTCTAGGGGCTGGCATTGTGGTGTAGCAGGTAAAGCTGCCACTTGCAGTGCCGGCATCCCATATGGGCACGGGTTCTAGTCCTGGCAGTTCCACTTCCAATCCAGCTCTCTGATATGGCTGGGGCAAGCAGAAGAGGATGGCCCAAATGCTGGGCCCCTACTCCTGCCTGGGAGATCTGGAAGAAGCTCCTGGCTCCTGGCTTTGTATCGGCCAAGGTTCGGCTGTTCCAGTCATTTTGGGGAGTGAACCAGCAGATGGAAGACCTTTCAGAGTAACTCTGACCTCCAAATAAATACATACACCTTTAAACAAAAGAGAAAAAAGAAAGGAAACATCCAAGAAAGGATGAAACACTGGGAACTGTTTGCTCCCATGCTCAGCGACATCCATACACCATTTGCTCGTTTGGCACATGTCCATTGTTGTTTCAAAAAATATTGTTTTGCTCCTTTCCACCCTGTCTTTATGGGTTTTGGTATTCTATTATTAGGTGCTTCCTTATCCCCAAAAGTTGCCTGCACCCTCAACATGTTGTGGAATTCTTTTTCTTCTCCTTAGGATGAATGTGTTTTCCTTTGCTAAAGTCCTCTTGTGGGTATCATATCCCTCTAGACTGCTGTTTTTCCTCACAAATTCTATCATTGCCTCCACAGAGGTATACACTGATTGGTCATTTTTGAATGTTTTCTGAGCCTTTCAGTTTTTCCTCCTTACCCTTTGGTTTCGAAGTTAATTTTGTTACTCTATTTGATGTTGAATGGAGTCTGTCTTCTCTTAATCACTCAAGTCAGCATGCCTTGATTCTTTAATGAATGAAATTATAGCAGAACTGTAATCAGACTTAGTGTCAAGTGTTCTCACTAAACTAAATACTCCAGTGTCTAGAGTAGCCAACTTGTTCAGGTATTTACATGTTGTTCCATTTTTGTTTTTTCCTTAGAACATTTGGAGGTACAGTAGAAAATTTGTTCAAAAATTGCCTGAGGAGCTGCCAAACTAACATACAGGCTTTGACAGTGACTTTGTCTCCCAGTGAGACACCATTTGTGAAATTTGTACATTACCAGATCTTTCCTTACATTTTTCTCTATTCTTTGGCTGTCTGGAATTGTCTTTGCCATTAGGAGTATCAATATATGTCCCAGGCCAGAAAGGAAACCTTTAAGAATTAGTGGAACACAGGAATTGATTTCGCTCCAGCTCTGTGAAATCCAGGAGCCATTTCCCATAATGCATGTTTGCATGTACTGGAGCAGGAGTCAGAATTGTCAGGAGCATCCACTCTGAGCCTGTATGGTCTTTGGGTTTCAGAAATAGTGATTTTATTCCTCTCTGATGTGGAGATGAGTGTGCTGTCTGAAAATCAACTAAGAATTACTTTGTTTCTCTTACCCAAAGACCTGATATTTACACAGGAATCTGATACTGAGAATGACTGATGTTGAGGTGACTGATCAAACTCAAACTGTGTCCAATGATGCTAGGGCCAATCTTCCTTTGGGTGCACCTTTGTTCTAACCTCTGTCCTCTTGAGCACTTGATGTGCTCACATATCATAATTCCTTATAAGTCCCTTTGGTATTCTCTGCTGATCCTTTCTCTGAACATGAGGAGTTGCTTTTTCAAGTTTTTGCTTTGTGTTTCTTATGTTGCTTGAAACCTTTGCTTTTCTGTCCTGGAAGGATAGAGTTCTAATTTATAACATTGCCCCTGGGACACTTTCACTGAGACAGCCAGTTTGCTTCCTGCGGCACTCCCAGGTGCACACTCAGTGGGCACTTCCCAAGTTACCAGACCTTTGATTTTATCATTTTCCTTTTGTATTCTGAAAGGGTAACTGCAATTGTTAAGATACAAATAATACTCAAGGATAAAGGGAAAAGCAACTAAGAATGAATTTAAACAAGAATTTTGTTTTGCTCTAAAATTATTAAACATGAACATTTTTGTTATCTATATTTTAAGATACTGATTTTAATGATGTATGTGGAAACTCATGAAAATCCACAATAGGAGCCAATTTGCTTGGATTTCAGATTTCTTTTGCTGCCATCAGATGTTGAGATGGGTCTGTTGCCTGAAATATCCTGACAACTTTTGTTTGTCCTTCTACAGGTCATCTGATGCTACCACTACTGTTGACACAATCCCAGGTAGGGTGAATGACCAAAATCTCAAAATGGCAAAGGATGCCATGCCTCAGCCTATATGGGTCCACCTATGTTTTCTGTTCTCTGCATTTCTTTTCTCTACACTTTATTGAACATGAGACTAAGGACTACTTTTTCAAAAAATTTTTAACTTTGCTTGAAATATCTTCAGTTTCTTCCCCTGGTGTGTGAAATTCCTTGGTAGAGAATTGCCCACGTGGCCCATAAACTAAGACTATCTATTCTTCATGTTTTTCTAGCACTTGTTTGCAGTAGAACAGTGAATTCACATTGTCCAAGCTATAGGTTTGTTTTATTTTTTTCTTTTCCTTCACTGAAAGTAATTTTAATGCTGAGACACAACTTGGTATTCAAAGACAAAAACTACAATATAAGAATCAAGGTACAATAGGAAGTTGTTTTGGTCCAACAAAGCATTTAATCTAAGTATCATTTGCTCATCAATTGTATTTTTTTTATAAGATTATCTGTAAGCTGTCTCAGAAACTTCATGAAATCCACACCATGAGTGTATTATGCTTTGATCTAAAATTTCTTTTCCTGCTCCTGGTGTTTCTTCAGCAGAACAAGTTACCCCAGCACTGCACACCAGACCAGTTGTCCATTATAATGACTGAGCAAATTTTCCAGCAGGAGAGGATGCCAAACCTAAGTTTGGTATGGACCCACCCAGTCTACTGTTCTCTGTCTTCTGAATTACTGAAGAGCACAGTTGATGTGATTCCTTAGGATTTTTTTTCCCATGCACTTCATTTAATCACACAATAAAAACTGCTTTTTCTAGAATGCTTGCACAAGTTTTCTAATTTTGCTGGACATGTTCAGTTTCTGTCCATGAAGATTGGATGGAATTCCTGGGTGGAGAATTGCCCAAGAGGCACCTACACCAAGACAACCATTTTGCATCAAGTGATTCCATGTTTGTTTCACAGTTAAACACTGAATGGTCACTTTCCAAGTTTCCAGATCCTTTCAGTTTATCTACCCTTATTTTTTTGCTATATCATAGGCAATGCTTTGTGCACAAAGAATATTCAAAGATAAAAGTAAATCTAAAAATGAAGTGTGAGTAGGAATGTGTTGAGTTCAGAAAGTATAAAATCTATTGTTTTTTTCATAATACATATTTTCCTTAAATTTTCTGCAAGAAGTCTCGGAAACCTCATGAAAATCCTCCTTATAAATGAATAATACATGGATTTAAAATAATTTTTTGCCACTCTTTGATACCGAGTCTATTTTATGAAAATGTCCTAGGAAAACTTAGGTTTTATCTTCAGTGAAATAAATAATACCACTCCTGGAATCTGACCCGGTGTCAATATGGTGACTGACCAGAATCCTACACTGGAAGAGGATTCCAAGACTCAGCTGTGTCATCTCCTCTGTCCTCTCTGTTACTCAAGAGTTCCATTGCTATGATTCCCTAGAGCTTTCTCTTAATTTCTCCACACTAGTACCAGCAAGCACTCTTTAAACCTAGGTTATTATTGGCAACAGGCAATTTTTTAACAGGGTGGAGTTTAGGTTCATAACCCGGAGACATGGGGCATCAGTCCCTTCTCATGTGTCTCTTTTTTGGTTTAATGGCATTCACCTCATTTCTAAGGGGAAATCTTTAGGGGCAGTCCTTAAATCAGGAATTGGGATGTTTCCAGAATCTGAGAATATTATTTAATTTTTTTCTTCAACAGGGACAATGGAACCATCTCATCATATCTGGTGCTTTAGAATCACAGTAACTGACCCTGTGGAGCAAAACTGCAAATCTCACATCCAGTATGGGGCCACCCAGCTCTCCTATATTTATTATGTTGTGTCATTCAGTGTGAGCACACTCAGTAGTACATGACTAATTTTCCTACACTCTAACATTAGGCTTAGAGTGCTTGAAAAAAATTTCCAAATGTTCCTTTCTGTCCAGAAATAAAATTTATTCATAACTGACTTCATTGGAGTCATGTTAACCAACTGTGTGCAAATCATGTTATACACTTCAGATTTCACAAACTTATTAAAATGGAACATATAATGATCTGCTTCCAAAATATCAGCTCAACCTATTTCATTCTTTAATTTCTAATTTCATTGTTCAAGGGGACATCCAACAGTTACTATAAAATCAGTATTTAAAGATACAATGAAATGTATCAAAATAGAATTTAAAATATGAGCTGATTTTGGCACAAAAATTTAAATCTGCATATAGCTTCCTTCATGGCAGCATTTTAATAAACTTTTTCATCATGAAGTCACAGAAAGTTCATGAAAACTCTTTATTCTAAGATGTCATAAAAATTTGATGAAGATACATACCATAAAAGCCTTGGAATGGGTTTAAAATTGTGTCCATACCAAATCATATTTTTATTCTATCTCTTTTTTTTAAGTTTTATGTTCTCATTTTTTGTTTTGAGGAGAGTTTGTTCTTTTTTATCTCTTTATTTTTTGTTTTCTTATTTTTAATTTGTTTTTCCTATTTTGACTTTTATGTTTTTATACCATTTATGCACTGGTTGATGTTCCCTGGACAAATGACTGTTTTAAATATTCTGGAAACTCTGAATATGATGTTAATTATACCATATATTACTTTTATGAGAATCTTTGGAAAATCATATGCTGCCAATAATTAAATATTATAACTTGAAGCCATAAAGAAAATGAGTGACTCCCAATTCCCATCCACTTTTAAAAAAACAAGCTCAGAGCCGGCGCCGTGGCTCAATAGGCTAATCCTCCACCTTGCGGCGCCGGCACACCGGGTTCTAGTCCCGGTTGGGGCGCCGGATTCTGTCCCGGTTGCCCCTCTTCCAGGCCAGCTCTCTGCTATGGCCAGGGAGTGCAGTGGAGGATGGCCCAGGTGCTTGGGCCCTGCACCCCATGGGAGACCAGGAAAAGCACCTGGCTCCTGGCTCCTGCCAGGATCAGCGCGGTGCGCCGGCTGCAGCGGCGGCCATTGGAGGGTGAACCAACGGCAAAGGAAGACCTTTCTCTCTGTCTCTCTCTCACTATCCACTCTGCCTGTCTGTCAAAAAAAAAAAAAAAAAAAAAAAAAAAACAAGCTCAGTTATTTGAGTGACTGTACAGTGACATGATAAAACTTCACTAATTTGTTTATGTAGGAAAATTTAGCATTATATTGTGTCCAGAGCAAAAAGTCAACCATAGCATCTTTCCATATGTGTCTTCTAGATTTTAATTCCTATCTTATTTTCATCAATGAGAAGTCATTTAGGAAAAAGATCAGTAATGCAGTCCTTTGAATTATGTCCATAAACATTCAATATGCAAATCACATTCCAAAACTCAACAGAGATTTTCAAAACATCTGAACTACATCAACGATTTCACAAGTGAAATCATTTTAAAATATTTTTAAATCACCATAAATTCTCTCTTGTGATTGTAAATGCAACAACAAAGTCACCATTCTATACACTTACAGGTTTCAAACAGCTGAATAATGCAGCAATGGTACCGTATTTATTGAAATAGGGTACTCTTCACTTACACCTATTTTGACCTAATTAGATAAAGGATTTAAGAGCAAACATAACAACTATACAACTGAATTACAGTTCATCTTAAAACCTTCGTATATCTCACTCCAGTATTATGAATTACAAAAATAATCTCAACATGAAACAGATCTTTAGTAGAGGAAGGCAGATTTTAGCAGAAGTGCCATTTCATGTATCCTACAGCTACTTTAAATATCCAGCATATTTATGCAACAGACAACTTTTGTAAATCTCTATTTTTAGAATCATTTTACTGATGACCCATATCAGTGAATCTGTAAATCCAGGGAGTGATGTGAAAACTTTTTCTCATAGAGTACATTACTTTCCTTAGTATATCAAAGACATGCCCAGTGATCCATCCACTTCTATCTGTATTCACATAAAAAAATTACTCAATGACTTATTGGATTCAATAGTCATTTCCTTTGTGCATGATTATGGTTTTTCTGGAGGCCCAGCTCAGTTGGGTAGTTCTTCTGGTCTCACTGGGTCACTCAGGGGCCAGAAGACAACTGTGTACTTCTCAACTTCCTTTGATCCCTACATAGCCATATATCAGGGAGGAGGTTGGAATTTTTTTCTCACACAAATTTCATCAAGTTTTCCTAACTATGGCAGCTCCAACTGATTATTCTTTATTAAACACTTGGACCCGCTAGACTTGGCTCTTATACTTTTTCCACAACCAGGAATTATACTGGTACTTTCAGTATTGTCTGGAAAATTTAAAATTCTGTGGCAAATGATCATGTTTTGTGGTAGTCATGAAGTGCAGTCAGCTCTTCATATCCTGTGGTTTCAACCAACTCCAGAAAGAGAACATAAGATGCGAATTTTCTCATTATCATTATTCTCTGAAGTATAAGTTACATTCCTTACAGAGCATTTCATTTGTAGGAGGTAGTATAGGAGATGAAGAGGTCACTTAAAGGGATATGAGAGATTTCTTTTTGGCCTTTTGGCTAAGATCAGGTGTAAAAGGATATGTGAGGATGGCATAAGTTATATGCAAATACATTTCTACTTGATATTGGGGTAGGAGTATCTACAGATTTTGTTATCTTTTGGGTTCATGGGATCAATTCCCCACAGATACTGAGGGACAACTATCTATGTGGGAATGAAGATGTACATATTTCTTGAAATAGAAGGATTTCATATGTCTTTACATTTGAAAATTGGAGAGGTAGAAGGACACATATGGAATTTCAGAGGGCAGCAGTAAGACATCAACTTGATTAGTGATGTTTTAGATGACTTGCAGCATTATTTTGAAGTTCTGAAAAATATGAACCATTTTCATTCATTATGCTAAAAAGGAGGATACAAATGGGATGTCCTCTCATTAGAGATAACTGCATGTTTGTGTGAAAAATCTTTTAGACATCAACAATTGCAGGATCAAAGAGACAAAAATATATGCCTTCACAATGCATCTGAGTTTTTGAATAAAGAAAGAAGTACCTTAAAGTCAATCCTTCCAGTTGCAAACAAAGAGACAGAAAAGAAGGTAAAGAAAATCTGAGATTCAAAGAGTTTGTCAATTGCAACTCATGGGCAAGATTCTTGCCATAGGGAAATAGTTAATAGTTTTCTCTCAGAACACTCACACAGCAGCAACTTGGAAAAAGTAACTTACATCTTCATTTTAATGAAAGATCCTAGGGCCTGATCAACTATAAAAGGGCACACCTCTTGAACTGACTTATAATGACGAGAAGGCAATGAGACTTTCAGATTATCAGCTTTAGGGT